>NW_018742483.1:927500-1527500 GCF_001683475.1 Chenopodium quinoa
AGTTCTTGAAGGTGACCCAACTGCCTTTGCAGCTGGGTTTATGGTTGGTGCATCACTTTGATGCTAACACATGCTCTTTAAACATTCTAGATTCTGAACCTTTTTGTATCACTGAAGAGCATGTGCATCAAGTACTTGGGCTGCCAATGGGTGGCATAGAAATTGACAAAAATAATTTTTCCAGAGATAAGAAAGTGATTCAGCAATGGAAGAAGCAATTAAAAAGCAACTCACTCTCTATCAAAATAGGGGAGCTGAAAGAGTTTCTGAAAGAGCATAACTCAGCTGGTCTTATGTTCAAAAGGAACTTTGTAGTGCTATGCGTTTCTACATTGATGGATGGTAAACTTTTTATTTTTATTTTGCTTATTTTTAGTTATAGTTAGCACTTAGCAGTTGTGTGCTATATATAGCAATTATATTATCTAAGTTGTTGGTCATATATGTATAGAATCAGTTACTTGAATTTATACATCATTAGATAGAGACTATTGACACTTTCAGAATAAGATATATATATATATATATATATATATATATATATATATATATATATATATGTATGTATTTATCTTTTTTTCTATTTATTTATATTTTGATGGAATATTGTTGTTAGTCAATGATGAGATGGGTGAAAAAATTTGGAATAGGATTTGGTACATACTTCATATTAACATACTTGTCAAAAAATTTCAAGTTATATTATAAATTAGTTATATCATCAAGAAAAGGTGGAGAGTCAACATCATGGTTTAAATTTTATAGGAGTTTGCTAATTTTCAATTTTGTTTGCTTATTTATATTATATTTTGTTCATTTAAATTTCCTTTTGCTCATTTTTCTTTTGTTTTGCTCATTTTTTTTCAGGGAAACAAAATGTGAATATCAATTCTGATATTCTCACATTTCTTTCTGATGTTGATAAAATAAAGGACTTGAATTGGTGCAAGTATATCCTTGATTCACTTGTGAAGGCCAAGCTTTTCTGGGAAGAACGTCAAACTCGTTCTTTTCCTGGATCTTTACTGTTTCTTATGGTATTACTTTAATTTTTGTTGTTTTTTTAATGTAGTATTTTTTACTTATTTGTTGATTTTTAATTTACTAATTATTTTTTCTTACTTGTTTGTAGCTATTGTATGTATTAATTTTTATTTGTTTAATTTTAATGTACTAATTTTTTCTATCTTACTTGTTTGTAGCTTTTATACGTTGATCAGTTTGTCATTGAGGAAGTTAGAGCCAAACGAGAAACTCCAGTTCTCAAAGGTTGGACAACCAATATGTTGTCAAGTCGTGAGAAATTGGAAATTTTTAAGGGGAGGCTTGGAGTTTTTTATTAAAACCAGAAGCTTGTTGGTCCTTCTGGCAGCAAACAACCAAAACTGGTATTTCACTTGTAACCAATACTTAGTTTTTCTATGTCTTTGGCATTGCTTGAAGATTTTGAATTGGAACAAATCTTGCTTTAAGGAAAATGATGCAATGTGGTGCTTTTATAGCAATGTGATGCAATGTTGTTTTTTTAATGTAGTATTTTTTACTTATTTGTTGATTTTTAATTTACTAATTATTTTTTCTTACTTGTTTGTAGCTATTGTATGTATTAATTTTTATTTGTTTAATTTTAATGTACTAATTTTTACTATCTTACTTGTTTGTAGCTTTTATACGTTGATCAGTTTGTCATTGAGGAAGTTAGAGCCAAGCGAGAAACTCCAGTTCTCAAAGGTTGGACAACCAATATGTTGTCAAGTCGTGAGAAATTGGAAATTTTTAAGGGGAGGCTTGGAGTTTTTTATAAAAACCAGAAGCTTGTTGGTCCTTCTGGCAGCAAACAACCAAAACTGGTATTTCACTTGTAACCAATACTTAGTTTTTCTATGTCTTTGGCATTGCTTGAAGATTTTGAATTGGAACAAATCTTGCTTTAAGGAAAATGATGCAATGTGGTGCTTTTATAGCAATGTGATGCAATGTTGTTTTTTTAATGTAGTATTTTTTACTTATTTGTTGATTTTTAATTTACTAATTATTTTTTCTTACTTGTTTGTAGCTATTGTATGTATTAATTTTTATTTGTTTAATTTTAATGTACTAATTTTTTCTATCTTACTTGTTTGTAGCTTTTATACGTTGATCAGTTTGTCATTGAGGAAGTTAGAGCCAAACGAGAAACTCCAGTTCTCAAAGGTTGGACAACCAATATGTTGTCAAGTCGTGAGAAATTGGAAATTTTTAAGGGGAGGCTTGGAGTTTTTAATAAAAACCAGAAGCTTGTTGGTCCTTCTAGCAGCAAACAACCAAAACTGGTATTTCACTTGTAACCAATACTTAGTTTTTCTATGTCTTTGGCATTGCTTGAAGATTTTGAATTGGAACAAATCTTGCTTTAAGGAAAATGATGCAATGTGGTGCTTTTATAGCAATGTGATGCAATGTTGTTTTTTTAATGTAGTATTTTTTACTTATTTGTTGATTTTTAATTTACTAATTATTTTTTCTTACTTGTTTGTAGCTATTGTATGTATTAATTTTTATTTGTTTAATTTTAATGTACTAATTTTTTCTATCTTACTTGTTTGTAGCTTTTATACGTTGATCAGTTTGTCATTGAGGAAGTTAGAGCCAAACGAGAAACTCCAGTTCTCAAAGGTTGGACAACCAATATGTTGTCAAGTCGTGAGAAATTGGAAATTTTTAAGGGGAGGCTTGGAGTTTTTTATAAAAACCAGAAGCTTGTTGGTCCTTATGGCAGCAAACAACCAAAACTGGTATTTCACTTGTAACCAATACTTAGTTTTTCTATGTCTTTGGCATTGCTTGAAGAATTGAATTAGAACAAATCTTGCTTTAAGGAAAATGATGCAATGTGGTGCTTTTATAGCAATGTGATGCAATGTTATTTTTTTAATGTAGTATTTTTTACTTATTTGTTGATTTTTAATTTACTAATTATTTTTTCTTACTTGTTTGTAGCTATTGTATGTATTAATTTTTATTTGTTTAATTTTAATGTACTAATTTTTTCTATCTTACTTGTTTGTAGCTTTTATACGTTGATCAGTTTGTCATTGAGGAAGTTAGAGCCAAACGAGAAACTCCAGTTCTCAAAGGTTGGACAACCAATATGTTGTCAAGTCGTGAGAAATTGGAAATTTTTAAGGGGAGGCTTGGAGTTTTTATAAAAACCAGAAGCTTGTTGGTCCTTCTGGCAGCAAACAACCAAAACTGGTATTTCACTTGTAACCAATACTTAGTTTTTCTATGTCTTTGGCATTGCTTGAAGAATTGAATTGGAACAAATCTTGCTTTAAGGAAAATGATGCAATGTGGTGCTTTTATAGCACATTAATGGACCTCCTAAATCAGCAAAAAAATAATTGCTCATTTGTCAAATGAGCAATTATTTTTTGCTCATTTGATACTGTGTGATTTGGATGAAAATTACACAATTATGTAATTTTTTTTTTTTTGTTTTTTTTTTTGCTTGATTTTAGGAACAATCTGATCCAATTCATACAAAAAATGAAGAAATTGAACAAGATCCGAAGAAGGTATTTATATGACTTTTCTGGAAACTTATATTAATTTGCTCATTTTTATATGACTTTGCTCATTTTTTGTTTTTGTTTTTTTCCTAATTTTTGTTATTTTTTACTTAATTGTGAATTTGAATTGTTGTTTTGTGAATTTGGGGATTGTCGTGCGATGAAAGAGTAGGGGGTTAAAAGGTTGGGGGTGTGCGAGTTGTTATTAGCCCAATCCCTATCCTCCCTAAGATACATCTTCTGGTTAGCTTTAAACATAAATCTGATTAGCTTTAAACACCTCAGATGGTAAAACCTCCTCATTAACATGTGTAGGTGTTTGCTCATTTGATAAATGAGTAATCAACTATTTGCTCATTTGGTAAATGAGCAAAAAATTGATTACTCATTTGACAAATGAGCATCTATGTTTTAATTTACTGCATGAAAGGACTTTTAGCTATTGGGGAAATGGATTTAAGGATCCAGGTGTAGTGTTAAATGATCCTCTAATTGTTAGAAAAGAAAACTCTAACAAGCTGATCATGATTTTGCTCTAAAGTTTGGTACTCCTTTAAGTATTCAAGATGGTCTTGGCTTCTTTCCATTATTGTGAATTAATTTTTTTTTTTTTTTTATAGAAATGCCTTATGGAGCTTGCAACAGCATCTACAAATCTAGTCTTGGCATACATGGATTTCAGTGAAAAACATGAAACTGCTGTTAAGTATTTTCCAAACAATGAGAAGATTCAAAAGCTGAAGGAAGATGCAATGACTGTTTGTGATGAGCAGAAGATGAGCTCTAAAGCTTTGACTGAAGATATTCCTCTCTCATTTAGCCAAGATGAACAGTATTGGAAAGATCTAGCTGTAATTGAAGCTTGGGATAGGTTTTCGAAGATTTCAGGCAATGACAAGCATGCTGAATCTACAATTTATGCTAGGGTTGATCAACTGATTGAATCAGAACCAATTGATATTACTAAGATTGCTGCTGAATGTGTTGACATAGCAAGTGGTATACCTGATGTTGAAGATCCATCTGTTATCATACAGCCTAAGGTTGCTGAACATGTATTTAAAAAACTTGGAGAGTCAAGTACGAGATATAGTTTAAGAAGTTCAGTTTCCAAAGGATGTGGAACTCCTTCATTCAGCTTAGGAATCTCTTCTCAAGATGATTCTCAAGAGAAGTCCCCCAGCATTGCACCTACTGATGAACCTATAGTTGCTCCTGTGAGTGCACAAGTTGGTGCTTCTAAATCAGTTGATGATGCTGATGCTGTGAATGCTCAAGAAGACCCAATTGCGCTTAAGAGAAAAGGAGATGCTGAAAATGAGAGTTGTATTCCAAAGAAGCGTAAAGTGCAACCATCGTTGCAAATAAGATCTCCTTTTAAGTCTCGGATTATCAACATATATACACCATTAACAACAGTTCAGAAAGGTGTTATGGATTCATTTTTTCATGAGAAGAAAAATCGTTTGTAAGTATTTATTCAATTTTTTCAGTTCTGGAAATTTTGGCAACTGACTTTATTTTTCTTTCTTATAACAAGTCTAGCTCTATATTCTCACTTCACATATCTACGATTGAAATTATTTTAACTTCCCTAAATCTTATATGTAGTGATGCAGGGTTTTTATGCAAGGGTGAGCCTGATAATGAAGTAATGCTATTTCAACTTGAAATGCTAAAAACTCAGAGCAAAATTCATGGCGATATCATTAATGCATGGTCTACTGTTCTAAATTTTAATGAGCAATATAAAGATGTCAATTCTTGTGGACGTTTCTTTTTTGGTCTTAATGCTGTAGAAAGTTCAACTCGTTCATTTTATTTTGTTTTATTTTGTTCATGTTCACTTTGCTCATTTCATATAATTTTTTTATATTTGAATGTAGATGTTGTTTTGTATTTGCAAAAACTATTATTAGTTCTTTGCTCATTTGTCAAATGAGCAAACTATTCAATGCTCATTTGTCAAATATTCTTTCTCATTTGTCAAATGAGCAAAAATTAAATACTGAACTAATTCAAGTCTCTTATTGGATACTAAATAACATAAAATCTTTTGATAAAATATTTGAAATACAGAACTAATAATAATATAAATTCTGACTTCCTTGGTCTGAATCAATGTATAATCAGTGTTTATGAGTTGTATTATGGTCAAATTTTGGTCCTGCACAATTCGGACTCTTATTTATGACCTGTAATAAGGTCTGAATCAGTGACGAGTGAGAATTCACAGACATGCTGCATCTATAATTCTATATGGTCTTAAACCAAAGGACTTAATTCTTTATGTTTATGATGCTATCTGACAACTAACATTCTGTATGTTCTGTAATTACATAAATAATTGAATGATAGCTGCAATTAATTCTTTGCTCATTTTCGAAATGAGCAAAACATTCACTTGCTCATTTGTAAAAAAAAATTCAATTTACTCATTTTATGACTTTTCTCATTTCAAATTCACTTTACTCATTTCTTATTTACTCTTTTCATTTATGTTCATCTTATTTATGTATTTTTCTTTATTTATTTTTTTAGGATTGCCTTTTTCAATACGAAAGTGATCGTGCTCAAGAAAGGAATAAAATGTTTTGTGAGGTTGTGGAGTTGGAATTCAGCAAAACAATCATCCCAAAGAAAGATATTGAGCTTTTCTTTTTCCCGGTATTTGAAAAGGATCATTATTATCTGGTATGTTTTAACACCACCACAGACTGTGGTACAATTGAGGTTATTGATTACAGTGAAGGTCCTAGAGAAAATAAGAAATTGCTTAAAAATCTGGTATGTCTTCAGCCACTTCTTCTTCATCATTAATATCCTCATTGATGTCTGCCATGTTGTTACCAGATTCTTTATTCATGTCTCCTCTCATTATATCACTGGTACCCTAACCCTTTCAGAGGATTCTCCTCTGAATTTCTTCTTTCTCCCATAACAAGAAAATACACACACACACACTCACGCCAGAGACACACACACACACATACATAGGCACACACACACACACACACGCATACACACACACATACACACACGCACACATACACACCCACACACACACACACACAAGCAAAGTCTTAAATAGCTTCCTGTTAGTCTCTGTCTCTGACCTCACTTTGAATCTATTCATGGTCAGCTTGATTCTTTCGGGATATATGACATGTAAAACTTTTCTAGAGGATACTTGCAAAACTCTGTGATTTATTTTTCTACATAATGTGCATCTCTGCATTTGAACAATGTGTTTGAGAGTTTCTGATTGTATACAGGCACACACACACACGTACACAGGCGCACACAAACACACACACACACACACACACAAATACACACACACGCATACACACACACATACACACACGCACACATACACACACACACAAGCACACATACAACCTGTAATAGAATCTGAAATCAGATTCTGAAATTAGTTTTTGGAATCAGAATTGTGTAATGTGTGGGTAGGTGGCAGTAATGGCTCAAGATTTTGTTAGATTATTTAGAAAAATGATTTGAGTTTAGTTGTTTATCTTGATCTTGTTCTGCTTGTTCTAACTATATTTGTTCCACCTGTTTTTGTTCTTATTTTAACTTATTTGTTCATTTTCAGAAAAGTGCATTTTCATATTTCATGAATGGTGGAAGGAAGTATACAAAGTGTTATTTTGTCAAAACAAATCAAATCTATGGAGTCTGTTGTGGTTGATTTACCTTGGAAGTCTTTAGATGATTATCATTTGCATTGCGGTGTTGCAATGATGAGGCATATGGAAACATATATGGCTTTGCAAAAGTGGAATTCAGGTTTAAAGAAAAATAATGTAAGTCTAACCAGAAAAAGTCTAATTGCAATTTTTATAATTTGATTCTTCTGGAATGAGAAATCTGCACTTTTTAGATTAAAATTTGTGAGCAGCTTGTTGATATACATTCATGAAGCCATTACTTACCCTATACTTACTCTGAATTATTGCTTCATTTTTTCTCTTTGCAGGACATAATCATTGACAAACTTCGTTTGAAGTATACCCTCTCAATTATTTCAAGTGAAGTAAATACTGTTAAATCTGTTAAACAAGTTGTCCAAAAGAAAAAAAAGGCTGAGGAAGCAAGTGATGCTGAAGAAAGCTAGGGGCAGCAATCCAAGAGCAATTAACGGAGAGAATTGAAGACTGAAGTTGATCAATTGTTCTTAGGATTTGTATAGTTTTTGTACAGAACAATAGAATTGTTAGTTTTATGATGTTCTTAATAGGACAAATGTGATAAATGTTCTTAGTTGATCTAATGTTTTTATGATGTTGTTAGGATTTTCTAAGTATAAATTTTGCTATGTCAATGTAATGGATATGATTTTCTATCTTATTGACTAAGTTGTTTGTCATTTGTTAAATTCCTGATTAACTATTTGAGCAACTGACTATTTGCTCATTTGCTAAATGAGCAAAGAAATGTTTTCTTATTTTTTAAATAAGTAACTAATTATTTGCTCATTTAAAAAATGAGGAAACTAATGCTTACTCATTTCACAAATGAGCAAAGAAATGGTTGTTGATTTAATGTATTATTAAAAGGAATGTTTACTCATTTGACAAATGAGTATTAACTATTTGCTCATTTGACAAATGAGTATTAACTATTTGCTCATTTGCCAAATGACCAAATAAATAATGCTAAATCTTATATTTATATAAAAATATTAAATTTTATATTTGTATAAAAGTATTATTATACAAATATCAGCAAATATCTAGTTAATTTAGCCTCTATGATTTTGAAGATTAGGGTATGTTCTCTTTATTGAACTCATTGTATAATATCTTGGATTGGACTATTTCTGTTACCAAGGACATTACAATAGCTTTGGTATAATTACATATGTGTGTATGATAGATAAACAGAGCTTGCAAAATATTTGCTCATTTCAACAAAATTTAAAACACAAAATGCTAAATCATATATTTATATAAAAATATTAACTTTTATATTTGTATAAAAGTATCATTATACTTTGTTTGGACAGTTTCTAATATCATGATGACTCAATTCACCACAACCTCTACATAATCTCTTCTTTTTCTGGTTTTGTTCTACAACCTTTTCTTTTTCTCCCTTTAGCCTTTTTGCACTTCTACCGCTTGTTTCAACATTTGGCACATCAATCTCAGCCCCTTTCTCTTTTGAAGTCTCTACATTTGATACATGAATTCCAGTCCCTTTATTCTTTGAAATTTTTGGAGGTTTGACAATTATTTCAGTTGGCACACTAGCTCCAATCAATAGCTCAATGTCTTGTCCTTTGTTGTTTGCACTTCCTGTTGTTTCATTAATCCTTGCAATCCTCTTAGCCTCCAAATCCTTTCTTATTCCTTGAAAATTTATCACAAGATCTTGAATATCTTCATCATTGCCTTCTGCCAAACTTACACAAGTGTGTATCTCTGACCATAAATCATTTAACAATTTTTTCTTGTCAATTAAATTAGCACATTGCTCCAACAGGTTTCCACCCAAGTCAAAAATTGGTTTTTTCAGTGCCATAGTAGTCCATCTGTGTAGCATATACTGCTCCGGAATGGTTTCAAACCTTTTTGCTTTCCAAACCCAAATCTATGTCTACATGGAATTCCTTGTCTATAAAACAACTTGCAAGAACATGTGGTGTCAAAGTTAGTTGGATTAAACACAACATCAAATGTTCTAATCCGATTTCCTTCACTTACTTTTGCAACTTCCAATCCATTTTCTTTCTTCAATTCATCAACACCACATGAAAAACAAGCAATTTCAACCTCATATTGAAATTCATAAAAGACAGAGTTAGTATATAAATGTGAGGCATGCTTTTCTATCCCTAGTGGTGTTTTGCACTCAGGATATTTGTGCTTTGAATCATTATCATTCTGACCTTGAGTGTGTCTCTGGGCATCAATTGCAGCTTCATATCTCAAGTAAAACTCAACAAGTGATACATGAGGATTGATAAAGGAGCAAAAAAAGTTGTTTTCGCTTTCGGATCTTGATGTTGTACGCATTATTCCTCCAAGGAACACATCTCTGAAATACGCCGGAATCCACTTGTTCCTTATCTTGTACATATAACCTAACCACTCATGTTCTTCCAAGTGGTATTCAACCATCACCTTGTTCCACCTTTCTTCAAACTCAGCAGGTTCAATTTCAAGATGCCAAACACAAGCACATAATTTTTTTAGGAAATCAGTTTCTTCTTGCATGATTGATTTCTCCACCTTATCTGGTAACTTTTTCATTATGTGCCACATACAGAAGCGATGTTCAGTCTTGTTAAACACACTTTTAACAACAATTTTCATTGCTGGATCTTGATCTGTAATCATACAATTTGGTTCATTTCCACCCATTGCCTTGAGAAATAATCTGAACAACCACTCAAATGACACTATATCTTCCTTTGCTATGAAACCAGCAGCAAAAGTAATGCAGCTCTTATGATGGTCAACCCCTGTAAATGGAGTAAACACCATGTTGTACCTGTTTACACATACAGATTAAATTTTAAATGATCAAATAACTACACACACACATAAATACAAAGACACACGTACTTAGACACAGACACACACACGCACACACACATATACACATACATACACGCACTCACAATCTGTGATAGAATCTGAATTCAGATTATGAAATCAGAATTGTCATCAGCTACTGAAATAATTCAATGCTCATTTGACAAATGGGCAAATAATTGATTGTTCATTTGTCAAATGAGCTTATAACTCAATGCTATTGTTTTCTTTTTTGTCAAATGAGCAAATAATTGAATGCACATTTCTGAAATGAGCAAATAAATCAATGCTCATTTGTGAAATAAACAAACAGTTATACTAAGTTCATTTAAAACAAAGTTATTAATTTAAGCTATAGTTATAACATAAAAATGATTTGTGATTTTTATGAATTACCTATTGGTTTGGTATGTGGTATCAAAGGATACCATATCACCAAATAGAGCGTAACTCTTTTTACAAAGGGGATCAGCCCATAATGCTCTACAAAGGCAATAATCATCATCCATCTCAAAATCAAAGAAAAAAGCGCTCCACATTAACTTTTTGTTAGTAAAGTTATCCACGAACATTTGAGCATCACTTCCTTGAATGTATGCTTTCAAATCTCTATGAAATTTTTTGAAATCTTGCTTAGATGCACCGATGTTATCATATCCTCCAACAATTTCCTTCATCATTCGAAAAGTTGTAACAGGACCAATATTCACATATTTAAAGAACAAAACAGTTTGTCAAATGAGCAAATAATTTAATGCTCATTTTTCAAATGAGCATACTACTTTTATTAGAACATACAGAGAATTCATGAAACATAAGAGGCTTTGAAAGTCGTACCATAGAATTATTCACAATTATTTTTTTGTGCACTATGTTCATTTTTCTTCCTTCTTTTTGGAAGAGATTGCAACTAGGTGTATAAAGTGGATGAGTATGTCTCTCATGAAATTGTGACACTATGAATTTGTTATCATCACAATGCTTTATGATAATATGTGCCTTGCACCCAACACGAGTAACGAGTCTCTTCCTTTTGATTGAAGTTTTTTCTTCATTGCTTTCTCCTTCGTTGTTATTTAAATCTTTTTCAACAGTAGGCTTTCTTTTCTCTTTGTATCCTTCTTTATTGCATAAGATATACTGTGATTTCAATTCTTTGCTTCTTCTTTGCCTTTTAGTTGTAGATTTTCTTGTGTTGAATCCAGCAGCAAATGCGTATCTTTTATAAAATTCAAGGCCCTCTTCAAGATTATTAAACTTCATCCCTATAGCTGGTTTCAACTCATTAGGGCATATTGGAAGCCATTCTTTTGTTCCTCCAGGAGTGAGCAAAGGTGCTACTTTAGGAGAAACTACTATTGTAGGAGTAGTTGCCACATTTGTGATGGTACTAGAATGACTGTCAAGTTCTTCATTGTTGCTCATCATTTCTGAAATCAGATTCAGAATTCAGAATTGCAAACAGAAAAATGAGGGGGGGGGAATAGGTTTGTATAAGTAAGTGTAAGAAGGGAATGTGGTTGGTGTGCAGGAAATAGACCAAGAAGAAGGGGGGTGGGGCTTGTGTGCAGGCAAGAAAACCAAGGAACTCAATGATTTGATATCAGAAATGATGATTTGAAAAGGAGTAAAACTTGATAATGCTACCCTTCAATATGTTTTGCAAAACCTAGCATATATAGCATTCAGTATAGCATAGTATAGCATATTTGCCAGCAAAAACCATACATTCTTAGACACACACACACACTCTAACACATGCACTCTTACACTCACTTACACACACACACACACACACACACACACACACATACACACGGTAATTTCAGATTATCACAGCACACAGAAGTGCTCAATCTAAGAAGCACAACCACTTGCTCATTTGATAAATGAGCAACTAAATATTTGCTCATTAGCTACAGCTACCTCTTTCACTTTCACTGCTTCTGCAACTCATGTTAATGAGCTGAATCCCATTTCTCTCTTTCTTACACTGTACAATTACCACCACCACCAAACTCTCTCTCCTTCCTCTGTCCCTGTACCTTACCACCACCAATATCACCACCACAACCTGTCGCACTCTCACTCCCTCGCCGCCACCCCTGTCCCCTGCACCCTACCACCACCATAATTACCAACTTATTTTGCTCATTTGCTCCTTTTTATATTTGCTCAATTTAATTATGTTTGCTCATTATATGTTTTTTATATTATTACAAATATTTAGGTTTGCTCATTTTCAATTCATTTGCTCATTTTAAATTTGATTGCAAATTTTCAATTTCTATCAAATTAATCAAACCTAAATTTTTGATTTAATTCAAAATATTTCAAAGAAGTAAATTCAATCAAATCCATAATTGATGCAATTAAACAAGCAATTCAATGAGAACAGAACAAACCTCTAAAATCGAAAATTCTCATGCAATTAACATGCAATTCAATAACCTAGTGATTGATGCAATTAAATATGCAAATTAATAAGAACAGAACAAACTAAAAAATCAAAAATTATCATCCAATTAACATGCAATTCACCTGGCGAATTTGATTTGTAGCAGCGATGGAAATGCGATTAGTAATTGATGATTTGTAGCGCAAGGCGAGCAAGGTCGGTGTGAACTTGCTTATGATTAATTTGATGAAGCAATTGATGAAGCAATTTGAAGCAATGAGAAACAGCGTTACTGATTAGCCGCCATTGATGAAGCTTCGTGGTGGAGAGAGAAGTTAGTTAGCTAGGTGGAGAGAGATGACAGTTAGGTGGTGTATTTACTGATTTTTCCATTACTATGCGCTTTTTCATCCGTCAGATCTATTTAGTTCAAGGGCTCAGATTTGGTGTCATATAAGAGATGGTCTCATATAGGGGGATGGTCTCACCGGATCCCGACCCTATATATATATATATATATATATATTATCACAGTATATTAGTATATTACCATAACTGTATCATTACTCCAATAGTCGACCAAGAACTTCCATTCAACTTTAGTCATGTGACTTGGCTTATTTTTGAGACGTTCTTCTTTTGTTGTCAGCTTACTAAAGTACTTTCTTTTCAATTTTCTCCTTGCATATCTAAACAATCGTTGTGCATGTTTCATGACACACTCCCTCCTTTGTTCAGGATCATCAAATGACCACTTCTCCTGAAATATACAAAAATAAGTATATTAATACCTCTAACGCTTAACTATATATATTACATTTATTGATCTTCTAAATATATGTGATTTGAAGGATGCTCATGCTAATGATAAATGATGTTAATTAGACATGATAGTAATAGAACGAAGTAATGAAGAGAGGAATTAGAACAAATGGTATGTGTGTAATATGCTCAGAGTATTCAGAAATCATCTATTTAGGCTCTATGAGCTCACAAAGAGAATTTGGAGGGCTTCAGCTTTACATTTTGATAATACACCATCATTTAGTTGAGATTGTCACAAGTCATCAGGTTTTCTAGTTCTGTAAGTGGGTCAGAATGCAAGAATTGATGTGTATTATGATATGATATTACCTGGATGCAAGCCCACAAATGGTCTAATATTTCAGATGTATACTCATTCCAACCCTTGACTTGTATTGGACAAACAGATTTATTACGAACTTGTTGACCCAAGAAGAAAGAAAATAATGAAGCATTGTCACCAATAGCAACACCATCCTCATCAAACTCCACATTTAGTTTTTCACCCGGAGGTAATAGAGTAAGCTTCCTGCAATATACTGTCCCTCTTTTTTTCACAATTGTACATAGATCATGCATAAGCTTAGTAGGTATAGAATTGACATGACTAAAATCAAATTAAGCATGTTACATATGTTTGAAGGGATTATTCATACTTGCTGAAATGTTTAATTCCTCCTCCTCTGTTATATTCATGAGTTCGTTGATGATGAGTGGTTCACTATCTGAAGATGCATTTTCACGTTCAAGATATTGACCAATTTGTCCATCCTCATCATAATATTAAGTTGTGTTGTTATCATCATCCCTTGTCTCTCCTTCTTCATTTTCTATTTACATGTATAAGGAAAAAAACAAGTAAAATAGATTTGAATCACTGTATATGCATAAAGTAGTGAATATGCAATGGACCCAAGTGGCCCAAACCAACTAACACCATAATATTTAGACTAACACTAGAAGGAACAAGATCCAACAGGGAAACAACAACCAATGAAGGCTACAACAACCAATAAAGACAAGTGAAGCACCACAAGTAGTAAGACAGATAATCTGATAATCTGATATTCTGATGTTTAATCTTTTCCTAGTAAAAGACAAATAGTGGGACAGGAGTGCATGGAGGTGTGTGAAGGAAAGAGTGGGGCAGGTGTGTAGAGAGGCGTGTGTAGGTAGGATTGGGGCAAGTGTGTAGGGAGGTGTGTGCAGGCAAGAGTGGGGAATGTGTGTGGAATATGTGTGTAGGGAGGTTTGTGCAAGAAAGAGTGGGGCAGATATGCATGGAGGTGTGTGCAGGTAAGATTGGGGCAAGTGTGTAGGGAGGTGTGTGCAAGCAAGAGTGGGGAATGTTTGTGGAATATGTGTGCAAAGAGGTGTGTGCAGGAAGGAGGGAGGTAAGTATGTGCAGGGAGGTATGTATAGGTAGGAGGGGGGCAGGTGTGTGTAGGAAATTAGTGGGCAGATGTGTGTAGGCAGGAGGGGGCAGCAGGTGTGTGTAGGCTCCAAATTCTATCACTAAGATAAGTACAATGAAGTTTTCCAAATTCAGATTTCAGTCCAAAAGTAGAAAGGTTGTTTGCCAAACGATCAAATCCTATATTTATACAATACAATATCTACCATCCTTTATTTGCTTCATAGTTCACATTATATATTCCGGCCATAACCATGATAAAAATTTTCACATTATGCTTTTATACATCTTTAAGAAATTCTAGATAAAATTGCAGCAATAACAATATCAATGACAATAGAAACAACTAAATTCAAGAATCAAGTAGAGTAGAGACACCTTTTTGTTCTTTGTCCATGGCAATTGCTTCTTGTGTTTTTTTGTTCATCTTTAGAAACTTCGCCAATGACTTTGGTGGAATGAAATTCCCTTTTTCGTTTCCTTCTCTCAAATTTCTTATGTTAGCCTGATACAAATTTATAAAATATCAGAAATTATTATGATTAATGGGAAGCAAAGTGAATCATTCTTAATTGAAATAATACCCTTCTTGTAAATCTGATTTGAGGTTCATTCTCGTGTTCCTGAACCTCAAGCTCATCATCATTGGGAATATAATCATCATCGCCCCTGCCAGCACTGCTTTTTTCTTTTCTTTTCTTCTTTTTTGTACTTTCAACCAAACTCGTCATAGAGGAAGCAATTCGTTTTACGCCCAACGACTCCAATCTTTGTTTGTTGGCTGCAATTGTTAGAAGCCTCTTTCTTTCATACTCATTCATTTGCTTTTACATTGATCATAAAATTTACAGTTACAAAACAAACACGAGTTGCAGAATTATATTGCACACTAATTGCCTTATAAAACCTAATGCACGGGTGTTCCAAACCTCCTAACTATTGTACATGTCATGTCAGATACACTTTGTTAGTCTGATAAGGCCTATTATCAATAATTATTCACAATAATAAAGTCATCACATATAATTATTCTATAAAAAAATCATTAAGCACAAATATAAAGTGTAAGAAAAAAGCAAACGTAATTAAAGAAATAGTTCAAAATGCCTAGGATATAAGTGTGAATACAAGCAATTCATAACTTAAAAAAAAAAACAGTAAAATTTGAGTCAAGCAAGATCAATATCATCATCATTATCACTCTCTTGGTCACTCTCACTATCATCTTCATCATCCTCTAGTAAATCGTCATCATCAAATTGTTCATTTTCTTCAGAACTGAAATCTTTGGGTTGATTTTCCTCAGTGGCATCTATGACGATTTCACCAACATCATCACTTATTTCAAAAGGTGGATCATGAGTCTCCTCTAAATTAATTGTGCTTAAGACATGAGGGCCTTCAGCCATCATTGGTTGTAGTTGTTGTAATGCATCCTCATCACTTTCAATAACTTCCTTTTCTAGAACATTATAGTGATGCCTTGGATGGGTCTTTACAATAACAAGCCAATCATGATAAAGTCCATCACTAACATAGAATACTTGTTGAGCTTGAGACATGAGCACAAAGGGTTCTTTGGTACGCAATGAACAATGACTATTGACACTCACATTGCCATGCTTGTCAACCTTAACACCTCTTCCAACCCTATGAACATCCCACCAATCACAACGAAACAACACCACACGTTTTCCATCCAAATATTGTATCTCAAGTATCTCAGTGAGGATCCCACAATAATCTTTTTCTGTATTCCCAACAACGCCCTTGACCATAGCTCCACTATTTTGGTGTACCCTATTCATTTCTATATCCCTTGTGTGAAATCTAAATCCATTTGCAAGAATTCCATTTAAACACAAAACACCTTTCAAAGGACCTAAAGCCAAAGTTTTCAAATCGTTTACGACTTGATCATTGCCTTCATTAGGCAGATCCATAACCTATGTATATAAAATAAATAACATTAAAAAAATGAGACTAACACGAACTGATAATATAAAAAAAATAATAAAGCTACTATTAATTATATGAAATACCCGATCACGAAACCAATCCACTAAATTTTTGTTAGATGTGCTATCTTCATATTCGCTGAAAATCAAATAAAAAAATATATCATACGATAGTCGTATTAGAAAGTATATTTAGTAGTTTTTTTAAAATCAAAAGTAATATATCATACTCTAAATAAGCTTGTGCTTCATCACAATTCTTAAGTATATATTCTCGGACTTGAGCTAACTCTTATTCATTGAGAGACCTACTTTTAGCCTTTCCCAAAGGAATACCCGATGATGCGAAAATTGATATACCTTCGTAGTCATTATTTCCCGCATCATCATTCCTCTCGGGTTGATTAAATTTGGTCTCAATTTCATGCAAGTACTTTGAACAAAAGTACATGCACTCCTCAATGTTGTAACCTTCCGCGATGGAACCCTCCGGCCTACTCTTATTTCGAACATAACATTTAAATCTACGTAGGAGCCTACAAAATAATAAAAAATTTGAAAACATGTTCAACTAGTTAAATAAAGAAACTAAACAAAAAATATTCATATACAAGGAATACCTTTCTATTGGATACATCCAACGATATTGTACCGGTCCACCAATTTTTGCTTCAGTAGCTAGGTGGACACACAAGTGGACCATGATAGTGAAAAATGATGGAAGAAAAATCTTCTCCATTTCACACAAAATAAGCACAATTTCACATTCAAGATTTTCTACATCTTTCACTTTCAATGTTTTAGAGCACAGGTCCTTGAAAAATGTACTTAATTTCACTATCACATCGTTCACTTTGGGTAAGGATACCCCACGAATTGCAAGTGGAAATAATTGTTCCATAAGCACATGGCAATCATGAGTTTTTAGACCATATATTTTACACTTGTCAAGGTTTATGCATTTTGAAATGTTAGAAGAATATCCATCAGGAATCTTCAAAGTCTCTAAAAACTTACACACCTTTTCTTTTTGTGCCTTAGACAAGGTGTAAAGTCCTGGAGGAATATGCCACTTTCTATTTTTTAATATAGGAGCAAGATACTTCATAACCTTAAAATGCTTTAGATCATGTCTAGCCTTTAAATTATCTTTTGACTTCCCATCAATATCCAGCAAAGTACCGAGAATATTGTCAAGTACATTTTTTTCAATATGCATGACATCAAGATTGTGTCGAAGCAAAAGGGTACTCCAATAAGGCAATTCAAAAAAAATACTTTTCTTTATCCAATTATCATCTCTCTTTGGCAATTTCATTGTTTTTCCTAATTTCATGTCTTCAAGATCTCTAAGTTGCTCTAAAATCTCATTCGAAGATAGATGTTTAGGAGGACCTCTTGTTTCTACTTTTCCATTAAAAGATTTGTTATCTCTCCATTTATGATCGGTAGGAAGAAATCGACGATTATCCATGTAACAACATTTTCCCAAATTTGGTAGTCGAATAGAACTAGTTTCCTTCATACAATATGGACATGCTTTATAGCCTTTGGTAGACCACCCAGATGGAAAATCATTTATGGTCCATAATAATGCAGCACGCATTTGAAAGTACGAATCCTTTGAAGCATCATAAGTCTTGGCTCCATTTTTCCACAATTCTTTTAGCTCCTCAATTAATGGTTGCAAGTATATATCAATGTTATTTCCAGGTCCACTTTTCCCTGGAATTAACAAAGATAGTATTGTGTAAGGTTGTTTCATACACATCCATGGAGGAAGATTGTACACAACAAGCACTACTGGCCATATACTATAGTCACTTCTAAGCCCGCCAAATGGATTGAACCCATCACTTGCTAAACCCAGCCTTACATTACGTATCTCTGCAGAAAAAGAAGGATGTTCTTTATCAAAATGCTTCCAAGCTTGACAATCTGTCGGGTGTTTAAGGACTCCATCATCTTCGCGTTTATCAGAATGCCATCTCATCTCACTTGCTGTTTTAGATGACATAAACAACCTTTGCAACATTGGAACTAGTGGGAAATAGCGTAGTACTTTTGGAGAAGCTCTATTGCGCTTAGTATCACATATGGAACACTTTTCAAGGTTAGCATTTTCTTTCCAAAATAACATACAATCATTTTCACATGCTTCTATTTTTTTATAGTCGAAACCAAGATCAGCAATCATCTTACGTGCTTCATAATAATTCGAAGGCAAATCAGCACATTCAGGCAAAGCATTCTTGAACAATTGAAGCATATTAGTAAAAGCTTTGTTAGTCATGCCATCCATACATTTGATTTGGAATAGCTTTAAAATGAATGACAATTTGGAGAATTTGTCACAACCAGGGTAAGTTTGTTGAGCATCTCTCATCAAATTTTCATACATGTTTGCCTCATTTGGATGCTTAGTAAATCTAGGATAATCAAACTCAGAACCCTGTTGCTCCTCATCGCACTTGTCATCTATCTCATCATTTGAGACTCCAGGACTAAACCTGTCATGGATCATCCTAAATATATCATCATTAGCACTTTCTCCCAAATCATTTCTACTTTTTTTTTGTGGCGGCTTGTATTCTCCATGATAAATCCAGCGAACATACCCTTGCACAATTCCATTCACCAACAAGTCACTATATATTTCGTCCCTTGTTTTATGTTGAACATTGTTGCAACGATTACAAGGGCAAGGTACCTTCTTATCCTCCTCTCCTATATCACTATTTGATGCTAAGTCACGAAAAGCAAACTCAAGAAATGAATTAACCCCTTTTATGTATAAGTTGTATGTCCTATTAGCACACCTCATCCACTCTAACCTCTCTTGAACATCCAACATATCCATGTGTAAAGAAGTGCTATGAATACATAAAAAGTTAAAAAAACAAAAAAAAAAAACAAAAAAACAAAAACAAATGAATGAATGAATTAAGTTGCTCTAACTTGAAAGAACAAGATAGAAAAATTTTCATATTCATCAACTTTAAGCAAATACTCAACATTACTTCTTTGATTGTAATAATCAACATGTTACTTTTGTAAAGTATCATTAGACATTTATACATAAACTGAATTTTCACAACTAACTTCCAATTCAGCACATTATCACATATACAAATAGTTGACCCCTCCCTGAGTGCACACCTTCCCTCCTCCTTGCTACAAACCTGCCCCTCCCTTTGTTACACCTGCGTACACAACTCTCCCTTGCTTGCAGATTGAACCGATCCCCTATTTGTACACTAAACTCATCCCGTCTCTGCCTGCCCCCTTACTTGCACACACTAATCCCATCTATTCCCATCCCCTTCGCTGCACACTACCCCACCTCCCCTAGCTGCACATCTACCCTATCCCAGCCTACACACCCCAACGTTATTTGCACACTTACCTCCTAATCCCTAACTGCATACTGCTCCACCCCCCTCCTTCTTGTCTGCCCCCCTCCCTGCACATTGCCCCCTTGCCTTAACTACATACCTTCCCGCCTTCCTTGCACACACACTTGTCAAAGAGCTTTTTCCACATAGTAAATTTAAGAATTGAATTGCACATATTTGATAATCAATTAACATTGAGTTTTTTTCACAGAAAAAATGTTATATTGAGTAAGTTGAAGAATTGAATTGCACATATATGATAATCGATTAGCCAAAAAAAACTGAATAGCAGAACATGCAAACAAATTATCAGAAAGTTGAATATATTATACAAATAAAATATAATCAAACTAATTAATTTTAACAAAAAAAAAAAAAAAAACAAAAAAAAAAAACGAATACATTAGATGAAAATAGGAAAGCTGTCTACTGCCATACGAAACTATTTAAAATAAAGAGCAAAAATCACTTGATCCACACCAAATTGAAGCAGAAATTGCAAAAATAAAATAAAAAATCGAGAACAATTCTACTCAAGCATATCAACTATAATCCAATGTAATTCAATTGATACCGCATACGTATTGGAAAAAATAAAGGAAATTAAAACCACCATTGATTCACACATTAGAACACTACATATTAGAAAAAACGAAAAGTAAATAGATCTAACCTTTAAATTCTGTCCAAGAATTGATCTTGCGAGTGTAAGTCGGATCTTCGATTTAGGAGTCGTTCAACGCTTTTGATTCTTCAGAAACAAAGTATTTTTTTTTTATTATTTTTATTTATATATATATATATATATATATATATATATATATATATATATATATATATATATATATATATATATATATATATATATATATATACGGGAAGGTTTCTTCTAGTTGAGGATTGAGGGGAATTTTGGTGGTTTAATTAAATTTTTTATTAGGTTGGCGGCTAATGAAAGTGAATTAAGCGCTTCATCATTTTTGGGATTTGTGAGGGGGATATCTATTTGTGAGGTGTCTTTGTGTGGGGCTTTGGGGTAATTAGCTGCCTAACAGCAATTTCCTTTTTTTTTTAGAGCACTTATAAATTAAATAAAAAAAGGAGATGATCTTATACAATTATTTGTGAACAAAGATTAAGTGTTACTTTATACAATTATATGTCCTTTTTAGAGCCTTTCTCATACGATTATTTTTGTGTTTTATTTATTTCCTTCTCTCATGGTATATTTATTTCAGTTCATTTCATCTCAGCTCAGTTCAGTCTATTTGTGTGTTTTATTTTTGTTTTTGTTTTATTTTTTATTTAATTTATAAGTGCTTAATTCTATTTTTTAATTAGACATGTTGTATGGCTATTCATAATGTAATAACTAGTTATTACATTAATTATATATATATTGTTCCTCTCTACAAAAAAGTAAAAGTTATATATATATTATAATAGTGCTTATTTTAAAATAAAAAATACTAAATAAATACATTAGAACGACCTTATTTTTATTGTGGCCTCGAAATTACTTTATCAAGAGTTATTTATTTAGGGGGTTACTTAGTCGGTCAAGGGTTACTTCTATAAGTAACCTATAACCAACCGAGTAACCCATGAATAAGTAACCCCTAATTGACCGGATAACCCTTGAATAAATAACCTAAAAATAAGTATTGTCGAAATATAAAAGTACAATAACTTAAATTATAACAATTGATTATTGAGAAATGATTAATTGTGTTAACATTCGACTATAAGTACACACAATATATATTATGGAGTATATAAAGACTAACTATTATTGGTTAATGGGTCAAAAACTAAAATAGTTCATAGCAAGAACACCACAATATCATGTAACTAGAGCTGACATACGAGTGTTTGGGACGAGTTTGGATCTGGTCTATGTGGGTTACAAGTAACTAATGTAAGGGTCTGTTCACTTTAGCTTATTTTTAGTTCAGTTAAGTTCAGCTCCAATTAGTTTAGTTCAGTTCAGCTCCTAATATCATTCTCTCATAAATTATTCATTTCAGCTCTATTCAGTTTAGTTCAGTTCAATAAATGTGAACAAACCCTAAGACCATGTTAATTACATTAGAAACGTTTTTTTTTATATCATTTGATCTGATCTTGAGAGCTGAGACGAACAAGAACCATATATATTAGAACATTTAGAAGTACAATTATGTTTTTGTTTCTTACATTTAATAATCTATACAAAAACAAATTCGTGTGAATATCACCGTGTAAAGAATATGAACCAATATTTAAAACTTGGAATGTTGTCCTGACCATAAGTTAGCTAGTTATTACTTAGTAGTATGAAAATTAAAAATTATAATCAACAGATTTTATAATGTTCCATTTTTTCCTCAAATGATTTTAATGTAGTTTATATAAGATTTTAAGAATTATAATTAAAAATTACAGGAAAAACAACATTATCAGTTCATTACAACAATTATTTGGATATTTGATGAGGTTATTACATCTTTATATCGTTTTACATGTTTACACTTCTCTTTTCATGCTCGTCGATGCATGTTTTCAATCGTTACTATATTTAATTATCAATATGTAAAAATTATAAAAAATTGATATTAAAATTGTATAAACAGAGACGAATCTTACAAAATCCCACATGACTATATTTTTACTTAAGTGTAAACCGTCAAAGCTAGTTAAAGTGAAATACATAAATAGTGTAAAAGTCAAACTATTGCAACTAAAAAAAAACTGAGAATGTATATATTTAGGGCATGTTCTCATTGACTGAACTCAGCTGAACTGAACTGAACCGAACTGAACTGAACTGAATTGAACTGAACTGAGCTGAACTGAGCTGAACTGAGCTGAACTGAATATGTTATAAGAGAAGGAAATTAGGAGTTAAGTTGAACTGAACTAAATTTCAACGTAAGAGAACAAGTCCTTAATGAGCAATTCAGATATAAAATTACAATTTTACAAATAAAGTTGTTAATCAATAAAAAAAAACCTTAAAAAAAAATTCATTTTAAAAAATTACAATTGAAAATGTAAGAGGGAAAATTACCTCCATAATCAATAAATCGTTTAACTTGATTGAAATTTTGTGGGAAATTTTAACCTCTAAAAAGTAAAACTCGTCATATGTTAGGCGGTAAAACTCCCTCCAAATTAATAAGTGAAACGCTAAACATCGCCCGCAATTTACCATATAAAGCCCACAAATATGATATGATTTGACCATTATGCCCTTTTTCTAAAATTGAAATAATCTCGGTGTAAAAAATGTGGAGCCGTACTGGCTCGTCGGGGGAGACCGGATGGCAGGCCGGAGATGCGGGGGACGCCGGAGGTACGTCGCCGTCGACGGAAAACGAGGTAAGTCACCGTTAAAATTCACGGCTTACCGTCGGAGTGGCTCCGGCGCCTAGGGTGGACGCCCAAACCGTAGCCTGGACGTCCAAGCCGGACGCCAGAACCACCAGAGTGGCGTCCAGCCCAGACGCCCAGACCACCAGTCTGGCGTCCTGGGCAGACGCCACTCCACTGGGTGAGGCGGCCCTGCCAGGCGCCAGTCCAGTGGCTGTGGCAGCCCTGGCAGACGCCACCTTTAATAATTAATTTTTTTTTTCTTTTTTGATTTTGTTGTTGTTTTTTATTTAATTTTTTTGTAAAAAAAAAAATCGAAAATGATTTTTTAAAAAAATTCGAAATGGGTTTTTTGTAAATTAAATTTGAAAATTCGAAATAGGTTTTTTTAAAATTAAATTTGAAAATTCGAAATGGTATATTTTTAAATTTAGTTTGAAAATTCGAATTGGGTTTTTATAAAAATTAAGTTTGATTATATATAATTATGTTTTTTTTTGTGTTAATTCTGTGGAAATATAGAAATTAAATGTATTATCCGTTAAATGTATTTATTGTAATATATAATTGATGCAGGAATATGGTGGAGACGGAAATTATTACAGTGGGATATTTGGACATGATGGTCCATTCGAAGAAGCTCAACAGGCGATTGATTGGGCAAAACAGGTTGCAATTGCAGCTGGATTTTGCTTGGTAGTAGCAACTCATAAATCTCAATGGGATGGTAGAATGGATCGCATTTTGAGATGTGACCGTTATCGCAAAAGAGAAGAAAGAGATTTTCGTACAGCCACTCGGTTTGACACAAAGCGGAAAGGTTGTGGGTGTGAGTTCAGAGTAAAGGTTCGACAACTACGGAGTCGTGACGGTTGGGAAGTGATAGGTTACTCTAAATGGGGGTATCACAACCATGAGATGATAGTATATGAAGAGGGTCATCGACAACTGAGCGGCTTAAGTCCTGTTGCGAAACTAGTTGTGAAAGAAATGAGTGATGCTCAAGTGAAGCCTGCTAAAATATTAGCATCTGTGTTAGAGAAATTTCCAGAAGACCATCCAAACCGAAGACACATCTACAACGTCAGACAGCAACTCAGGTTTGAACGGTCAGAGGGAAGGAACCCTATACAGCAGCTGCTACACCAGGCACAATCACGTGGTTACCTGTTCTGGTTTGATTCTGATGAAGATACAGCGGAGGTGACTCATCTTTTCCTTGTGCATCCTGATTGTGCTGATATGATCAAGTCTTGGCCATTTGTGATTTTGATCGACTCAACGTACAAGACAAACAAGTACAAGTTCCCTCTGGTTGAGATGGTTGGGATGGCTCCAACGAACCAGAACTTTCTGATTGGTCATGCAATCATCAGGGATGAGACGGCTCCAAGTTATTATTGGGTGTTGGAGAAGCTGAGAAACTACATCGGGCCTAATGTTCATCCAGCAGCCATCGTCAGCGACTGTGAGGGAGGTCTCTTTGCCCCCATAGCAGAGCTGTTTCCCGAATCGAACCACTTATTGTGCACATGGCACATCAACAACTGCGTGAAAGTGAAAGCCTACAACCTTTTCAAGAAGAATTTGGAAATGGCAGAGAGATTGGTGAATGGTAAGTGGCGGAAGATCCTACAGGCTACCACAGAGGAAGCGTATGAGCGAGCATTGGCTAACTTCAGGGATTCGTACCAGTGGTGTCCGGCACTGGTGGACTATGTGATGCATCAATGGGTCCCTCACAGGGAAAAGTTTGTCAAATATTGGACAAACCAGGTACTTCATTTTGGGAACACTACAACATGTAGAGTTGAGAGCGCTCATAGAGCTACCAAGGACTGGATTGATTCATCGACCGCTGCTTTGGATACACTGTTCGCTAGACTGAACAAGTCAATTGAAACTCAGAAGAACGACATCAGGAACTCTCTAGAGGACTCCAGACGACGACATGGTACGATGTATAGCCATTTTATATTTAAGATTCTCCAAGGTCGTGTGTCGCACTACTGCTTGGGGTTGATTCTCACTGAGCTGAACAGGGTGAGGGACTTGGCTGACGAAGTGTATACTCGGTGTGGGTGTACTATTTCAGTAACTCATGGATTACCTTGCGCATGCACCATTCACCGCGTTATTACAGAAGAAAGGGCGTCGTTACATGTTGATCAGGTCCATTCATTCTGGAGGACGCTTGTTATTGGTGAGCATGCAGACAATCAAACGGCCGACCGTGAACAGGAGGAGTTGGAGCAGTTCCGTTCGATGTACGACCGAGTGTCCTCCAGCCATCCTTCTATTATTCGTGACGCTACTCATGTACTTCATGACATGTTCCACCCGTCTAACTTAGATTATGAGGAACCCGAAGGAGTTGACCATCCTCGAGGTCGACAACGGCGGAACAGGAGTGCGTTTGAGTATATCCGTGGTCTTGGTCGTGGTCGTTCTCGTGGTTGGACATCGTCATCTAGTCGTAGTCAATCTTCATCGTCTGTGAATATGCCCCTGAGAACTGGTACGTTTTGGTTGTTTTTATTGCACATAGTTTTAAAGTGTTACTCTTGCCTTCTTAACTGTCTATAATTAATTATATGGTGAATAGGAAGAAACGATGTTGATCAGTTTCCGTACAAGGAAAGGATACCTGCGATCATCATGTCGTACTTGGAAGGGTGGAATGATGTAATCGGAGATGGTAACTGCGGATTCCAGGTCGTGGCTGATGTTTTTCAAATGGGCGAAGACAACTACGGTTTGGTGCGTGAGTTGATGTACAGCGAAATTGCCTCTAACCGAAATGTTTATCGTCATGTGTACCAGGATGACTTGGATGGCGCTCTGCGGCGTATCCGGTGGGGAGGTGGACCTTGCGGCGAAAATCATTATTTTGACGCGCCCCTAGATCTGTTTGCCGTTGCAAACATTTACAAATGCGCAGTCATGCATTTCGGCCTGGGAGTGCATAGTCAAGCTTATTATCCTTGTACCACGGTTCTCCCTTGGCGGTCGCGTGAGACTGTCACCACACCGGTCAGAGAGCTAGCTATTGCGTTTCTTGGGTCGTCATACAGACATTTCATCCGACTAGACATGTCAACCGATTTTCCGGTGCCACCGATTATACCTCGGTGGTATAACATTCGCACAGCGAGCGTAGAGGGTTGGGATGCGCTATATAATGACCGGATCCACGAATGGAACACCCTAGCTGCATTTTAGTTTTTCATGTTTACATTCTTTATTTGTAATCTTATTTGTACGTTGCTCTTTTAATGAGAACATTAATATTTTATATTGTATTGATTACTGCATTCTATATGTTGCATGGGTAAGTTGCGCGGATCCACGAACGGTTATATCAAAATTTAAAAACAGCACTGATAATATGTTTAAGTTGGAAGCTAAAAGAACAATCTAAAATGTTACAATTTTACAACATAATGTCCAACATAATGCTCTATAAATAAAATACAATAACCATCAGTAATCCCTCCTCGACGACGACTCCCACTGCGCAAGGGTCTGTTCCAGACTATCAACAACAGCTCTCCCTGTTGCACTCATGCTGTCCTTCTCAAGAGAGAGTTTCTGTACGTCTTGCATTATCTTTCCCATCCACTGCATAAAACAAAAAACAGAAGATGAAATACAATAACAACAAATAAAACTTAATTAAAAGACAACGATAAATATAATAAAAGACATACCGCTTCCGTGGCAGTAGGCGGTGGCACATAATCATCATCGCTGTGGTCGAGATCAGCGATCAACCTCGGGTGCGAATACCGGTTGAACCATTCCATGTAGTAATGGTCACACATGGGAGTAACCCCAGAGGGCGGCCGCTGCAACTCCGCAGTCCATAAGCGGGCCACCATCGGAAACTGGTCCCACGTCCCGGTCATGATATCCGGCCATTCCACGACGTAGTCCCTCGACGATGCAGGTCGGACCGCCTTCATCGGGCACGCCGGGGGAGGAGGGACAACTTGGACAAATCCAAGCTGGCGAAGACAACGCTGGGGCATGTACGCCTCGACGATGTCACGATACTGAATGAGTCCCGTGTACAGGGTCCTGGGTACCCTAACACTAGGGTTCGGGCCGAAAGGCATCCAGTTCACCTGTACAATAACAACATATAAAATTTAATAACATGAATATAATATGTGCAAATAATAAAATGTAGACTCTATAAATAAACGTTACCTCTAAGGGGGACAGCCTGTCCAGCAATAACCGTATCGATCGGAGGCGGTCAACGGACTTCTTCTCCGAGCGCGGACTCCACGCACAAGCACGCGGCATCCCCTCATCAATAGGAACTGGGTCACGATGTGGTCGCAATGCAGGAAAGTACTCGTATATCCAGGTCTGCAATAGAGTCAGACACCCAGTGATACCTGCCGCGTCAGCCCGACTCGCAAATCCTAGTTGGCGATACAAATACGCCAACGTAGCCGATCCCCAGGAAAACTGGCCTACACTGTCGGGGTCACACGCCTCTACGATGTCGCGTGGCCTGAGCTTTTTTCCGCCGCTCTTATCCGGAAACAAGGTACATCCGAGGAGTAGAAAAACATAAGCACTCAGCTGTGCGTCGGGCGTCCTACGTGCACTCGGGTACAAACACCGCTGCAACACGGATGCGATCTTCACACCTCCGTGTTCCCAAACACCTAGCGCCTCGGTGTACAGTGCAGCCCTGTCCACCGCCAACAACTCCGCCAGCGAATCTGCCTGATCCGCATCAGCCACAGCACAAAGTCGTTTACCCTCAACACGAATCCCCAGAATGGCCTCGACGTCATGTAACATGATCGTCATCTCACCGAACGGAAGGTGGAAAGAGTTTGTATCCGGCTGCCATCGCTCAATGAAAGCCGTGATCAGCGTACTGTCAATCTTATCGTGCATGGTGGCAGGAACGTGCTTCACCCCAGTGCCCTCCAGTCGCTCGAACATCTCGCTCTCCGCCGGCCAGGCCTCAGCCCATGTACGCAAAAAGCTACAAGTCTTTTCCCGGTTATGACATTTCAACAACCCCGTAACTGAAGGCCTCTCCTGGTCCTCCCAAATACGGGCAGCTATGTGTCCTAGAAAGCTAGGAATCACACTCCCGTCAACAGGCCCACCGGGCACCTCACTCCTAACAACCCAAGAATCATTACCGGCCCTCGACCGTTTCCTGCTTGCCCCAGATACAATGGACGCAGATGATGTGCCAGATCTACTAACAAACCTACCACCCCTACCCTTACGCACCTCCACCATATGCGTCTCGTACATGTCATCAACCCTCTGACTGAATGGACCGTAATCATCATACGGTCCACTGCCATCGTCCACATCCTCATCCTCATCTGCGCCCTCCTCCTGCTCCTCCTCCTGGTCACCCTCCTCAGCATCATCATCGTCATCGCCATCCTCATCCCGACGGTGGATCCGTTCTCTACGAACTGAGGCCGAAATACCACGGGATCTGACATGTCTATGCCCCGACCTCTCCACTGAATAACTTCTACTAAGAAGCTCTATATTCTTCCCCGCACCATGACGACCCAGTGAATTCTACACAAAATTTTAAAATATATAAACATACAAAAATTTAAACGATAAATAATCATCATCGCAAATCAAATAAACTAAAAACATACAAATAATTGTAAACAAAATATAAACGTAGAAAAAATACAACGAAATTGAAAAAATTTATAAAAATAAACAACAAAATATAAAAACAATTCAAAATTATATTACAAAAAAAAAAAAAATTAAAAACAATTTTTTTAAAAAATAAAATAAAAAAAAAATTGGGGGGGGGGGGGGGCGCCCTGGCTGGACGCCCAGCCGGCGGTGGTGGCGCCAGCTGCAGACGCCGCCACCAGTTGGCTGGCGCCTGGGCTGGACGCCAGCCAACTGGTGCGGCGTCTGCATCTGGCGCCACCACCGCTGGCTGGGCGTCCAGCCAGGCCGCCCCACCGCGTTCACGGCGGTTTTTCCCCTTTTTTTTTTTTTTAAAACAAAATGTACCTTTCCTCCTTGGGACATCCTTCTCTCCGCCGCCGCCGCCAATTCCTTGCCTTGCCGCCTCGACATTGCCGTTATTTGAAATTTTTTTTTTAGAGAGGTTGAAAGAAGATGAGCAATGAGAGTGTGAGTGATGAGAGTGTTAGTGTTTTTTTTTAAGGTCAAGGGCAATTTTGGCAAACCAAGTGAATTTTGTGGGCTTTATGTAGTAATTTGTGGGCGATGTTTCCAATAAGTGATAACAAATACTCCGTAATATAAAGCTGTTTGTCACATGTGTAAAGAGTTGGTGAGGTTAAGCAACCGTTTAAATTTTCACAAAATTTCTTTCATTACCTTGTTCTTACCTAAAATTTCTTCATTCTTTTTTTTTTTTTTAAAAAAAAGCCTTGAATCTTCACCCAACAATTCCCTCATCTACTCTAACAAATGTTAGCCGCATACTCTAAAATATCAACTCATCGCTTCTATAGTACGAAATCAAAGCATCAATTTTTAGATCTGTTTCCCTGTTGTTCGACAATTGTTTCGATGAGGTACTTTATCTTTCTTTCTTCATCTTTCAAGGGTTTTTAGGTAAGCATCTTTATTTGAATTACATACCTTGATTTATTTTAACTTTTTCATATTTAGGATTATAATGATCGAGTTTCCCCCGAATTCTAGGTTCCTAGGCAAAATTGATTAGTTCGTCCAAATTCAGTCGGTTTTTTAAATGAAATTTCTGGGTTATTGGTGAAATTTCTCATTTTGTTGAAGTAAGAATCTCATTTTTTTGAAGTAAGAATTTCATTTTTTTAAAATGAAAATTCTTGGTTATTGATGAATATCTCAGTTTGTTGAAGTAAGAATTTGGTACAGTTTATTGATGGAAGGACAACAAGGGTCTGTGTTTCTTATAATTCTTGGACGTTTTGATCAGAGGCTAGTGTTTGCTAAATTTAAATTTCTAGCAGTGTTCATTGCCACCACTGCATAGTACTGCTATGTTTGTTGTATTAGTTGCTGTTTGTTCCCCCTTTTCTCTAATGTTTGTTGTGCTTGAACCTTAAATTGGGTTCGTTCTCGGTTGTGCAGGCTTTATGTTCGAGTGATCTGAACATTCTAAAATCTCTTGTGTCCTTCTGACTTTACCAAAAGGTATAAACCCACACTACTACTTGCTGATGCTAGCCTTAGTTTTCAAGATTACTTTCCACATTCTTTGTTGGCCTGAGGTTTGTCCTTAATTTTTAATTACAAGAAATCATTCATGAAAATTGATTGGTATTTCCTATTCTCAACGAGTTTAATTTCATTTTAACTCTTGGTAAAAAAAAAACATCACATTTTATCTTGTCTTTGTAGTTTCTGATGGTTTGGATGATTTAATATTGAGTTAGTGATTGATTATGTAATTGGAATTAGTAGACGATGTTGTGATGTTGGTGTGTGAATTGTATTTTTGGGTGATAATAAGTTAATTGTTCAATGCTATCTATATATGTGCATGTTGCTGGCTTACTTCATAAGATCTATCATTTATATATGATTGTGCCTTCACATTTTATATAAACTTGCATTGCCACTTGTGATTAAGCTTCTGGATTTATGGGATGAAAGAATCCTTGTTACGTTATGATAACGTGATAACTAAATTGTAGCATTTGTACGAAATTAAACAAGAGAATACACATAAAATTTATGTCCCCTGCCTTTTTATTAAGTGATATTGTTTCTTGAGTTTTTTCTTCTTTAGTCAAATCCTTTATTTATTGGTGTGTAGATACTTTCTTTTTTCTTGTAGCTTTTCATGTCTTTTTGAAACTAATTGATGAAATTATAGGTTTGTGAATTCAATTGTTTATTGGTTTGTTTAATCAATTGTATTAGCAAAAATTATTTCGTAAATTGATGAAAGTATAAATTTGCTCCTGTTTTGTTGAATATAGATGATGACATTATTGAAGAGGTTGGTTTGACGAACAAGGTAAGCTTTAGTTCATCGCATGCCATTCTAAATCTTATTGACATATTCATCTGGATATCAAGTTTTCTTTACACTTACCATGTGCATATCATGTTTTTTAATGCTTGCTTTGCGCATATCGAATTTTCATTACGTTTTTTATCTTTTAAATTTTCCCATCATGGAGTTCAAATAAAGTACTTTGGCTTGCCTTTGTTTACTGTGTAACAGATGCTGTTGAATAAGAAATGTTGATCATGACTATGGATTCCGAATAAAGAAACTGGTACCGAACCTTTGCTCTTTAGCACCATATATATATGTTTGTCTTAAATGTTTACCTTCAAATTTTATAATTTCGAGTACTTCATTTATATTCAATTACAGGTGAAAAACCTTTATACAAAGGAATGAAAGAAGGACATGGGCTTATTGTTCTTAAGGACAGGATAATTAGGAAGTTGGAACCTTTACAAGTGCAAACTGACCATCAACCCTCCTTGGCTCCTTTGTAGAACAGCCTACTCAATCGATTTCTGTAAAGATTTGATACAAAAGGAAGATTGGGAAGTGCCATTCTCTAGTGCCGTACCTTTCTATTTTTTTTAGTTGGTTTGATGACTTCTTGGTTTTGTTTTTTTGGTGCCTGTATATCATGTCAAAAATAAAACATGGACCTTTTATCCGGCTTTCTTGGTAGCAATTGTTCTCTGGAGAAAGCTGGTGGTACTCAAAATCTATTCTTGATTTAAAGATCCTTTTTACTTAGTATTTTAAGACTTTAAGATCCTTTTTACTTAGTATTTTAAGATATCTATACGAAGTATTGTTGCAAAATATTATAATAGGAAGTGTTATTAGCCATTTGGCTCATGTATAATCTTTCAGGAAAACGTGTTGTACCCTTTACCGGCTCAGTGCAATTTCTAGAAGTTCATTTAAGAATAATTTATTTTATGTACATGTTATACAATTTGTATTATAAACTAATCTCGAAAAATGCAAACAAAAAGACCCAGAATTAATAATTACAAATTGAAAAAAAGAAAAAACTTGTTTTGCAGGCTATTTTACGCTAAGGTCTTTTTTAATAAAAATTATTAACAATAATCATAAGGTGCGATACTTTTAAAATGAAATAATTTGAATTTTATTTGAGTAAATGTCATACGATTATTAATTTATAGTGGTGCATAATCAAGTTTCCATCAATTTTATTTGTAAGAATTTGTAAATAACTTTTTTTTACATAGTTTATATCTCTTGATTAAAGCTAAAAGATTGATAACATTTAAGTTTATTTTCCTTACAAGAAATATGATCCGTTTGTATTAACATATAGCCACGGAAATAAATTTTAATGTTGCACAAGTGTGAGAATGATTGTCACAATATAAAAAAAAGGACCCGTGACACTAATGTTTGTTTGCCACGAGAAAAATTATTTGTTGTGGCAACAATGTCCATCTGCCACGGGAACATAATTACTTGTTGCAAAAGTGTTTATTTGCCATGGGAAAAAATTTAGTCGTGGCACTAGTTTCAATTAGCCACAAACTTCATTTTTCCCGTGGCATAATTTTTGTTGTCATATCAAGTTTATTATTGAACTTATTTTTCCCGTGGCAAGCTTAAATTATGCCACAAATATTGTATTCCCGTGGCATAATTCGTGGCACAAGAGTTAATTTGTTGTAGTGCTTTATTGCGTCATAATGTTTTTTGAATTGATAAATAAGTTTAAAGTTTGATATGATTGAAAAAATTAACCCATTTCTATACATAAATTGTCTCTAATATGTCAATTAATTCGAATGAAAATGAACATTGCACGTGGAAGATCCTAAGGGATTGACTTTTGATGTCATTAGATTATGAATCTATTGATATATGTAAACATCATTCTAATTCGAAATTTTGACAAAGTCATCAATTAGAGAAATGATGATATGAACTCAAAGTCTAATACATATCGATGTAAGAAAACCTAAGGTTCAGTAACTAGAGAAAAACAATGAAACTTCATTTTTGATACAATCCTTTGTGCTTAGTTGAAGCATAAATGCGGTAGGTGTGTCGTGTACCTAAAAAAAATAAATCTAACAAGACCACTACTAAGTAGACGAGCAAGTAAAGGTCGGATCCCAAGAGACTATGGTTTAACTAATTATATAGACTCAAGTAACTACTAAGCAAGTAACCACATCAAATAAATGAGAATTAATAACTAATTACCAAGGAAGAGCGATTAAACTAGATAATATAATAGATCAAATACTAAAAACATCCAAGATCAAGCATCACCACGAATACAATTAATGCAATAGTTGTTCTACCCCTAATATATAATTTAATTGATTAATGAGGAAAAGTAATCCCAAATAGTACCAATGGTCTCTCCCAAGTTATCAATGGCTTCTCTAATCACAATCAAGCCTACTTTTGTGGAATCATGTAAATTAAAGACCTGAAGCACATTACTCTAACTTCCTAATCATCCATTTAAATACTCTCGTGATGAACTTCAAACCCTTAATTGATTTATTCAAATCCGTCAAAACCCAACTCCCGTTGCGATTAAAACAATGGATTAATAACAATACCAATTATCTCTAATATAGTATTAGCATGAGCACAATCAATTAATCATATCAATTACAATTATCATTCGAGAATATAAAGAAATAAATCATGCATCAATCATATTCAAGTTCCGCTAGATCTTGGAATAAGGAAACTACTCACACATATTAATGAAAACAATAACAAAAATTAAAGAAAATATAATTAATAATAAAAGGAAATAAAGAGAATAAGAAAATACCAATTCTTGAATTATGAGAGATAAATGAAGAAACTTGAGTGCATAATCTTGAATTACTATGAAAATAAAGTCTAGAGAGAAAACTAGGGTTCTAAGATGATAGATTATGAAAATATAATGCTAAAGAGTATTTATAAGAAGGCTAAAATTAAAGATAGGATTAATTAAGGAAATAAATCGGATTAAAACCGACTAAATTCATCCAGGCATGGGCATGTCAAATTATGACATGGGCGTGCCTCGCTGGAATGGCACTCACAGCAGCTGCGACACTCGTAAAGACACAAGCGTGTCTCATATTGACATGGGCGTGTCTCGCTGGGTCAAATTCACTCGATGAGGCATGGGAATGCCCTCATTCAACACGACCATGCTTCCCTTAGCACATAGCAGCTAGCTTCAAAACACTTGACTCCACATGGGCGTGCCTTGGATGAAACTTCAACTTCCAACTCTCTGCCTTTTCAAAACACACTGACATGCCCATGTCTCTGAGTGGCATGGGCGTTTCTGGATGGAGATTACCCTTAAATGAAATCAACTTCAAACTTTGGATTTCTAGGTGAATTGCAAGCTATGATCACGATCTGCAACTTTGTAAAACCTCAAAAAATCTTCGTTAAACCCTGAAATACATCAAAAACAACGAATCTACCCATAAAAGCATCGTATGATCACAACTAAACAAAATCAAGCCAAAATAAGCCATGAAAAACTAATATAGACTCAAAAACTACCTAAAAAGACTCTAAACACATGTATTATACACGACTTATCAAACTCTTCCAAGCTAGACCAATTGTCACAGTCCAAGAGTTTGGACTCAGAAATGCGCAACGCGCTCTAACCTTTTGGTGGCAAGAACACTAGCCTTGGGAGGAAGAGGGGCTTGTGAGCACAAAGCAACACAAGAGGACAATTAAATTAAAGGAGAACTCACGCCTATTTGGGCGGTGGAGTGTGGGTGGTCGGGGCTTGTGACGACCGATACTTCAAGGCTAGCATAAGCGACCACGAGTTCTTAATGCATCAAGTTGGTTTGGAGGGGAGCTAATATGCAAGTAAGAGACAATATCTATAAAGGTCTAACAATAAACAAGCACAAAATCAAGGAAACACTTGGTAGAAGGCTTAAGATTTCATCAATCATTCACCCTTTAAAGAGTTTTTAATTGATTACAAGGAGAATCCCTAGTGAACACTAAACTGACAGTAACACAATAATGGGACTTCAAACTAAGAAAACATAAACTAAACTCCAAGAAATCATCTAAAGGGAATCTAATACATCAAAAGGAGTTGGATTCTAGCATTCTCCCCCACTTAAGCTATCGACGACCTCGTCGACTTACAAGAAATACAAACAAAACTAGAAAATCCTAAACTAGCTTGAGTCTCTGACGTGCTGTTGATGCGGCCGACTAATAGAATCTTTGTTGACTCTGGTGCTTGTCTCTGGGCTCGTCGCTCTTTGCTTCGAACCAAGTGTCTGATTTTGAGTTTGACGGGTGTGCATCTAGGATGTTGTCGGCTCTCTAGGCTTCATCTTTCGCCTCTGGGTGTCTCTAGTGCGAGCTTTGTTTCTTTGATGTCGCCTCCCTCTTAGGCTCTGTCACTCAAATTGCTGATAGGTACCAGAATTCAGGTTCTGGGGCAATCATTTTCATGGAGTACATCCCGTAGTGTGGGATATTGTCTCTGCTGGTCTCTTTCTCCTTTAGGATCTCCTACACGGATATAGATGACAATATCTTTTGGATCTTGTCAAGCTCTTCTTTATGCTCACACTCCCACCATTTGTGTGAGCCTCGATAAAGAATGGAGTTCGGCGGCTTGGTATTTGTCGAGGACGCGCTGGCCTTAGAGTTTCCGAAGTTGTGGGAGGCGGTCGATGTAGATCTCTGCACATCACCTCTTCCACTTCTTCTCTAATAAGTATTAATGGTGTTGGACGATACTCGAGAGCTATTCTCTGTGCCCTATGGAGAGCTTGGAGTTGGGCTATTGGAGCGTGTTGACATCCCACATGAATCATTCTCGGATTTCCGGCTTTTCTCGACTGAGTAGTCGATTAATCTCTCGACAGCACATATTGTAGCAGAGAGGGTATCAATCTTCTGCCTTAAAACTTCTCGCTACGCCCATTCCTTTAACCCATTGACAAAGTTGAACACCCGATATTTCTCGTTCATGTCTGTGATGTCCAACATTATCGCCGAGTATTCTTTCACATAGTCGCAAATGGAACCCTTCTGGCGGCACTCTATCAACTTCATCCGAGCAACAAATTATGTGTCGTCGGGGTAGAATTGTTCTTTGAGTTCCTCTTTGAACTCCGCCCATGTATCAATTTTTATTCTTCCTGCTTCGATGTCTGCATGCTTGGTGCTCCACCAAAGCTTAGCCCCTTTGGACAAGTACATTATAGCAGTATCCACCTTCTAATCATCACTCAATTGACATACTCGGAAGTATTGTTCCATGTCAAAGAGGAAGTTATCTACTCCTTTGGCATCTCTGGTGCCACTGTAGTCGCAAGGTTTGGGCGGCTTGATCTTCGTCGCACCAACCCCAAGTGCGTCTCTGCCCACAGCGCGGATTAAGGTAGCACATCTCTCAAGTGCTTCATCGGCTTGTCCATGAACAAATTGCAATTGTTCACTGAGAGCATCTCCATCTTCCATCAATTTCACGATCTTCTCGACTTGCTTGCGCATAATGACTTGCAGCTGGGACCATTCGTCCGCTTTCTTCTCAAGCCAGTCGAGTCTTTCCTCTATGAATTACATCTTCGTGTAGCCCTCCTTGTTGCCTTCACGGGTTACTTGCGACAAGTTTTGGGCCTCAGCTTTGATACTAACTGTCACGGTCCGAGAGTTTGGACCCCGAAACGCATGGTGTGCTCTATCCTTTTGGTGGCAAGAACACTAGCCTTTGGAAGAAGGGCTTGTGTGCACAAAGAAACACAAGCGAGCAATTAAATCAAAGGAGCACTCACGTCAATTTAAGCGACGGAGTACGGGTGGTCGGGGCTTGCTACGGCCAATACTTCTAGGCGGGCACAAGCGGGTTTGAACCACGAGTTCTTAATGCATCAAGTTGGTTTGGAGGGGAGCTATTATGCAAGTAAGACACAATATCTATAAAGGTCTAACAACAAACAAGCATAAAAGCAAGGCAACACTTGGTAGAAGACTTAAGATTTCATTAATCATTCACCCTCTAAAGAGCTTTAAATTGATTACAAGGAAAATCCCTAGTGAACACTAAACTGACAACAACACAATAATGGGACCCCAGGCAAAGAAAACATAAACTATACTCTAAGAAAGCATCTAAAGGGAATCTAATACATCAAAAGGAGTTGGATTTTAATACCAATGCTTGTCCTCAAGCATTGAACCATGAAACACAAGAAGAGAGAGATAGCCCCTCAAGCAAGAATATATGTGCTAATGAATAAAAACCAAGTGAAAAACAAGAAATGCAAGTCATTGATTATAAAACCACCATAAACGTCATGCACTCGAAATTGACAACTAATCTTTCCACACATCTCCCCCAACCAACTCAGTCATATATGAATAGCATCTCACTTTAGTTGTGAAAAAAAACAAACAAGCCACTCATGTGTTTACAAGGGTTAGAATTAGATATCACTCATCCTAGTTGTAATTATATATGCGCATCGCCTTCATGCAATTGTCCTCTTTAGATTTGCTTATAGATTTTTTCCACTTGTAAAAAGATGATGTAAATACGGAAGTCATGAGAACCTAAATATGGGTAGGCTTTGTTATATATGGGGTTAGACGACGTCATTTGGGAATGTGGTGCTCAAAAATAACAAAAATCCTAATCCTACTACATAGCCAAATGTTGGGTTCAAACCAACCTTACTTCCTCCGCACAATTTACAAGCATGCCCTTATTCTCACTTTTCTTCACAAGACAACATAGATGTCTGTGACAAATATTGCCCTTTCTTTCTTCTTCATGGAATTTCCAACTTGAATTCTCATGAAATTTTCACATTTTTCTCATTTGCTCTTTTTTCTCTCGTTTTTTGAACTTTTTATTTTTCTTTTTGAAACTTAGAGCATCAACAAACTTATTTTTTTGAATTTTTCATTTTTTTTAACTTTTTTTTTTTATTTTCCAAATTAAAAACAACTTACTAGGGCATGAATAATACATTGATTCTCCATCAAATAAACGTACAAAAGGCTCTAAGGCATAAAATATAAGGCGTCAATGAAGGGGAATCATGGCTCAAATTGGTTCATCCCAAGAGTTAATGTATAATAAATAGAAAATAGAATAAGCATCAAGCATTTAAGAAGTTTTGGCTCAAATTATCTAATAGGAACTTCAATCACTCTTCCACATTGCATCATAAGTCTCAAATAATTGCAAAGTAAATCCAAGAATCAAATTACAGGAAGGAAAATCTAACACACATGAAAAGAATGACTGAAATAAGATGTACTAGCAAGAACAAGCAAGGGAAAGAGAAAACTAGGCCCTACTGGCTAGAGGAGGGATCATATCTAGGGGCAAAGATGGGACCGCCCTCAAAATAATGTCGCGTCATATCCCCAAGCCACTAAAAAAACAAAAACAAGAAAAAAGAAAATAAAGGGAAAATAAAACAAAAAAGGGAATGGGTTGCCTCCCATTTAGCGCTTGTTTAAGGTCTTTAGCTCGACCCTTCTTTAGAAGCTCAACATGGGTCACCACACAGAGAAGATACTCCGTGGTATTGCTCATTACTATATCCACCTCGAAACGGCTCCTTCAAATTAGAGTTTATGGGCTTTGTATCCGAGCTTACTTTGATGTAGCTAAACCCATCATGTGGTGGAATATTTTCCTTTTTGCTCACAAGATTTCTATTAGAGACACACTTATCAACCAAAGGGTTAGTAGCATCAATTCTCAAAAACTTACCACCATTAAAAGTAAAATTATGGTCATTAAAAAGATTAAACACAACTTGTTTATCCATAGCTCTTATATATATGGTCACTTGTCCTTTAGGAACATCTATTAGAGCTTGACTTGTAGCAAGAAAAGGACGACCAAAGATAACTGGGATCTTAAGGTCTTCTTTCATATCCACTACAACAAAGTCAATAGGAAAGACAAGTTCACCAATCCCAACTAATACATCTTCAACTACACCCTTAGGGAGTCTAACAGTTCTATCAACCATCTGAAGTGATATAGTACAGGGTTTAAGTTTTTTCAAACCTAATTTTTCATACAAAGATTAAGGCATTAAATTAACACTATCATCTAAATCACACAAGACCCTATCAAAATATGTTTCATTTATCATACAAGGGATAGTAAAAATACCAGGATCATGCAATTTAGGTGGTAAGCTCTCATGTAAAATATTAGAGCCTTTCTTCTTTGCTACCACACTTTCTAATTCCTTAACTTTATGATTATGATCTAAAATTCATTTCACAAAATTTGAAAATTAAGGCATTTGAATCAAAAGATCGGAAAAAGGGATGGTGGAATATACCTTCTTAAGAGTCACATAATATTTCCCAAAATGCTTATCGAGCACAGCTTTTGATAACCTTTGCGGGAATGGCATCGGTTCCTCATAGGCTTGTGGGGCAACATATTTGGGATCTTCATTCACAGGCATTTTTGTTTTTGACTCCAAATTGCACACTTTCTCCTCTAATCCCCTCGTAGTCAATTCATCTCTCTTCACGAAAATTGCATTGCATTGTTTTTTTGGACTTTGCTTGATCTTGAAGAGTTGTTTGATGACTTACTTGTTGTGAAAGTTTAGAAAGATGATTTTTATCCTCATATTTTGAGCAACAAGCAATTGAATGAAGTTTTCAAAATATTCATTTTGCTTTGCTTGTAAATCAGATTGCTTTGATATAAGCTCTTGTTGTTGACTTTGGGAGGTAGCAAAAGTCTCCATAATGGATTCAAGATTTAAATATTGAGGTGGTGATTGGTGCATGGATTGATGATTGATAGGTGCTTGCTTGAAAAACGGGTGGTGGTGGAGGATTCACCTGAGCCTGTTGTTCATGTACGAGAAACCTTGATGATTTCTCCACCCTTCAACAAATGGCCTTGTGGAGGTCGTGGTATAAAAGGAATTAGCTTGCTCAATTGTAATTCCATCATAATTGGGTTAACACTCCCGCGCAGTATGGCCCTGCGTTCCACACTTCTGACAAGTTTCCATCAACGGTCGAGAAGGCCCGACTTAGAATTGATCAAATTTATGAGTTAATGCCTACACAGAACTTGTCAGAAGAGTTAGAGCATCAACATTATATTTACCTCCTTTGTTAGTAGCACTTCGTTCTCGTGGATGGTAATTATTATTAGATGCCATCTACTCAATCAAATCCTTAGCATCGGTTGGGTTCTTAGTCATGATGGAACCTCCATACACAACATCAATGTATATGCAAAAATTTGTGGTTAAACCATTATAGAACGTTTGGATCAACATCCACTCTAGAATACCATGGTGAGGGCATTGTCTCTGTAATCGCGTAAACCTTCTCCATGCCTCATATAGGGATTCGTTATTGGTTTGATGGAAGGTAGATAGCTTGTTCCTTAATTTTGCACTTTTCTCTTGCCCCAAGAATTTGACTCGGAACACTTGTACATAACTAACTTTAAGTAACACCCAAAAAGTGTTACATAATACGGTAAAAGTGTTATTATAGACAACAGGTAACACTTTAATGGGTGATACATCCGCCCATGTTACCTAAGGTCTTATGTAACACTTTGGGTGACGTATGGTAATATTTTTAAAAGTGTTACTATAAACCTTCTTATGTAACACTTTTCATATTATTAGTATCATTTTTAAAGTGTTACTTATTCTTTCTTATGTAACACTTACTTACCTTTAGTATCATTTTTTAATTTTGTAACACTTTATCTGACATTTTGTATCACTTTTGTGATCTAATGTAACACCTTATTGATTATTAGGTAACATTTTTCAATAATCTTTTGACATATAATAACACTTTATTTGACATTATGTATCACTTTTTGCAAACTAATGTAACACATTTTTAATTAATAAGTAACATTTTGCATATCCTAATATTTATTAGGAAAATTTTTAATTTACCACCCAAAAATATATCTAATTTCTAACTTACCACCCAAATAATTTTTTATTTTAAATTACCACCCAATAATTTAATTTTTCACTCAGATTCCCACCCAATTTGAATTTCCGGTGGAATTATGTCACGTGGGGCCCAAAGTAGTTACTTCCCTCCAATTTTTTTTTTCGCGATTTCTTTCGTTTTGTCATTCAATTCTCTTAACGAACTCATTCCTTATTGATTTTACTCCCTTAATTCACAGCAAGTCCCCCTTTTCTTCTTAATTCTGAACACATCTTTACATCAGAACCCTAATTTTGTTTTTAAATACCTAATTATTCTGCAACGCATTTATTCAAGGGTAGGTTGTTGAACTGGAGAATCTCCGCTGAGGAGAAGTCGTCAATTTTGAGCTTTTTGTTGGGGACCAGGTGCTTAGGTCACTCACAAGTCAGTAGCTTTCTACAATGGGGTCAAAACAGGTAAGCAAATTTGTTCGTTGTGTTTAATTTTGTTAGTTGTTGGTTGTTGATGGTATAAGTGCAAATATGTCAAAAATTAGGGTTTATTGTGTAGTTGATTGAATTGTTTAATTGAGGGCAATTCTTGTTAAATTCTTGTTGGGTTATTGAATTATTTATTTGTGGATCTGTGTAGGACATAGTCCCTTGGTTTATTTGTTTAAAATAGTGTTGTGTTGGTTTTTAATATTGCTTAATTAAATGTACAGATTGTTGTTGATGTTGAAATTGTAGATGTTAAGGTTAGATTAGGAGGTGTATTTGTGAACAGAAAGGTAAAAGGGAAGACTTTGTGTGGTTATGAGGGTGGGAGGGAATATTGGAGGTACAAATTCAAAGTCAGTGAGATTTGTGTCAACTTTATGAGGGAATCTTGCATATGGGGTTTTGTGAAGCATGATTTGCATGTGCCAAGCATGTGGAACATTTGGTATAAGATAAAGGGAAAGACTTGGTCAAGTGGCAAAAAGGAAATTTTGCTTGATGGTGATGTCAAGGGCTTATTGGGGACAAAGACTAAGGATAACTTTGTTGTTGTTTATTGTACTAGCATAGAACCCATAACTGTAGTTAAGCCCACTGATCTTACAAGGAGCCCTAAGTTTAAGCAGCAACTGCCACATACAGACACTTGTGAGGCAGAAAACAACAAAAAAGAGGGTGATAGGGTTGTAGAGTAGGGGAAGACCACCACAAAAAAGCAACTGTTCTCTGATTCTGTGAAAGGCAAAAATAAGCAAGGTGAAGAGGAGGGTACATCTAGGGCTAGAAGGGTGAAGGGAAAAGGGAAGGGAAACAGGAAATCAAAGGGGAAAAGGAAGAAAAAGTCAAGTAGTGAGGCTGAGTTTGAATCTAGATCTGGTTCCTCCAGTTCTGACTCCTGTGACACTGACCTAGATTGGGGAGTAGGGGAAGAGGAGGGTGATTATGAGGATGCTAATATTTATGTAAAGAACATACTAGATGAAGTGAATGCAAGTTTAAAGGGTGTGCAGGAGGAGAGTGATCATGAACAGAAGTGTATGCTTGAAAGTGAGCTGCTGACTAAGGAAGTGACAGTTCAGAAGGAGTTCACATATGATTTAGAGGAGTTGGAAAGCCCTAGAGGTTCTGATGATGAGACAGATAATTACCCATGGTTTCATGCTTCTACAGACTTTAAAAAACCTATTCAGTTGGTGAAAGGACAGAAGTTCCTCAACAACAAGGTTCTCAAGAAAGTCATAAGGGTTCATGCCATTGAAAATAGGTATGAGTTCTGGAATTTGCATAATGACAGCAGCAAAATAACAGTGCAGTGTAGAAGGAGGTGCCAGTGCAAATGGAATTCAAAAAAGTGTAAGCTGCCTATGTGTACTTGTGTTGGGGGAAGGAGATGACATTTTAGGGTGGTAGCTAGGAGGTCTCTTAATCAAGATTTTTGGCAGATCAAGGGTCTGAAATTGAAGCACAACTGTTTAAGGGTCAGAAGCAATTTGAATCTGACTACTGAATATTTAGCTGACAAATATATTGAGGACTGGAGGAGTGACCCGGGGTGGAAACTGAAAAGCTTTAAAAGGAGGGTTTTAGGTGATCTAGGTATTGAAATCACATACAGTAAAACCTGGATGGCTAGAGCAAGGGCCAAGCTTATGATATATGGAAGTGCAGCAGAACAATATTTAAGAGTGTGGGACTATGGGAAGGCTTTGATGAAATACAACCCGGGCACTGAGTGCAATGTTGTAATTGATGGCTCGATAAGCCTGAGTCCCCATTATTCTTGAGAATGTTCATATGTCTTGCATCTTTGTCAAAGGGATTTCTGTCAGGATATAGACCACTCAGTGGGGTTGATGGATGTCACTTGAAAGGTCCATACCATGGTCAAATATTAGTTGCAGTAGGTAAGGATGGCAACAACAATATCTACCCTATTGCATGGGCCACAGCTGAAATATAGAACACTGATACTTGGGTCTGGTTCCTTGAAAGTCTCATGAAATCCCTTAAGGATGAAAATCAAGGTTTGGGCTATACCTTTATGTCAGATAGGCAAAAGGTACCTACTACTGCCATTATGTCTTCTTCTTTGAACACTGGTTACAAAAATATGTAGGAGCTGATGCATTTTGTGTGCTATATGATTAGGGACTGCTTGAAGCTTTGCAACAGGTTGTGCCATATGCAGACACTAGGTATTGTGTCAGACATATATGGACAAACTTCAAGTTGCAATTCAGTGGAGTTACATTCAAAGAGCTTTTCTGGTCAGCAGCAAGGGCCACAACACTGGTATGGTTGTTTTATAAAATTGTGTTCTTTTTAATGTTTTCAACTATGATATGATTTTGTTCTGTTCTGCCATGTTTGAGTTTGTTCTGTTCTGTTCTGATATGCCTGTTTGTGTGTTTTTTTTGTCAAAAACAATCAATATAGTTTGAATTTGAAGTAGCAATGGAATCAATAAAGTTCTTGTCAGAGGAAGCTTATGAGTATCTTGCTGAAATCCTCCCTGAACATTGGTCTAGACATGCATTTAGTTCTTTTCCTAAGTCAAACATGTTGCTCAACAACATTTGTGAGACTTTTAATGCTGTAATTAAAGAAGCTAGGGATAAACCAATATTGACTCAGATGGAGTGGCTTAGGAGGTATATGATGAAAAGAACTCTTGATAAGTGGGAAAGTTATCAAAACATGGAAGGAAAGGTGACTCCCTATGTAAAGAAGACCTTTCAAAGGATAGAATCTGCTGCAAAGTACTGCATTGTGCAACTCTCTTGGGGGGATAGTTATGAGGTAGAGCTAAACTCTGACCTAGTTACAGTAGACCTCAGCAACCATACATGCAGCTTCTACCATTGGGACCTAACTGGTATCCCTTGTGTCCATGCATATGCATGCATAATGGACAAAAGGGCAGATCCTGAGGACTATGTGGACAATGCATACCTGGTGTCTACATACATGTTGGCATATAGGTATGAAGTTGCAGCAATGCCTGGACCACATCATTGGGATAAAGTCAAGCTCAGGCAGCCACTTCCACCAGCCATCAAAGTTCAACCTGGCAGACCTAAGTCTAAGAAGAGGAAGTTGGAGAAGGGAGAGGTGCCAAGCCAGAACTTGAACCAGGATCAGCAGTCTGTGAAAAGGAGGACCACTTGCAAGAATTGCAGGCAACTAGGGAACTTTGCTAGGACCTGTAAAAATGCAACTGTGACCCCAGTGGCTGTGTCTTCCCCTAAGAAAGATGGTGGAAGGCCACCTTTGAACACTAGCTGGGTCAATGACCAGAGAAAGAAAAAACAAGAAAGGGTTGTGAAAAAGGTAAAAATGCAAACCTTCTACTAAAAATTTGTTATGTAAATGAAAGCACCCTACTGATTCAGTTGTTTATTTTGCAGAGTGCTGCATTGGGTGGAACACCAGGACCTAATAGCATTGCTAGAAAGAGTTTTCCCCAAGAAGATCAGAGGAAAAGACAGCTGCAGCAGAGTCATAGTCAGCAAGATAGTCACAGTCAGCAGCAGCATTGTCAGAGTCAGCAGCAGACTCAGCATCTAGGTCAGCAGCAGAGTCAGGGTAGTCAGACTCAAGCTTCTACTGCAGCAGTTCCCTCAACCTCCACAAGACAGACAAGATCCAAGTTGAACCCTGTTAGACTTAGTGATTAGATGTATTACTTAAGTCAAACTTAACATATAATGATGTTTGTAATATTTTTAGCATCTTGACAATGGTAGTTAACCTTAACCTTTTGGATGTTTTGTGACTATTGCATGTATTTTGTGTTGTCACAGTGAACAATGTTTAATGTTGTCCAACTTTACTTATTCAGTGCACTGCTAATTAACCTTGAGGTTTGATGCCTAAATTTGATCATCTTACTGATGTTGTGTTTAGTTTTGAATATCTTTGTTTAAAGCACCAAACTCAATTAAAGCTTTTAACAACAAAAAACAAGATTTAAATTAGAACTAGTTGATTTTTTCATTCAACTAAAAAGACAGAGTACAACAGTGAAAGCCTTAACATAACCTCCCACTAATTACAATATGCTCACTACAACAAAACCTAGAACAACCAACAGAACACAAAGCAACAAATTAAACTAGGAGCTTGTTAACTGAATTGCCAGCGTTAGTTATCATCATCTTCCTGTCCCCACTGAGAGCCTGCAATAACCAAGACATCTTTATCATCTTCTTTTCCCTGTTAAGTCATCATCATCTCTTTTCAGAGAGGTCACTTCAGCTTTCATCAACTTGCTGTTAAGTAAAAGTTGATTGATTCCAAGACATCTTCTAACCTGCAATAACCATAGGACATGTTAGTTTATGCAACAACATCCATCAACCCATAAATCATACATATGTTGCTCAACCACACCTATTCACTATGGTGGTTGGCCACCATAATTAGGATAACTAGGGGGTGGCCAAGTCCCATTTTGCTTCATTCTATACTCAAGGATACAGTCAGCCAAGAAACCAGGGTCATCAGTGCTCAACCACACCTATTCACTATGTTCTGATTAGGTAACCTCCTAATCATCTTGAACACATCACCATCATCCTCTAAGGTTCTATACTTCCCCTTATAAATATACTGGAATATGGGGTACAGGAGGTCAATTGATCCTTCTACTAGATCATCCATATCACGAAGTTGATCTTCAAATGCTATTGCTGTATCTTGCAAGTTATTTTTGTCAATCTCATATTCAATGTCAATAACAACACTCAAATATTTAAATCTAAGAATCACCTTATTCTCCTCCATTTCTGCCACAACAGTTCCAACAACAAATAAACAATAGAAGCTTAAATTATGTTCCAATCAACTCAAACAATCCCAACAATTAGTAACTATAAAATTCAACAAAGATATTTCATAATCAACCACACATTGAACACACAAACCCCAATTCAGTCCTAGTACATAACCTAATAATCTACACAAGGCAAAGAAATCGCATGCAATGCCCAAAATAAGTAACCACAAAAATTCCCCCAATTCAATTGAAACAAGAACCTTAATTTTTAGAAAAAAAAAATAAGGTTACCTGATGCGAAATGATTTTCCCTAGGAGTTAGGGTTGCGTCTCCAGTTACAATTGTGGTCCAATTTGCAGAAATTGATGAGAATTTGAAGATGGGATGGAAAATTGAGTTAAGCGAATTGATTTGGGGGAAAAATCGAAGAAGAGAAACTAATAGAAGAAAAAAATAGCTATTATTAGCCGTTACAAGGGGCCCACGTGACAGAATACCACCGAAAATTCAAATTGGGTGGGAATATGAGTGAATAATTAAATTATTGGGTGGTATTTTAAAATTAAAAAATATTTGGGTGGTAAGTTAGAAAAAGGTAATATTTTTGGGTGGTAAATTAAAAATTTTCCTTATTATTATTATTATTATTATTATTATTATTATTATTATTATTATTGTAGTTGTTGTTGTTGTTGTTGTTGTTGTTGTTGTTGTTGTTGTTGTTGTTGTTATTATTAAAAATGACAAAACCTACAAAATCGATCGAATATATGAAAATATGCAATTTTTTTATTTTTTTAAATATAAAAATAATATAAACATGTACAACAACCAAGAATATGAAAATAAAATACATGATAGACCATAATTTGAATTGATACAATTTCATAGTTTAAAAAAAAAAATTTCATCCATAAACACCAATTTTTTTCTTGGCTAAATAATCTTATAATCAAACAAAAAGAAAATTAACTTCGGCCTCTTGAGGCAAAATAAGTCAGCAACTCAGCACAGCAGCAAGAGACCGCAGTAATAAAAACTACTAGTAGTAACAGCGAGCGGATAGCAGCAGCTAGCAGTACCAGCAGATAGCAGCAGCTACAGGCCAGCAGACAACAATACCAAGCCAGCAGACAGTAGTAGGCATTAGTAAACGTAGTAACAACGTAGCAGGTAGAAATAACAGCATACATCAGTACCTGGCCAGCAGATAGCAGTAGAAAGCAGAGCGTACTAGCTGTAGGCATCAGTAAAAGCAGTCACAGCAGCAGGTAGTAATAACAAGACTGTAAAAATAAAAACTAACTATTGTCAATATTCTCGCTTTCTTAAAGTAAAAGGAAGACACTGAGGCTAATCTATCACATGAAATAAAAGTGGTTCATAACACGTTGTATCTCATCTAAAACAATCCAAGTCCACTACTTTCACTGCACATTATTGAAAGATAGTAAAAGAAATCAAACATAAGAGTATTGATCTATGACTGGTAGATTGTCAATTCTCTCTTGCCTTTTATTATTTCAATTTCTTGAAGGAACGACTAGGTCCTGAAGAACTTTATACTGATGTAGACAAAATTAGCAATTCTTGATATAAGATATACTCTTTCAGAAAAGACTAATTACACAGCTTGATTTACTAGGTGAATGAGGAGTGACTGGGTAAATCCACAGTATTTTCAGGTAAAAAACAAGAAAAATGGTAGCATCAACATCTGCCATTGCAGTAGAAAATGGGCTTACCTTGCCATTCCTATTGGGTAGGAAAAAGAGTTGCGGCTGTTAACAACAAAGTCATCTCTACAACTAGCAAGAAGATGTGGCTGTTGTAGCTCCTTAAATTGAAATAATATTGACATCTGAAAAATAAAGAGCATTGAAATCATCACCAAATGATAATAGAAACTTGTTTCAACATTCCACAGTAGCATAAGTGTTCTAAATTTTAATTAAAATAAAAAGCTTCCCCTTCAACAACATTGGCTATTTTTTTAAGACAAACACGGGGAATTAATTTATTAAGTCAAAATTCGCCAAAGATATAATACTTTGGGGGATAGAATCCATACAAAAACGTTCATTACTAGTTCCCGTATCCCCTCTAGCCATAAAGTGAGCTACGGAATTCCCTGCCCGTCGAACATGAACACAATTAAAGAATAGGGTGGAGTGATTCCCACATATATCTAGTAATCTTATAAATAATTTCAGAATACTTGTTCTAATTTCTTGTGAGAATGATCATCTCAAGTATTACTGCACAGAGGAACACATAAGCAATTCATCTCATTTTCTACGTTAGAGCCTAAAAACATGAAAATATCCATCAAGAGATAGAACTCGGCAACATATGCAATTACTTATGATCGTAGGGGCTACAACAAGATAATGATCTTGGCATCAAATGCCACTTTCTTTGCAAAGAAAAATACTTTCCTAATAAATTGGATGCTTTTAACGGTAAATAATCCACCTTCAATTGACATTAGTAGGGAATTGTGGAGGATCAGTGCATAAAACTTTAGGAATGAATCATATATATAGAATAATGCAGAAATTATTCATGAAGCTTAAGAGTTAGCGAACCCAGCAGTGGGACTAAAACTTAAGTTTAATGTAAAAATGTGAAGCAAATTAAAACAAGCTTGCAATTATTGTTTTACATACATTACATCTACTAGTGTAACTGCCATGCGTGTAGTGGCAATTTTTCAACCATCAGCACCATGAATTTTAACACCTCTAACATTCTAGTTCTAGTCCATTACAATAGTCTGTAATTAGCAAAAAAAAAAAAAGAAAACGAAAAAAAACTTACTGTCAAATTGTGAGAAAGCAACAAGACAAAAAACCCATGTATCAAAGAAGTCAAACCAAACAGAAGCTAAACGCAATGAACCCACCAACCTAATCTCATACCTAAGCTTTGAGGAAATTGTGTCCATACAATTACTTCTCATTCTGGAAATTAATGGACAGACTATAAGTCCAATCCTTCATGTCATCATTAGGCCTCAATATCTATATGACAGACAAGTAATTAAATTTAATTATGCCAATCTAAGTTAGTTATCAAGAAAACATATACAACTTGATTGTAGTGCCCAATCTAGTTCGATTCGAGAAACATACATACTACAAGTACCTCTCAATTTACATACTACGACAGTTTGAGCAATTTCTAATCATTCTAGTTAGTTGACGGGATTTAAAGTGCCAGAATTGCATTTCTAATCAAACCCATTAGCAAAATTAAATGGGAGCTAAAGTTAATAAAATCAAAATAGTAAGACTAAAAAATAGAGATAATTTTAGCTCTTTAATTAGCTTATTAATCTAATTAGCTTGGAATGCAAATCAAACTCATTTTATCACAAAGTATAAATTTTACTTTAAAGTTTTAGTTACTCCAACGTACCACCACAACTCCAATTAGTAATCACAAATTCACCATCAAACAATAAAAATCGTCAAAATCAACAGATAAAAATCAAAGTAAAAATTACAAATAACCTAAAAAAATAGAAGAAAGAGAATGAACCTCAATAAGCACTACCATTACCGTCTCTTCGTCGCCGCCGACACCACACACAATCAATAACTTCTTCACTACAGTTTCAATGAAGAATAAGTAGTGGGAAGAAAATTTTAGAAGAGATTTATCAATTTCTCACATCATGCACCTTGAAAAACCCTAATCCAGTCGAATCTATTCATGCATAGATATAATCCCCTAAAAACTGAGATGAACCACGACCATTAGAGCGGTGGCCAAAATCCTCAAAATCAGCCATTGGAGAGATGGCCGAAACCCTAGGCAGCGGATGTTTTCGCACTAGTATCCGAAACCCTTTTATATCAGCCACCCTTGCACCGGTGGCCGGCAAGCCAATTACAATTAAAGAGGGAGAAAGAGGATGGGCAGCGACCTGGTGCAGGCTCGATGAACGACGTGGAGAGGCGAGGGAGAGTTGTTTGAAGGAGATGCAAAAGGGAGGAACATTGTATTAAATTGGAGATTAGAGCGTGAAAAACTAAGTGAAGGAGTTTTTTTTTGTTTTTTTTAATAATAATTATAATAATAATAAGTGATGGAGTAATAAATATATGTAGTAAAAATAAGGTAAGACTTCTTAATGCTACCCTAAAATGTTACCTATTTTAAAAGTTTAAAAGTGTTACTTTGTAGTGTTACTTATGTTAAAGGTGTTACAGTAAGTGATACATTCTAAAAAAATGTTACTAAAGTGCTACTTATAAATCCAATAATTTTACATTTCAAAATTTGTTACCAACACGTGTTACATAAACTCAATTATGTACTAGTGGAAGGCCTTGACAAGCTTGTCCCACATATCAAAGGAACCAATACCTTCATCTCGTAACCACTCCCTTGCTTTATCCCATAGGGAAAAGGGGAAGAGGTGTAGTCTAATAGCATCATCAGTGACACCATTGAGCTTCATAGTGTCACACTTCTCCAAGAAACTATCAATGTGAGTCACAGGGCAATCGTTCAGTGAGCCCGCAAAAGAATCATTGGAGATGAGTTGTATGAATCGGTGTTTCAACTCAAAACTCTGAGCGGTGATAGGTGATCTAACAATACTAGAGAGGAATCCGGTTGTTGTATCAGGAATACCATACTCTAATAGAGATTTTGTACCTGGGTCAACCATGTTTCTTGTACTTTGATTTCTCCTTCTTCTACCTCTTCGTCTTCTTATAGTAGCTTTGATCTGAGAATCAAAAGGTGTTAAATCATCTAAACTTGAACTTCGAGTTTGCATGCAACAAAGAAACTAAAACGGGAGATCAAAGGCACAGGGAACAATAGCAGAAGCAACAAAATATATGCTTAGTAAAAATGAATCACAAATAACTAGAATAAAATCGTTAATCCCTGGCAACGGCGCCAAAATTTTGTAGAGGTGTCATGTACCTAACAAAAATAAACCTAATAAGACCACTAATATGTAGACGGGCAGTAAGGGTTGGATCCCAAGAGACTATGGTTCAACTAATTATATAAACTCAAGTAACTACTAAACAAGTGACCACACCAAATAAATGAGAGTTAATAACTAATTACCAAGAAAGAGAGATTAAACTAAATAATATAATAGACAAATTACTAAAAACATCCAAAATCAAGCATCACCACAAATACAATTAATGCAATAGTTGTTCAACCCCTAACATATAATTTAATTGATTAATGAGGAAAAGTAATCCCTAAATAGTACCAACGGTCTCTCCCGAGTTATCAATGGCTTCTCTAATCACAATCAAGCCTACTTTCGTGGAATCATGTAAATTAAAGACCTTAAGCACATTACTCTAACTTCCTAATCATCCATTCAACTACTCTCGTGATGAACTTTAAACCCTTAATTGATTTATTCAAATCCCTCAAAATCCAACAACTGTTGCGATTAAAACAATTTATTAATAACAATACCAATTATCCCTAATCTAGTATTGTCATGAGCATAATCAAGTAAGCATATCAATTACAATTATCATTAGTGAATTTAAAGAATTAAATCATGCATCAATCATATTTGAGTTCCCCTAGATCTTGGAATAAGGAAACTACTCACACATATTAATGAAAACAATAACAAGAATTAAAGAAAACATAATTAATAATAAAAGGAATTAAAGAGAATAAGAAAATACCAATTCTTGAATTATGAGAGATAAATGAAGAAACTTGAGTGCATAATCTTGAATTACTATGAAAATAAAGTCTAGAAAGAAAACTAAGGCTCTAAGATTATAGATAATGAAAATATAATGCTAAAGAGTATTTATATGAAGGCTAAAAGATAGGATTAATTAAGGAAAGAAATCGGATTAAAACCGACTAAATTCATCCAGGCATGGGCATGTCAAATTCTGACATGGGCGTGCCTCACTGGAATTGCACTCACAGTAGCTGCGACACTCGTAAAGACACGAGCGTGTCTCATATTGGCATGGGCGTGTCTCGTTAGGTTAAATTCACTCGATGAGGCATAGGCATGCCTACATTGAACATAGCCATGCTTCCCTTAGCACATAGCAGCTAGCTCGAATTGAAACACTCGACTCCACATGGGCTTGCCTTAGATGAACATGGGTGTGCCTTGTATAAAACTTCAACTTCCAAATTTTACCTTCTCAAAACAGACTGACATGCCCATGTCTCTGAGCGACATGGAGGTGTCTGGCTGGAGATTACCCTCAATTGAATTCAACTTCAAACTTTGGCTTTCTAGGTGAATTGCAAGCTATGATCACGATTGCAACTTCGTAAAACCTCTAAAAATCATTGTTTAATCCTGAAATAATTTTTTAAAAAAAAACAACAAATCTACCCATAAAAGCATCGTATGATCACAACTAAACCAAATCAAGCCAAAATAAGCCACGAACAACTAATCTAGACTCAAAAACTACCTAAAAAGACTCTAAACACATGTATTATACACGACTTATCAACCCACTGTAAGAAAAACAGACAGGGAAGAAAAATATTTTCTGAGCAAGCAAAGACTTGTTAAAGGATTTAACTAGTTCATAGTATGACTATGACTACGATGAAACCTTTACATTAAGTCACGTTGCAAAGGTCTATTAAACATTTTTTAGTGATTAGTACCTTATGAAATTTGGTAGATGGATTCCAAAACACGTTCCTGAAATTTTTCATGAAAGAAGATTTGTATATGATTTTGAAAATCTAATAATCCTAAGGATGCATAAAAGATCCTTTAATGGATTTAAGTTAGCATCATGGAGTTGATTGATGTTCTTAATTTTTTAAGTTAATCAAAATTGTTTGATGTTCTCATAAAATGAAGAAATTATGTACACAAGATGTTTAGTGGGAGCTATAAAGTCTTCTTGATTTAGCATAAAGAGAAATTATTTATTTCTTGAAGAGTGAAGTAATGGCTAATGCATTTTGTATGAAAAACCTTGAAGAGGATGATGAGTAAATTTGTGATTCAAGATCAATAGAGATAAGTCTCAAAGGGTGTTTGAGCATGGTTAATAAGCTTATAATGATAAGATTCTTATAAGGTTCAACATTGTATTGAAAAAATTTTCAATCCCGTGTAACATGGCATAAAGCTTAACAAGATTCAATGCTTTAAGAAAGGTTGATGAAATAAGGTTTTGAGTGACGCTCCTTATGCAGTTTGCAAAGGGTACATCATAAGTCATGAACTATATTCGTCTATTTGATTCACGTGTTCTAAGAACAAATGATGATAGATTTCAATCAAAATCTAATGTAACGTTGGAATACAAATTAGAAATTCCTAAGTTCATTCATTTCTAAAGAACGAAGGAAGACTTTAAGTGTATGGAGATGAATATTATTATAAAATTTAGAAGTTGCAAAAATTCATGTTCATGAGAATGTGTCATGATTTTAATTATTAAACCCCTTCCATGATCAAGGTATGAGAGTCATTAGGTTCTTTGATTGAATAAAGTTATGTAATTTAAGCTGTATGTGTTTTGATAAAACATATCACATAAGTAATACATTAACTTGCATAATTATGTTTACCAATTGAAACAAAGTTTCAATCTTATTTAATTATGGTTTTGATGTTAAATAAAATTTCCAAAATAATTATGGAATGATGGGCTCATTAGGTTGATGACCTGGTTAATGAAACCCCACAGGTGAACAAAATCATTATATTATTTAAGTTCCTACTTTGAAATCATTAAAGTGGACATAAATGATTTCAATGAATGGATTAGCATGTAAGATTGATTGGATAGCGCAATTTCATGGGCTATAGGAGCGTAGTGAAGCTTGGTCAATCACATGGATATGCATGAATGATGCATGATCGAACTATAGGCCTACTTTGAAGTTCAAGTATAGAGCTTCCAGATATATTAGTATATTCCTTTGACATGAGTGGAACACTGATTCTATCCAATAAATGATTTGACTATGGTACATTCAAACGTCTTCCCGTAACTTTAGATTATAAAGGATGTTTCCTAGTCATTTCAGGAGTTGAGTGGGAGCTTTGGTTACCACAAGATTGGATTGAGTCTCCCTATTTAATTAGGAATGTGTCTTGGCCCCTTTAAGAGGGAGAATTAAAAAAATGCATGGCCGTGCTCAAATGGATTGCATAAACTCAGATTTCAAGAAAATATTTGTAAATTGATATGATCACGACATGAGATGCAATCATATTATAAAATCAACACACATTAACTTAAGGAATTTGAATATTGCGCACTTGTCTTAGGTAAGTGGGAGATTGAAGGAATTATGTCTTCGATAAGTGCAATTATTAGATATATCAAGGATCACTATTATAGAGATCATAAGTTCACTCTTTTGGGTCATCATTGTCTGTTGCTAGATTAGGATCAATGATCTTTAGGCTAGTCAAATAGTCCAAATCCCACTATAATGGATCCTGTGATGTCACACAACAAGGGTGTTTGGTTAAACAAGTAAGAGGTCCATTAATGGGCCTCATGAGGATATGACAGATCATGAATTGAGTTGGGCTAGAGTAGTTAGATTAGAGTTAGGTATTTGGGCTTGACATGGACTCTTATTTAGAGATATGATCTATAAATAAGATCCATGCCTAGGGTTGCATTAATTCACAATTAACTTATAGTAAATTATGAAACAAGGCAACCAATGCCAAAAACCCTAAGCTCTTTCTCTCTCTCATTCTCACGAACGCCTACCCCTCTCACCCCTCCGTACGGACGGCCACCCTAGGTGGTGCGTGGTGTTCGTGGTGGTGGTTCTTTGTTGGTTGGTTCGCTCATCACTCTCCTCTCCGTGGAAGGTTGATTAAAAAGTTCAATCATGACTAACTAGCATTAGTGGAGGTTTAATATGTGCCTGTGGACCAAGTAGAGGAATTGCGTTTGAGGTTCTTTATCTCCCATTGTTCTTGCTCGATCGCACGTGGAATCACGCTTCAAAGGTAAAATTACTTGTTCTTTATGTATTATGCAATGATTGGTTATTAGATGCTTATGAATATGATTTATGAAATTCCGGTTAAAGTATCTAAAGTCCTATAGGCTTCTCACTAGAAGCTCACTCGGCTTAACACTAGAAGTTCACACTTTGCAATCTCTCAATTACAATGACGAGAATTCTCACTAACTCTCGCACCCCAATACATAAATCACTCAAAACCCTTTTTCCCATTATAAGATCTCAAAGAATAATCTAAATACATATAAAGATAAAACTAATATGTTGGAAACTCAAGCTCTGTCTCGAACTTTACTAGACGAATTGAAACCTAACCCTGATAGGAGATTTGACCAGGAGGAATGACTTAGCTCCGTGTGAAGGATGAAACCATTAAGCACAACCACTTCACTTTTTCAGCCTCAACTTTGATTGAATACATAAGATCATACGTATGATACACTCGAATATGATTCATTTTATCTTGAAAAAAATATAGTTTATTGAAAGATAAGTTTAAAATAAAGATAAATTCTAAAATTAATCAAAAATATATATTTTTGTTAAGTATAATTTTTGTCAATAATAATAAGATATTATTAACATAAAATCAGATTCTATTCAAACTTATCCTTTAAAAAAAAACACTTTCTAAACAATCTTATCTTTTTCCAAAAGGAATTTATTAGAAACTAAATATCTTTATTCGGCAAAACCAAATCCCTATTAGATATTCACGTATTAAATAAAGATATATATCATTAAAACCAACTTTTAAAGACGTGCATACTTAAGAAGGTTCGGAAATTTGATAGTCTTTGAGTTCCTAATAGGTAGTAACTCTGTAATCCCCCGTATTTTTTTAAAATATTTTATAAATGAAATTTTATTTTATTTATAATATTTATTTGTATTTTTTTCCTAAGTTTAATTTCAAAAGTTTTAAATTATTAATTTGGGTCGAAAATTGTTTAGTACAAATTATTATATGTACCTTCATTTTCTAATTTATACCTATACAAAGATAGTCCATTTTATTCCTTAATTAGCCCATTAAATTTTTGAGGCCCAACCTTCCTACTTACCCTATAATATTCTCTCCTATAAATACCCCGTTAATCCCCAAAATTTTCCCCACACAAAAAGGTTAGTAAATTCTCTTCTCTTTATTTTTCTTTATTTTTTTTCTTTATTTTTCTTTTCCTTTATTTTTTCTTTATTTTTTTTTTCTTTTTTTTTTCCTTTCTTCTCTTTTCTTCCTCTTACGTGAGAAACTCACACTGCTACTGCTATGCTTTCCATGAGCTATTGCCGGTGCGCCACCCCTGTTGGCTGCCATTTCCTGCTCACTAACGACCCACGCAGCCCAGCCACCACCCTATCTCTTCTCTCTCTCTTGTTTTACGTGTACAATGTTTATGAAATTATTATGGGTTTGATTTAATTGTTTGAAATTAATTTAATTAGTTTGAAAAATTATATTGTGATGATTTAAAGTTATAATTTCAAATTATAATTGTGTTATAATTTTTTAGATTTTGTGATTATAAAACCTAAGGTTTTAATTTATTGAAATTAAGATTTTAGGGTACTTATGATCAATTAATTAGGGGCTTTTGTTCCTATTGAATTTCTAATCAATAATATAGCATAAAAATATGTTTAAGGGAAGTTTTAATGAGTTTTATTAAAATTTATGTTGCTGTTAATTTGGTTGTTTGGGTATTGATTGATATTTTGTTGTTTGGATTAGGAAAGGAATTCATAGAAGGTGATTTTTGGTTGGTGTTTCGGGGTTTTCTGATGTCCTGCGGGAGAGTTACAATTCCGAGACTGGAACCGGACGCCTGTACCTGCAAAATAACGGAGACTCCTGTGAGCTCCGCCTCCAACGGTCAAGTTAGTACCTGATTAAGGAGTAATTAATGCGGAAATTAAAGTGATTTGGTCTCTCTAGGTGAGAGTGTTTAATGTAGGTAATCTGCTTTGTTAGCTAGATTAGCCGGTTATTACTGTGTGTAATTAATGTGTTTTTTCCGTAATGTTTCTGTGTTTCCCCTTAATGAGGATTAAGGGAGGTATTTATAACCTTGGAAAACGTGCCCATCCTAGGTTTAGGTTAACCTGGGGCCGATTGGGCTTCCCTCGGAAGTTGGGCCTGGGTGGCCAGTTTCTCCATTAGGCGTGGAGTATGCCACATGTCTTGACATAACAGGTCCAAGGTGGACGAATAAGCGCGTGCCACGTGGGAAGCCCTGACTGTTCCAACTGGGGGACACTTGGCAGGACCTGATTGGTCCACGTGGCGCATTCCGATTGGTGGGAGAAAAATCCCCTAATCATTTGCCCCTCACAGGTGGCACGTGATTGGTCACGTGTTACCTGTGACAGGTGTCGCACTGTAACAGGCGACGGCCTGCTACAGGTGTCAGTCGGCGAAAGGACGAGAGATTTTCCCGCCCAAATTTTGAATTCTGAAAGTGACCCTTCGCCTTCTCACTTCGCCTATATAAGGGAGAGTTGTCTTGAGTCATTTTCACACTTTGAGAACTTTTTGAGAACATTCGGACCCCTGAACTTGCTCTGACATTCTGGACCATTTCTGCCTACCGCCTGTTCTGACAAGCCGACTGCACCGGATTTCCAGAACTTCATCAACCGTCACTCGTTCAGGTAACTCAGTTCTCTTACTCTTAATTTTCTTTTTATTTTCTGAAATGGCACCACGGAAGCACACGACACGACCTAGGTTAGTGATCAGCCGGTCACCGGGGACGGCTGAATCTAGGACTAGGAGTGCCGCCTGCCCTTTTCCGGACCCATCTTTGCCCTTTATACAAAGTCCGACTGTATCTGTGTCTATGCAGAGCAGGATGGCCAGAACGAAAAAGACAGCTAGGATCTCAAATTCAGACGGCTCCTCCCACAGGGTGCCGCTTAGTGAAACATCTGACCAGGCGCCAGATGTGGAAGTGAAACAAGGCGGCCTGGATGCCGGCAATTCTGTGGGGGGAGTCATAGTGACCCCTTCCCATTTAACAGTTAACAAATCTGCTCCTTTTCAAAGAGAGGAGGCGGGCCCCTCCGGGAGAGGGGAGGAGTCGTCCTCTTCAGACTCGTCGGAGGACGATTCGAGTCAAGCTCTTCTGGCCATGCTTCTTTGGGTACAGAAGAGAAAAACAGCCGCCTGCAAGAGGCGAGACTTTCTCACGCAGTTGAGAAGGGGGACAATTGGGCGGAACCATCCGCCTCTTACTGAGAGCTAAATACCCCCTACTACTGCACGGTACCTCGGGGCCGAATCACAGCCATGCAAGAGAAAGTGGAGAGCTTTATTGCAAACCACACCATGGGCCCCGACTTTCTAGTGTTTGTGCCGGATCCAGAATACACAGTCGTCTGGCCGGCTGGTTCCAGTTATGAAAGCGCCTGCTTTGGCTGCTACGAGGCGGCCATCAAGGCAGGGCTTCGCTTCCCATTACATCCGGTTGTTCAGCGGATTTTGGATGGGTATGAGTTGGGGTTATGGCAGTTAGCCCCAAACTCCTGGGTCAACGTACTCGGCTATGTGGCCGGGTGCGAACTGCACGGGGTGGAGCCGAGCTTCGAGGCTTTCGCCCATATGAACTATCTCAGCCGGACCCTAAGACAGGCGGTACCGGCTGGTATCAATTGACAAGCCACAGGGGCTACCTCATGACAAGAGGTAAAGCAAACAAGTGGAAGGACTGGCGGAGCACCTTCCTCATCATTGAGAGTTCAGACAATGAGCTGAACAAGCGCTTCAATAGGTGGAACAAGAATCCGCCCCTTCTTGCAGGCGACCGTAGCATGCCGCCTGTTCCCCCCAAGGCTAAGAAAGAGATCCTTGATAAAGGACTCTTTAAAGTAGAGTCGAGGGTCGACTCTACTTCAGGGGTACGAGAGCAAGTACCCCTGCACTGCGTCCCGAGCTTCAAGTGGCTCTATGACGAGTACTATTTGGCCGCCTGCGGCCTCAGCAGTCGGTGCTCAAGAGGTAGTCGGCCTGTCGAATACTCTGTTGTTCCATACATTTGTTGTTTATCTTTTATTAACTTTGCTGTTTGTTTTTGCAGCTGACGCCATGAGCAAAATCACCGCCTCCAAGATTGCGGCGGCCATGTTGCGGGCCTCCATCATGCAACAAGCTTCAACCGACTCCCCCAAGAAGGGGGCACCCTTGGTGAGCTCCGAACCTTTCACCCTCTTTTTGGAGTGTTTATGCATATACTGACTTTTTTCTTCTTTTTTAGACGGGTGCTCCAAGGGCTTCATCTTCTCAACAGCCGGACCCCAAGGCCCGGAAGACGACTGTTGGGAGCTCTCCTGGTTCTGCCAGGAAACAGGTGGCGGCTGAGAAACAGCCGGCCACTTCCTCTAAAACTCCAACTGGGCCGCCTAGAGGTATGAAGTTGTCCTTGTAAATTCTAGACTTGCTCCCTTTTTTACTAGGTCTAATCCGTTTGTTTATGCATGATGCAGCCGGCCCTCAGGAGCCTGACTTGGTAGAGATGGCCAAGTCTATGATCAGGGCAGTTCCTCCAGCTGAAAGGGAGGCGGTCAGGGGTGTCGGCACCCTTGACCTTGACGGGATTGCAGGGGTCCTTGCTGAGGTATACTTAGCATATTTTTTAGTATTTGAGTTTCTGGACGCCTGTTTTCTTTTTTGTTTGGAAACTGACGCCTGTTTTTTTGTACTTAGGCCCTGCTCCGAGTTAACGGCCTTCGCAAGCCGCTTGATCGGAAGAACAAAGAGGTAAAGGCTGCAAAAGCTATGGCCGCCTCTGACTGTGATAAGGCAATGTTTCAAATTGCCCAAAATGAAGTACTGACCATTGATATTCTTTATTATCAGGCGCAGGCTACCGCCGCTGTTCGGGCTCAGTTAGAGGCGGCCCAGAAGAAGAATGACGAGCTGGAGGCGACCATCACAAATCTCAAGGCCGAGCTGAAACCTCTTCGCCTGAAAATGTACTCTTACGAAGCCATGGAGAAATCCTTGGCCAGCGTAAAGGAACGCCTGGTGACCCAGGAGAAGAGTCTTACCCAAGAGCTCTCGGAAAAGGCTGAGCAAGAGAAGAAAGAGCTGGTCCGGGAGATGATGGAAGACTCCGCTCAAATCAAGCGCATGACCTGGGGCCGCCTCTTCCCCAGTGCCGACTTTGCCTCTTGGGAAAGAACGTACCGCCAGTGTTCGGATACATATAATCAAGAGATCCTGGAGGCTGCTGAAGAAGAGGCGTTGGGGGAAGCGTTGGAGGAGGAGGAGCCGGTAGTGGCGCTTGTGCCGCTTGGGGGTAAGGCATCAAAAAAGGATGCAGCTGAAGTCGAGTCCAGCAAGAAGAGTGCTGACCAGGCGGCAGCTGCTAATACTGAACTGCCCCCTTCTTAAGCTTTATGTATTCTTTCCACGGCCTGCGTGCCGTTTGCTTTGTATTTACCCGGCCAGGGGGCCGGGGCTTTGAATATTTTGCTGGTCTTTAATGACCGGCTTATTTTTAATGAATTTTTGTTTTGCTTCAAATTTGTCTAAGTATTCCATATCTAATATCCAATTGTTCACTAGACCGACTGTTTTACATGGCCGAACGTTGCAGACAGGTACGGAGAGTTAGTACGCCGCCTATGCCCCTGGACGACTGGTTGTCTGTTTCCAGGATAGACGATCAGTCGGCCATTTATCCAATCAGTATTCGAACTATTTTGTCTGGATCCTTTTTAGGCAGGCGGTCCTGTCATTTGTAAATTTAACCAAGTAGGAAAGTGGTCTGACCAAGTAAATAGAGTATTACCTAGTCGCCAAGGAACTGAGTAGTAGAGATAACAAGCGGCGGGTACCGGTTGTTTCCCTTTATTGCCAATGTTTGTTGGATTTTAACTCATAATTTGTTAACCTAGCAAGAGTAGTGGTTGAGAGCCCCTGTTTGTTAAAAACAGGCGGACGACTCATACCTTTTAGGCCTTAACTAAGTTGAGTGACTATTTAGTTAACATAGGAGTTACTTAGTCTTCGTCACAATCTAGATTGAGTAGTAGAGGTACCAGGCGGCGGATGCCGGCTGATCCCCTTGATTTGCCAATGTTTGTGGGCTATTAACTCAATAGGTTACCTAGTAGGAATAGGGGTTTGAGTGCCCCTGTTAGCCAAAAAACAGGTGGTCTACTCAAACCTTTTAGGTTCCATACCAAATTTGAGGGAGTGACTATGAGTTAACGTTGGAGTTACTCAGTCGCCGTCACTTTTGCTTGAGAAGTAGAGGTACCAGGCGGCGTAGGCCGGCTAGACCCCTTGATTCGCCAATGTTTGTTGGCTATTAACTCAATAGGTACCCCCTGCATTTATCCCAAGTAATACAGGCGGTCATCTGACTCAGATGTCAACTGCTACCACTGGTTTGGTTAGTGATAGAGTTATCCTTGTCTCAAAAACGGCTACGTGGTTTCCCTTGGGGACAGTCGTATAGGTGCCGTGTAATTAGTTTATAGAACAATGTTCCACCCAAAAGGGAGCTGCTCTCTGCGACGAATTTCATCCGGAGGGATGCCGTCGGACGCCTGCTATGATGTTGGGACAGGTCGTATTAGTTTTGTAGATTTGATCAGTTGGCTTGGCGCCTGGTCTGATCATTCGGCCTGTGGCCTTGGTAAGTTCTTGGTGAACGTAGGTGCTAAGTAAAAGGAGGGTAGCCGCCTGTTAGGCACAGGGTTGGCCAGGCCCTAATCTTTTTAGCTAAGTATTAGGGGGGTGGCTATGTGTTTGGAACCAGTCGGCCATCTTCTTATGGAGAGTAGCCGACTATATGCCCAGACGACATGCCCCTATTGTGAGTGAAATACTCAATGGAGAGTAGCCAACTGTAAAGGTACAGACGACATGCCCCTCTGAAGATAGAGTGAAAAACTCAATGGAGAGTAGTCGACTGTAAAGGTACAGACGACATGCCCCTCGTAGTACAAAATTGAATAGTAAGTGCAAACTTTTATTAAGTAGCTCTTTACTTTACATCATTCAAAAGAAATATTTCTTAAGATTATCTACATTCCAAGTTCGAGGCAACGGTTGTCCGTCTGGTGTTTCCAGACGGTAGGTACCGTCCCTGACTTCCTCATAGATTCGGTAGGGTCCTTCCCAGTTGGGAGTTAGTTTGCCAGACTCATTAGCCCTACCAACTGCTTCCATTTTTCTAAGTACAAAGTCCCCTACTTTGAGTGGACGCCTGTGTACTTTTTTGTTGTATGATCTAGTCATTCTCAGGCGATAGATCTCATGGCGCAAGACAGCATTGCCCCTCTTTTCAGGAAGTGAGTCTAATGCCAGGCGCATGGCTTCCCAGTTTGCCTCTTCGTCATATAGCATTACTCGAAGAGTCGGCTCGTAGTGTTCTATTGGAAGAACAGCTTCCGCACCGTAAGTTAGGAGGAATGGAGTTTCTCCAGTTGCCCCTTTTTCAGTCGTCCTAATGGCCTAGAGAACATGTGGTAGTTCATCCGCCCATAGGCCGCCTGCTCGTTCAATCTTTTTCTTGAGACCGTCTGAGATGATTTTATTAAAGGCTTCTACCTGGCCGTTTGCTTGTGGACGGCCGACAGATGCAAAGTAGTTTGCAATTCCTTGATCACCCAACCAGCTTTTGAGAACAGGCGTCTCAAATTGGGGACCATTATCAAAAACCATAGACATGGGAACCCCGAACCGAGTGATGACATTTTTCCAAATGAATGAAATTACATCTTTCGTCTTGATTCCCTTTACAGCCTCCGCCTCTACCCATTTAGTGAAGTAGTCGACGGCAACAAGTATGTACCTCCTTCCGCCTGTAGCAGGCGTATATGGACCCAGAATGTCCATGCCCCACTTAGCAAACGGTAGTGGGCTGTGAATGGTAGTGAGGTCAGTAGCCGGACGGTGAATTAGTTTGCCAAACCTTTGGCACTTGTCACATTTTTTCACCACCTCCATTGCATCTGCTTCCAAAGTAGGCCAAAAGTAGCCCTGCCGCCTTGCCCTTTGAGCAAGCATCCTACCACCTATATGAGAAGCACAGTAACCAGAGTGAAGATCGTCTAGTATCTCTCGTTCCTTTTCTGGAGTAACACACTTTAAGAAGGGTTGAAGGTACCCCTTTTTGTGAAGTTCTCCCTTTATCATTTCAAAACAGGTGGCTCGTTTTTTCAGTGCTGCCGCCTGTTGAGTATCATCCGGCAGTGTACCGTTTGTCAGATATGCCCTAATTGAATCCATCCAGGTTGAGCTTCTGTCTAGGATTCCAATAGGGTTTTCCTCGATGCTTCTCTTCTCCATTACTTCCCAAAAAACAGTTCGAGGAGTATCAGAGGAGGCGGATGATGCTAATTTTGACAGTGCATCCGCCTGGTTGTTTTCTGATCTCGGCACTTGGATTAGATGGAAATCCTCAAGGGAGCCAACTGCTTGTCGGACCGCCTATAAATACTTGATCATGGCCGGATGGGTTGCTTCGTATTCGCCATTGTACTGACTAACTATCAATTGTGAATCGGAACAGGCGTCTATTTTTCTTGCCCCTGCCGCCTTGCACATGCGGATCCCGGCTAGTAAAGCTTCATATTCTGCCTCATTGTTTGAAGCCTGAAAACTAATGCGTAGAGCATACTCGTACCTGTCGCCCTCTGGCGACTGACATATGACGCCTGCTCCACAACCATTTGAAGTAGAGCTTCCGTCCACATATACCTTCCATACTTGGTCTGGAACTTGAGAGTCAGGAGGACAAGTCATCTCTACAATAAAGTCAGCATAGGCTTGCCCCTTCACTGCTTTTCTAGGCTCGAAAGTAACTTCGAGGCTCTGTATTTCTATGGCCCATTTGATCATTCGGCCTGACGACTCCATGATGGTCAGTGGCCGCTTGATAGGTTGGTTTGTATACACGACGACTGCATGTGCCAAAAAGTAGGGCTTCAATTTTTTAACAGCCATGAAGAGTGCAAGACCAAATTTCTCCACTAGGGGATACCTCAACTCGGCATTTTTCAGTACGTGACTGACAAAGTAGACCGGGAGCTGACAGCTGTCTCTTTCAGCAAGGAGAACAACGCTTAACGCATGATCAGAGACGGCCAGATACATGTAGAGTACTTCTTTGGGCAAAGGGCTGACCAGCCTCGGCAAGGAATGCAAGTGAACTTTCAATTTCTAGAAGGCGGCCTCAGCATCCGGCCCCCATTAAAACCTTGCCTTTTTCTTAATTGCCTGGAAAAAATATAGGCATTTGTCGCCTGATCGGCTTAGGAATCTCCCCAAGGCCGCCAGACAACCTGTTAACTTCTGAACCTCTCGGATGGTACGAGGCGACTGCATGTCAATGACCGCCTGCACCTTCTCAGGGTTCGCCTCTATTCCTCTCTGATTGATAAGGAATCCGAGAAATTTCCCAGACTCAACTCCAAAGACACATTTGTTGGGATTGAGCATGACATGGTGCCGCCTGAGTGTGGCGAAAGTTTCTCGGAGGTCCGACAGATGATCTTTCTGAAGTTTAGTCTTGACAATCATATCATCAATGTATGCCTCGACGTTTCTCCCAATCTGATCAAAGAACACAGTGTTTATCATTCGCTGGAAGGTAGCCGGGGCATTCTTAAGACCAAACGGCATGACCGTGTAACAGTATAACCCCTGATCAGTGACGAAGGCCGTCTTCTCTTGATCTTTCTTCCATAATGGAATTTGATGGAAACCAGAATAGGCGTCCATAAAGCTCATCAAAGCATTGCCGGCTGTTGAGTCGACCAGGTTATCAATTTTAGGCAGAGGGTAACTGTCTTTGGGGCACGCCTTGTTTAAGTCTATGTAATCTACACACATTCGCCAGGTGCCATTCGGCTTTTTAACAAGCACCACATTTGCAACCCAGTCTGGGAAGTAACATTGCCGAATGAACCCTGCATCAAGTAATTTTTTCACTTCGGCGGCTGCCGCCTGACTTCTTTCTTCGCCATGGTTTTGTTTCTTCTGCCGTACCGGCTTCTTTTTTGGATCCACAGCCAGTTTATGTACCGCCAGATCAGGACTAATGCCTGGCATTTCATGGACTTCGAATGCAAAGATATCCTTGTATTCTTTCAAGAGTTTGTGAAACTCGTCACCAAGGTTTCTCAGAGCAGTCGACCCAACTTTGACTGTTCGGTCAGGACGTGAGTCGTCTAAGATAAGGTCCACATGCTCACCAGCCGGCTGAGGGCGGAACTCATCCGACCGCTCCTCTGCCAATGATTGCTATTTTCTTGCTTTTCTTGCGGCCCCTGTCTGGGATGCCTTTCTCTTTTTGCCGCCTGCTTCTTGAACAGGCGCACTCTCCTTGTCAAGGTCTGTTTTTTCACCGCTTGACCCATTAGCCATAACAGTGGGCTTGACATCCGAGAGATAGCACTCTCGGGCCATCCTCTGATCTCCCCTTAGGGAGCCGACTGTTCCATTATCCCTCTCAAACTTGAGCAACATAAGAGATGGGATTATAACAGCCTTGGAATAATTCAGGGTAGGTCGACCCAGAATCATGTTGTAGGCCGAGAGTTCCTCTAATACCAGGAACCGGACTACCATGTGTCGTCCTTCCCCTTTTTCGCCCAGGCGGATGGGTAAATCTACTCGTCCCAGTGGGTGGACGACTCCTCCTCCAAACCCTACTAAAGGGTGGGAGGCCGGATGTATGCAATCAGTCTGATATTTTAGTTTCGACAGACATTTGCTACTGATGAGATCTGAGGAGCTTCCGGTATTTATGAGGATTCGGCCAACTCTCTGGTTGGCCACTTTACATTCAATAACGAGAGGGTCGTCATGCGGCCCCTTACCCCTCCTAGATCTTCTTCAGTGATGACAATCTCAGGAAATGAATATTTGGACGACCGTTCTTGGTGAACGGAAATTATATCTAACCGCCTGATATTGTCTTTGTTGCCCCTAATAGTGGAGCCGCCTCCTGAGAAGCCGCCTGCAATGGTGTAGACGACTGCAGCATCTGTATCAGAGCTGTCGGCCTGCTGATTCTTTTTGGCCGACTGCTTTTTTGAGGAAGTGTTCCCGTAGATTTCTTGACATAAGTGTCAAGATCACCTTGCTCAGCCAGGCGGTCTAGGTACCGCATGAGACTGATGCAGTCATTGGTGTGATGACCAACATCATCATGATAAGCAAAGAATTTATCTTGGTTCCGGTTGTTTGTAGAACCCTTCATGGGGACCGGCTTATCAATTGAGATCCGTCCCTTGATTTCTTTTAGGATAAACTGGTTATCCTTGTTAAACGCATACTTTGGGGAGTATGGTTTGAATTCTTTTTTCTTTTTCTGGGCCGGCTGTTTAGAGGAATCAGCCGCCCAGACCTCTTTTCTTTTCTCATCTTTGTTTGACGACTGTTTTTGTCGTCCTTCTCTTTTGTCGAACCTTTTCCCGTCCGACTGTTTTATCGTACAAAGATCAGTCGCCTGTATATAGGCTTCTGCTTCAATCAAGGCCTCTTGAAGAGTCGCCACCCTTTTTCGAACCAAATCAAATTTGAAGGTAGACCCGTCTTTGAGACCTTTGAAAAAGTCAGTATAAGCTACCTCATCCGGTAACCCTTGAATCTGTATTCTCATCAGGTTAAACCGCCTGATGTAAGAACGAAGCCCCTCCTTCTCGCCCTGCTGAATTGTTCCCAAATCAAGGGTCGTTTTCTTCGCAGGGATGTTCATGGAGAAGTTGGAGGCAAATAAGTAAGCAAGCGTCCTGAAGCTATTTACACAACCAGTCGGCAGGTTGCCGAACCATTGCTGTGCGATTCCTTTGAGAGTCGCTGGGAAACACTTGCACCAAGTGGGATCATCCAACCCTTGAAGGTACATCAGGTTGGTGAATGTCATCAGATGGTCTTCTGGGTTAGTAGTGCCGTCATAGGCGCCTACTAGTACATTTTTCACTTTGGCCGGCTGAGCGGCTTCAGTAATTTCCTTGGAGAAGGCCGACGGCTGTTCACCAAGTCTAAGCAACCGTAGCTGCCAGTCCATAGGTTGGACGTTTTTTGCTGCAGGTCCACCGAACGGAGGTGGCTGCAAAAAATACTGTTGTTGCGGCACAAATGGTAAGTTTGGTACCGCCTGGTCACTATGAAAGCCGGACTGACGGGAGGTGCCGCCTGACTGACTCTCATGGTACGACTGAGTATGCCTCATCGAGGCATTTCGCAAACTGTTTTGAAAGTTTGAAGTAGAGGCCGACTCTGACAATCGGTCACTCTTCTTCTGCTCTAGCAATAGCCGAGCATCTGTAAATGTTTGCTTCGACCCGTCCGCCTGAATATGACGAACAGGTTTCCTATTTCCTGTAGGATAACAGAATTTTGTGAAATCAAGGGCAGGTGGCTCCCGCTTCCTAGATTTAGGATGAGGAGTCGCCTCTCGCCCTTGAACTGGCTTCCTCTTCAGTGAAGTGGAGGGTTTCTTGGCCGACTGCTCCTTGACTGGAGCAGGCGGCTTCTTGTTGATCAACTCTTGAATCTCTCCCTTGAAGTCCCTCATGAAGGTCATGAGTTCGTTCCTTGTGATGGGAGCAGACCCATCAGTCGGCTGGTGCCGAACAGGAGGTGCGCCTGCTGGCTCGCTTCCTGTTTGAAGATGCTCCCGTTCCCTCCTTTCGGTATGACGGGTACGTCGGGCCTTTAGGGTCCCGTCTGAAGCTGTATGAGCTTCAACTTCAAATTCACTTTCGGTATCATGGTCCGACTGAACTTGAGGGTCGTCTAGGGGACGCCTCTCTTCAGGAGTCGGTACAGACTTGGATGCCATCTCAAAAGTACTCTCCCCACAGACGGCGCCAAATGTTTTGGGGTTTTCTGATGTCTTGCGGGAGAGTTACAATTCCGAGACTGGAACCGGACGCCTGTACCTGCAAAATAACGGAGACTCCTGTGAGCTCCGCCTCCAACGGTCAAGTTAGTACCTGATTAAGGAGTAATTAATGCGGAAATTAAAGTGATTTGGTCTCTCTAGGTGAGAGTGTTTAATGTAGGTAATCTGCTTTGTTAGCGAGATCAGCCGGTTATTACTGTGTGTAATTAATGTGTTTTTTCCGTAATGTTTCTGTGTTTCCCCTTAATGAGGATTAAGGGAGGTATTTATAACCTTGGAAAACGTGCCCATCCTAGGTTTAGGTTAACCTAGGGCCGATTGGGCTTCCCTCGGAAGTTGGGCCTGGGTGGCCGGTTTCTCCATTAGGCATGGAGTATGCCACATGTCTTGACATAACAGGTCCAAGGTGGACGAATAAGCGCGTGCCACGTGGGAAGCCCTGACTGTTCCAACTGGGGGACACTTGGCAGGACCTGATTGGTCCACGTGGCGCATTCCGATTGGTGGGAGCAAAATCCCCTAATCAGTTGGTATAGTGGTTTACTAATTTATTTAATTAAGGTAGGTACAAGGATTCGAAAACCTTAACTTTAGGAGCATGTTTAAGGACTTTAAAAACTTAGAATCATGTTACGAACTTGTGAAATGGTTGAAATTGTATGGTAGTAATTGTGATTAATGTTTGAAGTGACGGTTGGTTTTGATTCAAGTATGAGGATTGTGTATTAATTTAACTTGTAAGTATTATTTATGCATTAATCTGCAAGATGAGCTTAGAGGCAAAGATACATAAATATGTGGAATGAATTATTTTATTACTCGTTCATGATTATTGAGATAGAATGAGAAAAGGAAGAATTTAAGTCTTATAAGACGAGGTTAAGGTTTTGGGGTGCTTTATGAACTCAAGGTGAGGTAGTTAAAGGAATCAATAATAAACATTACTTGTCACTAATAAATCAAGAATTGAATTGGAAATTTGGTTTTCTTGATTGAATTGATATTGGATTGATTGTATTGTTTTATATATGAGTCATCACCAAGTCTAAACATGTAAATCACATAAAAAGAAAGATGGATGAGCAATAAAACTCTAGATTGGTGCACATCTAGAGTATTGACAATCAGGGTTTGGGGTACATGGGGTGTTAGCTGTGCACTTTTCTAGAGGTTGTCTGATCTACGAGTCTCTTATTTCAAAAACTTTTCAAATACTAGGAGTTAGATGAGATCTCATACTATACGATCGCGGAGTCACGCCCGTGGTCATTGGAGGTTTTCGAAAGGAGGCATGGGGTATTTTCTTTTATTGATGTTCCAAATGGAGCATGGGATGGACAACCTTGTCTATTGCTTAATCCAATGAATAAAATGAAATGAGTTAACTACTATTAACTAGTGAAGTCTTAGTAAAATGACAGTTGAGTCGTGTGTTTAGTCTATAATCTGATGATTTGTGATGATTGATTATTAGTAGCATGCTAGGGATTTCTTATTATGTTTCTTAGCTTGTATGTACTCAGCTTTGCTGATTGCGTGCTTTGTGTGTCTTTCTTTGGTCATGGCCTTTGCCTTTCAATGACCCTGCGACGATCCAATTTTTATACTAGTAATATTGGGCAGCTGATTAACCACAGGTTCTTACACATGCAGCATTCGCATCAAGGTTATGGGGTTTTGAGTGGAGTGTTGGTTACTTAGCATAATTTAATTTGCCACTTACCTTCCTTTGAATTTATTTAAACTCGTTTTCATTTTATACTACTTCTGTTAGTTTGGATTTTGAATAAGGGCCTTAACAATTCCAAGTTTTAAGACTTAATTTGATTTTGCTTATTGGTTTTGAAACTTATTTGTAACGGAATTAGTTTTTCCGCTGCTAATTTCTGATATAGACTTAACGTATGAACACGTGGAGGTAGCACATCAGTAATTCTCTTGGATTTTGTTCAGGGTATTTACAAGTTTAAAGAGATAATTATTAGGGTGTTACAAACTCGATCTAATTTCATAAACTGTCTAGAGTTCACCTTGGTTCCATAGACTTGCTCCAGACTAGATTTTATGTACAACATACTTATATGAATCCTAGATCAATATACTTTTTTTCTCTGTCTTTATGTTGTTGTTTCTCTGAAAGATTTGTTCTAGAATCTAGTAGTCTTGATGTATTCAGGATCTTGGGGCAATGTTCCACTTCTAGAGCTGCAGGCCAAGTTTCTAACAGAACTTCCCATCACTCTTCTTTGTTCCTTGCTAGAACTCGCAGACCAAGTTCATCTAAAACTTGTTGTCATCTTTGCAAACCAAGCTTCACTAAGCTGGTTGTCTTTTTTCACAGTCCAAGCTTCACTTTTCAACTTGTTGTCATGCTTCTTTCAGGAAGCTTATTGTGTGTACCTGCTAAGAAACGCATTGTTAGGGAACATTCTTCGTCTCTCATGGGAAAGCATACATACCAAAAATCCCTTCTACATCTCGTTGAAGAATACCTTCACGTTCCTTCGTGATTTGATTCTCGTGGAAGAACCTACTTTAGGTTCGTTCATTCTCTCTTATTTCTCTTGAAGTCTTCTATGTTCCAACCTATTTACTTCACCTAAGTAAGCTCCTAACTTCACATAAACAATTAAGAAAACATTATTGAAGTTTGTTTGTCGTAAACAAACTTCTAGTGAGAGAATTAATTAGGAAAAATTGAAAACAATAATCCCACCTTTCGCCCATCTGCTCAAAATAATCCCACCTTTTCTAATTCCAAAAATAATCCCACCTTGTAACCCTATCTTCCCAAAATAAACCTTTTTACCTTCATCCTGTAAAACAGATTAGATTTTATTATTATTATTATTATTATTATTATTATTATTATTATTATTATTATTATTATTATTATTATTATTATTATTATTATTATTTATTATTATTATTATTATTATTATTATTATTATTATTATTATTATTATTTCCTCTAATCTCTCTTCTCTCACCTCACCCTTTCCATACTTGCATCCATGTCAACCACCATAACCACCTTCACACCACCACCTGATCTCCTCCCAAAATCCTAATTCCAACCTATTTCATCCCTACTTCCTTTCACCACCACCTTACCTCCACCCAAAAAACTTCACTGCACGCAGCCACCATCCCTAACCTTGCAACAACCTACCAGCGGCGTCGCGCCACCAATCAGCCAAATAGCTCGCCACTAACTCCCACCAGATCGCAAACAACTTGCCACCAACTTGCCACAAACCCTATGCCTCTTCGCCGTATAACACCTATTACCTCAGACGCCAACATTCACAAAAACCGACAACGCACCAGTGGCGTCGCGCCACCAATCAGCCAGATAACCTCCAATTTGAACAAAAATACCGCAGGAAATTGCAAATCAACCCTCAATTCAGCCTAAATTGGGGGTGGAGCTGGTTTTCATGGGTTGGGTGGGGATGATGTTGTTTCACTATCAATCCAAACGTCGACCGACTTCCATTTCTTCCTGTTCAAGTGGGGATTCGGGTTCAGGGTTAGGTTGGGGCTTTAAGTTGTGATGGTGGTGATAGTGGTAAGGGGAGGCAGCAGGGGTTGTGATGGAGGTGATGGTAGTGATAAAGGGGTGGCGGCAGCAGGGGTTGTGATGGAGGTGATAAAGGGATGACGACAGGGGGTTGTGATGGTGGTGGTGGTGGCGATGATGGGGGTGGTCGTGAGGCTGGGTGATTTTTTTATTTTTAATTGTTTTTTTAATTATTTAAAATTAGGACCAATTAGAAGGTGACAGCTATCAAGTCAACTTCTAAAACAAGTTACTAATTTCATAAACCGGTAAAAGATTCATTTTGAGAAGAAGGGGTTACAAGGTGGGATTATTTCTAGAATTCGAAAAGGTGTGATTATTTTGAGCAGATGGGCGAAAGGTGGGATTATTATTTTCAATTTCTCCAATTAATTAAGCTTAAAGCCACGTATTTTTTGCATTTTAATATTTATAAAAACAAGAAAGAAAACTAAAACTAATTAAACTAAACTAAACTAAACTAAACTAGAGCTAACCTAAAAGTAAACTAGAAAAACTTAACTAAATTAAAAGACTCCTACACTTACATGACCCATGTATGCATAAGGTACTTTTTTCATGAAGCTAACATATGTAAACTATTTAAATAGTTGCCGTCATGGTTCCTATGCCATCTTCATGTTCATCTACCATAAGACATCAGTGTTCTTATTCCTACTCTGGCTCATCATATATATATATATATATATATATATATATATATATATATATATATATATTGTATAACTTTACAAGCATGTTAGATAGATATCATCATTAGTTTACAGTCATCAAAACCTAGTTACTCAACAATATCCACATATTTATTAATCAAAATAAAAAGAACTTCCATAACAATGATAGATTGGTACAAAGATAGTGGGTCACCTTGTCTGATACCTCTTGAGGGAGTAAAACTATAAGTTGGAATGCCATTAATAGGACAGAAGATGAGACTGAACAAATGTAATTCATTAAAATTGTAAGTTGGAATGCCATTAACAGGCACTACAAGAAATAAGCTATTTTGCGACAGCCAAAATTTGTCGCAAAAATAGCAAAAACTGTCGCAAAAAGTAGTTACAAAAGTCAACTGTTGCAATTGGTTTGTCGCAGTCAGCGTTATCGCAAAATTTCAATTTTACGACAGTTTGACTATCGTAGAGATTTTTTTACGACGGTTTTACTAATTTCAGCGACAGTTTTGTATTTTAACGTTGTAATTAATCTACGACAGAAATAAACCGTCGCAGAGTTTCGACGAAAAAAAAAAACTGTTGTTTATAAAGGCTTTAGCGACGGCTGGCCGTCGCTAAAAGGCATTGCAAAAAATAAAAATAAAATAAAAAAAGCCCTTCCCCTGCTCCCCCTTACCCAGGGCTCCCTGCCTCTAACCCTGCAACCTTTCGCACTACCGCCACGCACCAACTCGCCCTTCCCACCACCACTGACACCCCTTCACCTTTAAAAAAAAAAGGAATATTCAGATCTAGAAATAAACCGAACAAACAAACATCTAACAAAAAAAATCCAACATAATAAACAAAGATAAATGAAAACATCAAACAAGAAATACAAAACATAAATTATTTTTAATCAAAACCACCCAAAAAATTGAACAAAGTAGATTAAAACAACAGAAATTATTGAAAATAGTACAAAAGTCGACCAAAAAAGGCAAAAAAATCAAACAAAAAAACCCACAAATTATTCATGAAAAATCGAACAAATGTAAAAGAAATTAAACACATAAAAAAATAATAACCATTTAAAGGAAATTCACCCCTAAAAATCAAAGTTAAATTAAAATTCATGGAAATAAACACAAAAAACCAGGATAAAACGATAAAATTCATCAAATAAAACGGAAATCTTTAGACCCAAAATATCAAAAAAAATAAACAAAAATCACAATAATTAAAACAAAAAATACAAAAAAAAAAAATAACATACCTTTGAAAATTTCCTTATCTTTGGGTTTTCATGGTGAAATTCGACCATAAAAACTTGAATTTGACCAAATGAACTCAAACATCACAAAATTAGACCTCAAAAATCAAACCACCTCGACGAAGAAATACAAGCATGAAGAAAGATGAGTGAGTAACAGAGAGAGTAGGGTGAAAGAAACTAAGAGAAGAGAGGAATAAAGAAACTAAGAAAAGAGAGATAAATAAGAAACTTTGAATGAGGAGGAGAAGAGATAGAAACCGAGTAAGAGGAAGAAAAGAGGAGAGAGAAATTGAGAAACCAAGAGAGAGGAGAGAAATGGCGAAAATAGATTAGGGTTTGTGGGCTTGTTGGGTACTCCGTGTTAAATACCTTTACTTAAAAAAAAAACTTTGCGACAGTTTACAACTGTCGTAAATATTTAATTTTTTTATAATTATTTTTAATGTATATTACGATAGTTTTATTGCCAAAAACCATCGTAAATCAACGACAGTTTTATTGCCAAAAAACGTCGTAAATCAACGACAGTTTTATTGCCAAAAACCGTCGTAAATCAACGACAGTTTATAAACTGTCGTAATATAACGACAGCCACTAAAACCGTTGTAGAATTAAAAAATTACGACAGTTTTGATAGCTGTGGTAAAAAAACTATCGTTATTTGCCCAAATTTTAGTAGTGAGAACGGAAGATGAGGTAGAGGGAAAAATTCACACATGGATTCATGAATGAAACTTCACTTATTAAAACTTAACATACGCTTTTTCCAAGTCTAGTTTAAGCATAAACCACCCCTCTTACCTTTCCTAGGTTTCATGTAAGGCAGAAATTTAATTTTATTAGCAATGATGACATTTGTTTTAGTGCCCCTCTTGATTAGGGGAGATTTTTAAGGGAAGAATAGCCTTAAGTTTATTTTGAATCAATTTAGTCACAATTTTGTAGACCCTATTACAAAAACTAATAGGTCGAGATTGAGAGATACATGAAAGGTCTTTTATTTTAGAGATAATGGCAATTAAATTCTTATTTATGTCACTTGGTTTACCCCTGTATTTTAAAAAGTTTTGAATGAAAGAAAAAAGATATGATTTAATGATTCCAAAAAAAAAACACTTCGTATAAAACAAACTATGGTTACCTGTTAGATGCCCATCTTTGAAATCACACTCTAAATTTCCTCCTCACAAGGAAGGTGAAAGATGAAAATATTAGCAATATTAGAATTGGTATTAGAAAAATCTTGATCATCAAACGAATTGGTATTAGAAAAATCTTGATCATGCGTCAAACGAATAGGTTAATGTTATTTATTGACATGAGTATTGATCTATATGTGTAATATAGCTAAATTTAATTTATCTAAAATTCGTTGATTTTGCACAAGTATCTCTGGTTCCTGTCCTTCTGACTGCCGTCTCTATAGTCGTGGTAACAAGTTCAGCAAGGTATTCTTTTTAATTCCTTTTTTTTCTCTTAATTTTGATTGTATCAACTTATTTGTAGTTTAGAAATTTGGATTGAATTTTTTTAAAAAGTGTTTTTTTCATTTATTTTAAAAAAATTACTATCTTTGTTTCATTTAATATATTAAAACCATTTGGCATTTTTATTGCTACACATTATGTGAAAAAATCAAAAACTTTTGACTACTTTATCGACACAAAATTTAAGATGAAGATTTTCAAATTAAAAAAAAAATAGCAAAATTTCCAAGTGTTTTAGGTAAAATTCAAATGGCATCAACATCCTTATTAAAATGTGTAATGACATGTGTAATTTGCTAATTTCATATATATGAGACAGAAAATTAAATGAAAAAATTTAATAAATAACAATTTACATAAAATCATATAATAATTAACAAACTACATAAAATTTAGTATATATAGTTACGTGCAATACAAAATGAAATACTACCTCCGATTCATGTTACTCGCAACAAAGGGGTATTCTTTATGAGACATAAAATATTCCTTTGTTGCGAGTAATAAAAACCAGATGTAGTACATAAAACAACAATTTTCCTTACCTATAAATGGAAAATACTCATCTCTGGAGATTGAAGGTAACTCGTGCAGAATTCGTGAAGACGACGAATTATATCTAGAAGAGAAACATCATCAGTCAAACAGAGCTTTTAAATTAAATAAAAGTCAAATGCATTCAACGAAGCTAATTGAATTTAATGTTAGTAAAAAGCATTTAAACAAAGCTTTTTTTAATCAGATGAATGTCAAACAGATGCAAACAAAGTTTATATTAATAACACGGCACATAAAAATAATCCGGCACAAGTGGTGAAGCTAAGAATTTAATTAATATAAGAAAATTTCCTTTTCGTAGCAATTATTTTGTATTGATTGTACATTCGCTACAATATGCATGTATTCTTGTAAAACAATTGAGAAAATCGTATCATTTTACAATTGCTATGGTAATCTTATATAAAATCGATGCGAAAAACAAAATAATACATATCCACCCTTTTTCTGAACGTTTATAAAACTAGTTGTGGACCCTTAAGCGTTGCGCGCGGTTCTTCAAGTTATCGGTATTATCTTTTGGTCCTTGTTTTATCGTTGTTTGTATGTTCATCATATATTTATGGACGTTTTTCCCTTGAGTAAACATTCTATTTTAACTTCTCATAAAAACTGGTTTATTTAGTAAGAAATACAAAGAATTCGAGGATAAATTTTTTTTATTTATTATTCATATATATGAACCCACGCTTCTTGCAAAAATGTTAAGCTATAAATGACTATTATTGCTAAAATATGCATTTAGATCACCATGGCTTTAGTGATTTGAGAACAATGTTTATATTTTACTCTGTATAACTTATGATTAATGTATCATTTATATATAATTAGTTGCTAGTTAAGCACAAAAAGTCTAACATGATAGAATATGGATGATTACGGAGACAATATTAAAGCAACTAAGCAATTAATAGTACAGTGTTACCATAAGAAAATGTTACAATTAAAGATTGACATGACTATGCATCGATTTAGAGTTGTAGTATACACTCTATAGAAAAAAAAATTAAAATGAAAAATTGTTTGGATTAAAGGGAGTTTTAAAATAATTGTAACTTAGGGATCTACAGTTTATATAATTCGATTCTACTACGGATATTAATTTCAATTCTAGTACAAAATTGCTTAGAAATGCTTTTTCCAGTAAAAATTCCCATTTCAGAGGAAAGAATACTCTTCTCATGCATGCTATGCACATAGGTTTCTTTGTGAACAATTGCTACTATTCCTTCTTTCATTTTCCTCTTTCATTTCAAAGTAGTTTGTTTGCTTCCCATAAAAAAAAATTAGTTTTTTTGCTGTCTACAAATTAGATAAAGCGCAATGTAAATGAAATTTAGATGTCTTTCGTCCATATTTCAAATCTTGTATTCAATTTTTGAAGTGTATCAAAGGAATTCATTACGACCTAAGAAACATCAAAGTAGTTCTCGTAAAACCTTTGCATGCATTACTTGAGATTTTCAAAACATTTGACCAAGCAAAATTGTAAGTTTGTAACTATAACAATGCATTGTTGAATACCTGAAATTAAGTATAAGCTTGAACAACAACCTGAAATAATACTAAGGAAATTGAGCAAAGACAAGTTGACAATAAATTTTACGAAATGTAAAGAAAAATGAAACAAAAATAAAGAACACGTTACATGTAAACTTGATAAACACCACAGTATGCAGTCTTAATAAAGCAAGTCGCTAGTTACACAATGACAAAAAAAAAGGTACAAGTACGCTTCAAATAAACTAAACACATCAAGCAGCCTTGAAGTTTTAAAAACATATTGTCCCAGCATTTCTTTGTTAATCTCCTTCTGCTTCCAACTACAAAAACCTTTTTTGAGTCTTCTGACCACCCATGGAGATCTTCCGTAAATAGTTCTCTGTCAGTAATTTTTGCAGGTAATTTATCAAATTCATGCAAGTATAGAGGTTGCTCTACATAATCTGCACCATTTGAATCTGCTAAAAAATGTCAGATAAATCTTCTGAATCTAAGTTCACGCTTTAAATTGTAAATGAATCATCATATTGATCCATCATTTCTCTAAGTTTGTCTGAAGGGGGTGACTCCAAGCTTGGTAAGGAGTAGAAGAAATATCATGGGTATCAAAGTTATACATTTATAGGATTTTCAGCTAGCTTAGAAGCATATTCCTCTTTGTTTCGAGCCTTCTCTCTAAATAGCTTAAGTTCCCGCTAGCCTTGGAATATATCTTCAAACAGCCTGCAAAGAATCTCTGTATTGAGATTTGTTTTATCCAATGCCTACAAAGAAATAAACATTCATCTATTAGTGAGTTAAGAAACACTCTCCCTGATCTACCATTAAATTATGCCCAACAGCAATTACAGCAAAAAAAATCGTATAGCTCCTTATGAAGTTATGAAGCTAAAAAAATATTGATTTCATTGATAACATTTGGAGCTAGAAATTGAATTCAGAATCAGAATGAATGGACTTAATTTTCCCATAAAAAACATAAATCTTAGTCATGTTATAACCCTAACTATCAACCAAAGAAGTGTTCCTAACTTCCTAAGATCTCCTGTGAAGGGTGTCCTTGAATCACAAATGGTTATCACCTGCACTAATTTTGACATATCGAGAACCCAGTGTAATGGTTGAGGAACACCAATACGAACAAACCCACTGTCCCCCTAGCAATTAGGCTGATATTAGTCCATCAGAATTCCACAAATAAACCCATCATCCGTAGTTAAATCCAGGAAACTTAGATGTGTTGGAGTTCCATAAATTATACTTCCTCCAATCCGTTTCTATTTAGTTGACACATTTGATTTAGGCACATATATTAAGGATAGGAGAGAGAGTGAGAGAGAATGAAAAAGCAAGTGGGGTACCTTGTAAATGCAAGGTAAGGAATTTACCCCAAAAAGAAACGTATCTACTAAAAAAGCTTATGAAAAAGGAATACGTGTCAACAAAAAATAAACGGAGATAGTACTTTGTAGCATTATTCCATCAGAAGTCCATAACAGGTTGCAGAATTAGACCCATCTAGTTTCAATTCACAAAAACAGGACCATTTTCACTATATGAAATAGAAATAAAAGACATTGAACCTAAATCAGATACCAACCACCAGAAATGTGAATAAACTATAGCAAACACCAAAAACTTTGCTGCAAATTTCAACACCAGAAATCATAAATTTGTATGCTTTTACTTAATGTCTTAAAGTTCATTTTATCTCTACTTACCTCATCGTTTTTGTGTACCAACTCTCTTATATATATCTCTCTCTCCCTATCACATTTCCCTTTCTATCCCTACCTTGATTTCTCCCACCTTCTTGTTCATTCTTCCTCCCTTTCATCCAGATTTGAGCGATTTAGAAAGCCTTTTTCTAAGCTACCATTTATTACCCTTTTTAATAAGATTTTCTTAAGTGGTCTTAATTTCTACATTAATATTGTTTTCTTAGAAAGGTTCATTACCTATACCGCTATTTACTTTTAAAACGTAATTTTATTTTTTATTTATTATTATTTTTTTTTTATAAAAAATTGCCATGTCTCTTGGTTTTTATGATTTTTTCTAATGATATAAAGTCAATTCATGTTAGTGCCCCTTTATCCTTTTAACATTTGTCTTAAATTTTTTCCAATCTCTTCTTCCCTTATCGATGTTGTGTACACTCTGTATTATATTTCCCCCTCTCCTATTTCATTTCACTTTATATCCTTCCCTTGGTTTATCCCACTTTCGTTTTCCTTGAAGCTGTTCAATCTGTTTATTAGCAAAATCCATCACAATAAACATGTTCTATCTATTTTTTGAAGATTTCACTCCAGAAATATTTAGAGAAGAAATGTTTATTTTGAAGTTTCACAAAATAAACAAAATGTGAAACCGAATTTAACAAAAGTGCAAAATAAACTCTAACTTAAGCAATACCCAAAATTTTTGAACCAAAAAAATCTTCATCCAAGTGTAAAATCTTTACCCTTTTAAAAACAAGAAGTTATGGTTATTGTTTCAAATCTACAGTGCAATACCGCTTATACCCTTTTTTTTTTTGCTTCCTTTTTCTAATTTTTTTTAAAAGTAGTAGAATAAAAAGGTGAAGTTACATGGTGTTTGGTCCTTGTGCCCACATTTTGCTTGATTTTTGCTAATGTGGTCTTTTGGGTGGGTTTTTGTTTCATTTTTTTAAATCTTTCCTTTTAAAATAATAATAATTATGCAACACTTATTACTCTTTGTAAAGCTGAGAAGATTGCCTTTTATCTGATGATGAACATTTTTAAAAAATTGTTTCTTGATTTTTTGGGCACAAAAATTGGGTATTAAAAATTGTTTTTGAGATTTGGTTTTAAAAATTGTTCCTTTGTTTTTTTTAAACACAAAAAATGTTGTTGTGCATGCTTTGTTTGTGATTTTTTTTACCCTTTGAAGAACATATTAATTTACCATCACAGGATATTTGCTATTAATTTCTTCTCTCTGAATTTTTTAATCTGCTATTAATTTGTTGTTTCTCTGAATTTTTATAATTGTTGTTTCTCTATTTTTTTTTTAAAAAATGGCTTGGTTTTTAAAAAGGTTTTCAGTTAGTAATTAATTAGTAATTAGTAGCTAATTAAATGCTGATGATTATAATCTTGAAAAGAAGTAGTATGAGATAAAGATGTTAATTTAGTCAATGAGAATAGTTACTTGCAAGGATGTGGTCTTCCATGTTTTAGGGGCTATTAAAGTGCAGCCTTGTGTATGCTTCTTTGACTGCCAATAGTCTTTGATATTAGGTTAACTTTTACTTATTGAAAAAAATGGCCATTGGGTTTGTACCTACATTAGATCTATATAAATGAGTTTCCTTGTTTTTGGTTAGTCTGGCACTTAAACTCTCTCTTTCATTTGATTTGTTCTGCTTTTGGTGCTATAAAAAAGTCATAGAAAAGTGATTTAATTCTAAATAAAGAAATATCAGGTAACTTAAATCTTGTTAGTTTCTTAGGATAAATGTATATTGCATATATGTATCTTATTGATGATTACATTGTTATGATCTATGGAACAATTGCCAATAATCTTACGGAGCAAGATTCTGATTATCCATGACATAAGACAATTCCATATATTAGAGGACCGTGACAAGGACTTAGAAGATTTTTTATTATAATTTTTATACTTATAGGTGTGTCATTATGTTGTTGTTTGATGAATGGAACTTGATTAGTTCAGTGAAATAATTTGTTATTGGTTTGTTGTGATTTAGTCATGGAATGTAGTATTAGGTTGTCATAATGTATGATTTAGGTTGTCATGAAGTATGGTGGTTGGTTTGGATGCTATGATTGTTGATTTCATGTCATTTATTGTTGGGAAAACGGTATATTTAGTTTGGTATTATCTACTGAATTATGTTATGTGTTGTTAGGAGGTGTGTGTGTTGTTTGGAGTGTAGGTTATTATTGATCAGTTGTTTTAGGAAGCTTCTGAATGGGTTGTTTTTATAGAAAAATAAATGGTCACCATTGATTATTTTTTGTTCTGTTTTCTAGGGGCTTTTGGTGCTAATCTACTTGAATTATACAAAATTTTACCAGATAACGAAAGATAAGCATTTGTTTATTGTGCTTTAGTGATGAAAAGTGATGAAATCATAGTCCTAGAATAGTCATGAAATAATAAGAGATGTGGACTTGCTTTGTATGCTGTTATATTATAGTATATGGTGATAGGAGAATCTTTTGTTTCCTATCATCTCTTCTGTAGTTGTTTTTTGGAGAAGCTTTTCTCCTAGGAAGTGTCCTGTTTTATGCATTAGTTATTCTTGTCCATCTATGTAGCTATATACTTGCCTTTTATTTAACAGTATTTGTGTTGTGATTTATGCTACTACTATGAGCTGCTTTTCTAGGGTTGTATATAAGAATATGTAGTCCTGTCATAGGTTGCTTTGTTTCTATAAAATGGCAGGATAAGTTGTTTAGGTATCCGCATTTGGGTTGCATATAATGGTTAGTATTTTGGGCCTTTTGAAAATTTTGATGCATGTGTTTACAGGTCATGGACTTGCCACCCATACAAGTAGTGATGCCATTTTGTCCTCTTCTGAAGCAAATTACCAAGTACTTGAACTTTCCTTATCCAGATTACCAGTTTGTTAATGAGCCATGGAGCATTGCTTGTGTGGTGATTCAGATAGATTGCGGTCCCATTGCATCTGTTTACATTGGTGGCTATACTAGCAGTGTAAAAAAGTCTTGTGAAGTGGCTGCTAGAAAGGTTGTTTATGACCTAATGAAAAATTATGAAATCGTTGTTGAGGATGTGACTTATTTAAGGAAACAAATTTATGATCGCTGTAGTCAGCTGTTTTGGTTCAAGAAAGAAGAGCTAGAGCGCATTGAAAAGGAGGAATGCAAAGTCTGTAAGTATGAAGGCCTTCCTTTTGGTGCTGAGGATAATCATAGGAAGATTGTAATGGATTTTGTTGTCATTTTAAGGGCCATCTTTAGAACTGTTGAGATAAGGTGCACTCGAATTGAAACAATTGGGCATTCTCCTAACGAGTATACTTCCTGGTTTACTAGTCATGCCTCACAAAGAAGGAATATGTTTTCGGTGTTTATTTAGTGATCATTGCCAAACTACAACTGCAGCTAAGCAAAGCCTAGCTAGAAAGGCTATTGACTATCTTAGCGATGTCTTTAACCTTGTCATAGTTGATGCTAATTATAAGGTCACAACAGCTAGGTTTGATGTCATCTTATGTACCTTAAAGAGAGAGAGCTATGTAGGTGTCAAAGAACATGTGCTAGGAATTAAGGAGGAGCTGGAACCTTCTACTGTTCTTATTGAGCATGATTGTCTTACTCCACTTGGACAGGAATTTCAGGTGCCCGTGTCTATTCCACCTTTTTTGCCTCCTAAGAAGCGTCTTTTATGACACATATATGCTGAAACATCTCCTGCTGCAGATTCTGGTTATTGTAAGATGGTCTCAGTGTTTCCAGTCCCGGAAGATTTGTCTTATCGTTTTAAGCGAGCAAAGTTTGGGTCCAATAAGAATTAGATCCTATTAGTGTGTGCCTGAAAAGTAGTGTTGCTGTAGTTATATTGACTAGCTCTTTTTGCTTATTTGTGTAGCTGGGTTAGTTCCTTATTACTAGGACTATCTCTTATTCTCCAGTCTTATATTAGGGCTATATTAAGTGACATTGTGTAAGGCATCTTTTGTGAAAAGCATTTCCGATCTTATGTATTTTAAATAATATATATTTGATGGAGTAATATAATGGAGTTAGCTAAATTTTTTTACGTATGAGTGTTGTTTAGCCTATTGTTTTGACCTTTGAAAGATGCAAAATTTACATATGTTGTGCTTTTATGTGTTTTTTGTTTATTAAAGTGGTTGCAATGCAGTTGGCTAACTACCTATTACATTATATATTTGGCAATAACCAGGATCTATGTAGTACAACTGCTCATACTATGGAATCACAGTACGATAGCTACGTAGAATCGTTATTTGTTCAGCTATGAGTATGTCCTGTAACATATGATTTTTCTTTGTTATAAATAGATACACCATCTAAAGTTTTTATGCTAAGCTCTGTATTTCCAAAATCATGTTGTAGATCGGTTATTACGAGAACCATCATCTTCAAAAGGATATAATACTAAACAACTTAAAAGTTTAGAGTCTGGGTCTCAAGATGAAATGCAGAGGTATATCTACCTGTTGAAATACATTTCAGTAAAGTTTCACATCCGTGAAGTTGTTTCGTCTTAGAAATAAATCATTTAATTTCTGCAATATAGGCTATAAATGCTCAGAGAAGTACCTAATGGAATAGCTGCATGTTTTGCTCCTTCTATTTTACTAGGATGCAGAGTGTGCCTGCTGCAAAGTTTTCCAAAATACTCTAACCCAAGCATCCTGTTACAAGTAATTCGGACTGTGCCTAATCTTATATGACACTAAATATCTATACTAACCATTCAAATAAAAATATAAATACAATCCATATTTGTATTCCCAATTTCAATTAAGATGTATATGTTTTAGTGTTCTACAAATATGTTTTGGTGAGTAGGGATCCCTGATGCAGTAATTGGCAAAAAATTACCTATAGAACCCTATGAACTTCCTTCTCCTACTGAGTGTTCCAAGTGTGGGGCGCGTAAATTTTCTTTTGAAACACCCCACTTCTGCTGTGCTGATGGTGAAGTTAAGATTGCAACAAACGACTTCCTTGCATAGCTTGTGAGACTGCTCACATCTATGGACGAAGATGTTAAGCATTTTAGGCAGTATATACGCTTGTATAACAACATGTTTGCATTTACATCATTGGGTGGAAAATTTGATGCTAAAACTAAAAAAGGGATTTGTGTATTTAAGTTACATGGTCAGCTATACCATTATATTCCCTATTTACTCCCTGGAAATGAAGGACCTAAGTACATGCAGCTCTATTTCTATGATGGAGAACTTGAGGCTAAAAAAAGGCTTGGTTGTTTTCTAGAATTAAGGGAAGTGTGTTGGCTATTCTCATGGAAGTTACTAAGATAAATCCTTATGCCTGGTTCTTTCGTTCACTAAGAGAGATCCAAGTGACTGAATCGACACAAATTTTGATAAACAAAACAATTGTGCCAGATCAGCGTGTTTACAATGCTCCCTCAACTGATGAAGTTGCTGTCATATGGCCAGAATATGCATCTTCCAGTGGGTCGGAAATTCCCCATATTCTGGTGAAAGAAAAAAAAGACACATCTCAGCATGGTACACTTGAAGACGATCCATCTGAAAATGATTTATTTGCAGATGAGTTGCGTCATAATAATCTACCTACAAAGAGTTTGTGTCATAGAATCATGCATTATTACCGCTGCTATGATCCTTTAAAATTCCGTTGCTTTTTCCATACAGTGATTGTGGGTGGATACAGGGTTTAAAAAAGATGTCTCGGGGTGGAAGACAACAGTTGCAATCACATAATGATCCTGTTTCTTCGCGCAGTGTTCATACTACTGAAGAGCTGCTGGAGGAGGATGCAAGATGTATGTACATTCTATATCTTTTAGCACTTAGATAGGCCATATATATAGATGTATAGTAAGAACAAAAGCAAAAAAATTATTACTTAAAAAGGGTAGAATCATATGGTTGGTTATGTTCTAACATGGGATTTTCATTGCTATATAGTAAGCTGTTTTTGCGGTTCATTAAAATTGGGAAAAAAATTGTGCATTTGCAAGTGCCAGTGGAGGCTCATCGAAGAAATATAGGAATATTTCATCTAGGGAATACTATGCATACAAGCTTCAATGTAGACCTAATAACATGTTGCTAAAAGAAGGTAGATGCTTTCAACTGTACATATATAGTGGATGTGTATGTCAAGGTTGAGAATACACGGCTAGATTTTTTTCGTAGAAATCAGCAGACTATAAGAGCAGATCTGTATCAAGGAATCCTTAATACTATTGATTGTGGAAAAACTTTTGCAGCAAATGTGGGGCGTAAAGTCATATTGCCTCCAACATTCATTGGTTGTCATCAAGATCTTAAAAAGAGGTACTTAAATGCAATGTCTTTGGTTCAGCGGTTTGGTAAACCTGACTTATTCATTACAATGACCTGCAATGCTAATTGGCCTGAAATTAAACAAGAGCTTGTTGTCGGAGAAAAAGAACAAGACAGGCAGATATAGTTGCAAGGATCTTTAGAGCAAAAGTTCTTGCTTTAAAGCACTTGATTAAAAAGAAAAAAGTGTTTGGGGAGGTAGCAACAATGATCTATGTGATTGAATTTCAGAAAAGAGGCCTACCTCATGCTCATTTTCTAATAATTCTAAAGCAAGACTATAAAATCAAATGCCCTGCTGATTTTGATAAATTTGTATGTGCTGAAATACCATCTGCTAACAACAATCATCTTAGGAAAGTTATTCTGAAGCACATGATGCATGGTCCATGTGGTCATTTGGATCTAGAGTGTCCTTGCATGAAACATAAGGGAAGCCATGGTCGTTGTAAATATGGGTATCCAAAGCAGTTTTGTGATGAAATAAGAAATAGCACTAATGGATATCCATTGTATCGGAGAAGAGACGCAGGAGAAACTGTTACAATTCGAAAGACAATCATGGATAATCAATGGGTGATTTCATATAATCCATATCTATCATCATACTTTGATTGTCACTTAAATGTTGAAGTGTGTTCTACTATAGAGGCGGTGAAGTATCTATACAAATATGCTTATAAGGGTCATGACAAGATATCTTTCAGTGTTGTGCAATTTAAAGATGCTATGCTCATCCATGATGAAATACAGCAATATCAATTAGGTTGTTGGGTTTCTCCATGTGAAGCTGCTTGGCGCCTTTTTAGTTTGGATTTACACGAAATGCATCCACCAGTTTTGCCTCTTCTTGTACACTTACCCAATTCACAAATTATACAGCTAAGGCCTCATGAACAACTTACATAAGTGGTTTCACATGACAAGCGTTCTAAAACGTGCCTTACATAGTTTTTTCGCATGAACTGTAGGCTACCATCTGGAACATGTTGGTTACACAACGAGTTTTTAGAGCACTATCGTTGGGATGCATCTACAAAACATTGGTATAAAACGCAAAATAAGAAAATAGTCATTGGTAGATTGGCTTTTGTTGGACCTTCAGAAGTAGAAAGATACTATCTTAGATTATTGCTGCATAATGGTACAAGTCCAAAGTCATTTGAAGATCTGCAAACAGTCAATGGTCATTTATGTGATACATTTCAGCAAGCTGCACTTAAACTAAGGCTATTAGAAGAGATTATTTGGTTGATATATGTTTGAAAGAAGGTTGTGTAGTTCAGATGCCAATTGCAGTTCACAAACTCTTTGCTACTGTACTTATCTTTTGCCAACCCAGCAATCCTGTCTCTCTTTGGATGAAATATTATAGCTTTTTGTCTGAATATTTTAGACACAAATATGCTTCTGATCCACAAAAAGTTAGGTAGTTCACTATCAGATCAGTTGAATGGTTTCTTAAATCAATGGGAAGCTCTCTTGCTGCATATGGCATAGACCATTTAGTTCATCCTGATGATGATGATGAAATACGGAGAACAAAGGATACAGAAGATGCATTGAATGCTCCAATACCAGACAAATTTCTACAATGCAAGAGCCAATTAAATCAGGTCAACGAGAGGCATTTAATGTCATAATGAATCACGTTATAAAGCAAAAACCTGGAGCATTTTTCATAGATGGTCCTGGTGGAACAGGAAAGACCTTTTTATATAATGTTGAAATAAGGCTCATGAATAAGATAGTTTTGCCAACTGAAACATCTGGTATAGCTGCAGCCAATATTCCCTCTTGAAGAAATGCTCATTCATGGTTTAAAATTCCATTGGATCCTCTTGATGCAATTACTTGTAATGTGCCTAAACAAGGCAATCTAGTTGCACTACTAAGAGAAACAACACTCATCATTTGGGATGAGGCTTTAATGGAAAAAAAAGAAAATGTTGAATCACTTGATGTGTTGCTTAGAGATATTTGTAACCCTGGCCTATTATTTGGAGGGAAAATTGTCGTCTTTGGAGGAAATTTCAGGCAAGTTCTTCCAGTTGTCCCAAAGAGAACACAACGCGAAGCAATTGCTGCTAGCTTGGTCGATTCTACTTTGTGGCCGTTGTTAATTAAGTTTAGATTAATAGAAAATATTCGGGCTAAACAAGATCCAACCTATGCAGCCTTTTTGCTGGCATTAGGAAATGGACAGTTATAGAATAGTGAAAATGCTCTTGTTCAGCTTCCACCAGAAATTGTATAGCCTTATGATGTTGTTGTAGCTCAAGATATGAAGTTCACTTCAGTTGCTTTTCCAAAAATGGATATGCTTCCATTTAATGCTGATATATTCACAACCAAAGCTATACTCACACCAATCAAAGATGATATAGATGTTATTAATGGAATCTTAATAGCAAAATTTCTAGGTGAAGCAGTAGCCTACAAGAGTTATGATTAAATGATTAACGATAATTGCTCCATATATCCTACAGAATTTTAAAATAAGCTTTGTCTTGGTGGCATGAGTCCCCATGAGCTTTTATTGAAAGTCAACTAGCCATTTATTTTGTTGCGTAACATCTTACCGTCATGGTCTTTGTAATGGAACAAGGCTGATATGCAAAAAGTTCTTCCCGAATCTCATTAAATGTGTTATTGTTGTTGGCCATCATAAAGGAGAGCATGTATTGATACCAAGAATTAAGCTAAGACCATTAGAGTCTTTAGCGTATACTTTCCAATTTCAGAGGAAACATTTTCCTTGAAAGCTTAGCTTTGCAATGACTATCAACAAAGCTCAAGGTCAAACACTTAATAAAGTTGTTATTTATCTTCCACGATCATGTTTTTCACATGGTCAGTTGTATGTTGCCCTTTACCGAGCTCGACAAGCAGCAAATGTGAGTGTTATAACTGACATGGATGCTGATTAAGCCAGATCTGGGTCGTGTCAGAAATGTGGTATCCTATGATATTCTTTATATGAATGGCATCATCTAGCTACATCAGTGAGTGATTTCTTTCCATTCCCTCTTATTATAGTGCATTCATGTTTTGTGTAGTATTTTTATATTAGATTACCAGACCATCTACTTTTCTTTAAGTGATGAATTGATTGTTTTCCTGCAGGTTAGGCTCCTTAATAAACTGACTTTCTTTTTAAGTATGGCATAATTTACCAAACAACATAATAAGTTTTATTTAAGGTCTGGTATATATGCTATTAAAAAAATTTATGAACATATTTCTTTATATTCTGGTATAATATCAGCCTCTATGAGTTACTAACAAATAGTAAATGGATTTTTGTTTTCTTTATAGTGTTATAGGGCTTTTTTGCTGATCACAGAGCCATAGAAATAACAGCTTATCTTTTGGGTTCTGCCTCATATCTATGTCTAAAACAGTCAACCAAACAGCATCTCTAATTACCAAGCTACTTATATGTACTATATAAATAAACAAGTTATTGTGATCAGTTTGAATTTTATGTATATATATAAAGCAAACAAACAAACTACTGTAATCAGTTTCAATTTTATGTAGATATATATACTGCACGTATATGTATTTTATAATACCCTTAATGCGTAACTTGTGTTATCTTGACACTAAAAACGAAAGCGTTGTCATTATAACCTAAGAATTTGACAAATACACAAACTAGCAACAAATCTACTAATAAATCAAGAAAAATAAACTGTGTAATTTTTCTAAAAAAATAAAAAATAAAAAAAAAGGATACTTTTGATTATCTACCACTACTTGTGGACAAAAGATAATCCAAAAGAAGAATTTAAGGGAAAAAGATGTTCTTAAAAATGACAAAAGAAATAGAAAAAAAAAAAGATATGGTCTATTATTACATATGGAGTGCATGTGATAGGAACAGTAATTTCAATATCATTTAAGGCCATATCACAAGGAAACTTACAAATCATAACATTTTAGTTACTTTTAGATATAAATAATACAATAAAAGATATATAGAAATATATTTGCAACCTAGGAGATATGGAGATACATTTGCAAATTTGTATTTAGATATTAAGAAAGTACACCCTATATATCTCTAAAATATACAGTTCCCTATTTTAGAAGTAAGGTTACTGATTTTATGCAAAGAAATACAGCAGAACACTGTTACAGAAACAGTAAGGTTGAATTTTGCTTCTTCCTTTGATTTTATTTTAAGGTCACTTATATTATAAAAACACTAGGCCTTATTGCTTTCTCATACAGCTCATTGTCCAAGTAGTATATATATCACAAATAGAAAACAAAAAAAAAGGGGCAAAACAAAAAATGCAGAAGTAAAAAGAAGGTCATATTCACAAACATCAGCACTAAACCCTCTGCTCTTTGACATGTATGATCAGCTTATAAGTTAGTTTTATTAAAAGTTATTGCTTACTGAAAATCCATAATAGATTGCATATGTGCTACCATTTAATATTTTAACAGCTCTAGCTATAATGTAAAAAATAAATAAATAAATAAATAAATAAAAAGTCATTATTTGTCTGTATGCAAATTACTTATATCATGCATAAACTCATGTTAATGCTCAAAATTACATGTTTGTTCACCATGTTAGTTTTTATGAAATATGGTTGGTATTCCACTTGATTTTATTCCTATGTATTCACCTAGGCATACCCTTTTCATTAACTTCTAGATCAATTTGTTTACATTACAGTACAAAACTACCAAGTATTATAACCCTGTAGGCTTAATTTACACCATTAATGTCTAAATTCATGAACCAACCCTTTGTGCATCTGTACTTGTAACGAAACAGTTGCACAGATACAATTAACATGTAAAAATAGCTTTGATTTGGTAGCTTCAATAAATTGCTACACCTCAATATGTTTTACAAACCAGAGAACAACATTTGAGACTAGAATATACTACATACATTAAAAATATAAAGCTGCATATGAGATAAGCTGCATATGAGATATATAGGTAAAGTTAGTAAGATTGTGTTGCTTATAAGTACATTACACTAGTAGAAAAATAGCAATAGGCAGCGGTTCAAACCCGGTCTAAGGCACCGGTTTGAACCAATTTCTATATGGGGGTGCCAATTACCCCCCTTTTTGCACCGCTTCAAAACCGGAGCCCTAAACCGGTTTTGGCACCAGTTAACCGGTGGCCAAAATAATTAAAGGCACCGGTTAACCAGAGCCTAAAATAATCTCCCACGTTTTTTTTTTGTGGCAGCTTGTTTTGGCACCGGTTAACCGGTGCCTTTATAATAATTTTTTTTTTTTTCAATTTTTCGTGCAATAATATTAAAAAAAAACACCCTGTTTCCAGCAATAATAATAACCTGTAATTCCAGCAATAATATTAAATAAAATAATTAATAATATTATTATTATAATTACTAATAATAATAATATTATTAAATATTATAATAAGATACAAATAATATTAAAAACAAGAATTCATATTTATATAGATATAAATATTCCCAAACGCAATGCAATAAAAAAAAGTGTTATATATATATACAAATGATAGTAAGTAAATAATGAATAATAATATAGTTCAAAAGTTATCATAAATTTACAATTAAAATTCCATTTACATGTTGAAGGTGATAAAAGACGCCAACATGTCACGAACTTCATTAAGTTCCTTGATTGTCAATGGACCATCCTTTTGGACTTTGCAAAACTTGAAATACAAAAAAATTATGTTAGAATTAATTAATTAGGCAAAACAATATGTATTTTATCAAATATGACCCAAATATGGCCTATTTGACTTCTATTTAGCCCATTTCCTACATTTCTTATCAAATGAACTATCCTTGTGTAGATATCCTTGTTGTTGTCAAAATATCCAGTGCATATGCTGCAATTTACTCACACATTCTCTTCTTTTGTAGATATCCTTGTTATTGTGTTGTATGTTGCAGATGAACCAAGGAAGATTGTGACAACCCTGAACAAGGAATCTTTTGTACGCGACATGATAGTTATAGATCATAGGTACATACATATATGCCTTACATAAATTCATCGTGAATACATCATCATCATAACTACAATCATTTCATTCTCACTTTATGCACCTACTTTCAGCACTAATTCACTAGTAAAAGTGTGTACTTGGAATGACTTATCTAGAAAACAATGCGAAACTCTTGTTTTTAACAGTGAAAATTACAAAGTGATTGGCATCACAGCTCTTCGTCCTATTACTCATAAAGATAGCCTACATAACAGGCTAATAAATAAATATCTAGCCTCACCTTTTCCATTCATTATCAACCACTTAATAATAACTTTTATCTTTCTCAAATCACAAGCTTACAACTTGAATCGTCAATGTCAACCGTGATAATTAAATTGCCTAAAGGCAAAAATGCAGCTGCCTTGACTGAATGGTATCTTAATTAACATCCACTTCTTGGATCACTTAATAGCATATATGTTAGATTCTTTCAGACTAATGCACATAATATTTGTTAATAACATGGCAAGAAAACATCAGAATAGAGTTGCGGATGCTTGGAATCCACCTGCATAGAGAATTTTAACAACAATGGCCCACATGAAGACCAAAAAGGTAGATTTATATTATACGATAGTTGTGTGTTGTTGTTGTAAAGCCCTCTATGTCTTTTCTTAATAACAATAAGATACTTCTTGTTCATGTGATTCTAAAACTAACACACCACACACCAACATTTTTCTTATATTTATATTGACAATGCAAGCAACAAAAACACTTCCACAGGAGGTTTATTGGCTTAGAGTTACAGCATCTGATATTCAGTATGGCAGGCTCAGGACATACATAGGATGTTCTTACTGTGGAAAACAAACACAATTGCCTTTGGGAGCAGTCTATGGTTGCATAGCGTGTGAGAGAAATAAATTATCCGCTACTTACCGGTACCAAAACTCTTACGGATTAAATTAAATAGCCACAGAAATGTATCAGTGATAAGAATTGAAAACTCACACTAATTCTTCAATTTTTACATAGCAACTATCATTTTTACTGCTTCAGATGGAATTGGAGCGCTGCAGCTTACTGCATTTACTGAAAACTCTGTGTCGCTGCTTGGCATATCCACAATTCACATTTTATGTTTAACACAAATTATAGTCCCTTGATTCCCTTGAATTCTTGCTTTGAAAACTAACTATAAATCTACCTATACTCTGGGATGACACCACAAAGTTTGGTCAGATAGCCAATAAGCTGCAAAACACATACTTTTTACTTAATATTGGCCATACAACTGCTCTGGAATAAAACAAAGTGTTGCAATGGAGTATCAAAGGTGTAGAGATGGAAGACACCATCACAGATGATGTTGCAGGAATCAGTTCTGTACATGTTTCCGCAAGATCTGGTGGCAAAAATGCAGAAGCAACTGCTGATACAGAACATTGTAAAGCTAAAAAGGGCAATGCATTGCAGCCAAAGATAGCTAGCCTCAAAGCAAGACCATAAAAAAGAAACAGTTCATGCCTATAACTTATCAATCTTCAACCAAGAAGAGGAAGATGCTTGCTTATTGGCAAAATCAATGGCTGCAGCACAGAAAGCAGCTCAATCAACCACAAGAGATTCTAGATCGAAAAGGAAAAGACTCAATGCTGATGATGAATCTGAAACTGCAACACCAGTGAAAGATGCCATTGAATATGAAATAGAATCAACAATCAAAGCCACAGATATAATGAAATAAAAAGAAAAAGAACCATCTTATCGTGCAGCACTTAAAGGAAAGGGTGTGGCCTTTGACACAGAGATTGTTGCTGCTAAGACAAAGTAGGATGTTAAGCAAGAGAAAGAAAGAAAACTGACTCTGAAGACCTTTGAAAAAGAATTAAAAAAGAAAGTTTATGACAGATCAGTTGGTTAACAGCTTCACTTATTAAATCTTTTGCTATGTACATACCTTCTAAGGCTATACATTACAAGTAAATATTTTGTATCATGTGGGTGTTATAAAAGACAAGTATCTTGAGATTACTTGTCCCACAATAACACCACATAAATAAAAAATATCAACTATGCTTAAGGCTTTTATAGGTTGTGGTCTTGGAAAGGAACATAACTTATAGAAATTTCTTTTCTTAGATAACACCATTAGTAGTGTAATCACCTTTTGTTGTCTGATTCCCTAGATTTAACTACAAAATCAATCAGACATTATGGTTTTATATAGGAACGAGTAACTTAAATTACTTGTTCCTATGTAACACTACTTTTGAAAATAGTCTTTTGCTGTCTAAGTGCTTGACTATAGTATGTCAACCACTGTGTAATTAGTATATCAAGGAACTTAGCTTTATGTTCCTATGATTGCAATTAGTAGCTTGTACTTATGATATCAAGCTAATATGATATATTATTATGGTTAAGTAGTGCAAATTATGTATGTCGCCATCTATTATTATGTATGTAGTCAGTTATTTTCATACGAAACATAGAAGAGTCTTCGCTTGTTTTGTGACTAGCATCCTGACAGTTCCCAAAATTAGAGGTCGAACCACTATCACAATCATCATCATTGTTGTAGTCATTGCTCTTAGATTCAAATGACACATCCTCTAGGTGTACATCCACTTTTTCCTCTCTCTCAATCTCAGAATCGGAACTCACATCGCTTTAACCATCTTCATAAGTCTCATCATCTTCCTCAGTTTCATCTTCTTCTTCAGATTCTTCGCCTTCCTCTTCTGGCTCCCCTACTTCCTTCTCAGCATCTTCCTTGGTCTCATCATTTCCCTTAGTTTCCTCTCTAGCCTCTTTTGTCTTACCACCTTTCTTAGTTTTTGTTTTATCTTAATCATTGTCTGACTCGACAATGATAACAGGCCATTCTCCACAGCCATCCCTCTCAATTCCTCGTTTTCTTCTATTGCTTAGTTCACCTTTTTCATTTTTACTCTCCACTTTTGAAATTCCTTTTTGTAAAAATTCTAGATGACTATTCATCTGCTTTGTCATATTCGTAACCGTAGAAACCTAAAAATGTCTCCCCAAAACCAAACCCGATGATGAACAACCTTTCACCGTCGTTTGGTCGGGTTGAGTATTTTTCTTGGAGTGCTTGAATCCATATTTCCATTTCATAAACAACCCAATTCCTAGCCCATTTCCCCAAACCATAATTATTTTCCTCTTTTCGTTCCTTTAAACCCAAAATAATTCATTTCGTGTCCTTTAACATCATTCATTTCGTGTCCTTTTTATAAAAACATTTAGTTCAGTTTATTTTATTCCATTATCTGGGTCCAATGATTGAATATTTGGATGGGGCTTGAAAATAACTTTCCAACGATATATTATAAGCCCAAATCCGAGTTATAACGAATAAATTATGACCAAAGTATTAAACTGAGCCCAAACCAAACCTAAGTCCACCTTACCTACGACCCAATGATCATGTGGAGGGTCAAAATTATTTAATCCCATTCCTAAACAAATTAGGATTAATTGGAAGCTTCTATAAGTTTCTAAAATATCTTAATTATCCCTTTTGAAAAGATAAGAATAAAGAGTTTGAAATTGAATAAAACTTTTCTTTTTGAAAGTCCTAATTCTATCCGAATTGAAAGACGTTCAAAGATAGACATATATTATTTTTGTGACTCATATTTTTCATCCAAATTTTATATGGTTGGATAGCACTTGAAATTATATTTCCAATGATATATTATAATATCAATTCCGAGTTATAACGGAAAAGATATGAATAAAATATCAAACTCTATCCAAAACTGACACCGTATCACTATTTCGGCCATATCTTTTATTCTACATAATATTTTAATCTGATTCTAATTGGGTTAGAAATTAAACTTCAACATCTTTCCAACGATATCTTATTTATCTTATTCTGATTTCTGGATCAAATGGTATGATAAAAACAAAAACCACAAAACTGCAGTCTATCGAGTTTTATTCCGATTTAATTCGGATCTTATCTTGTTTTTTCGACCCTTATTTTTTCTCTATAAATATATAGAGGTCATATATCACTTTTTTCAATCATCAACAAGCTTGATAACAAATTCATTCTCTTCTCTCTCTTTAGCCTAAACACTAGCCTCCCCATTCTTTCACTACTACTTCCTTAAGCACTCCAAGGAGTACATACTTAACCCGAGGTTTCGTCCTTAAACCAAGGCGTGAAAGGTATAATTAACTGACGGTTTGGACCAAATCAACTCTACTTTTTATTTAATTTAATTTAATTTACATTTGATTTATATTTTTCATTGAAGTTACTAACAATTTATTCATGATGTAGCAATTTAAAGGAACGCGTGGAATGTGAGTAATTAATTAATTACATTACTCTTATTTTATTTTAATATTGCTAGTATCATGATTAGGGTTGTTATTATTATTATTTGATTTGGCTAACGCTATTATTGTTAAATTGCTTCCAATATTAATGTTTGTTCTATTATTATCTGTTGATCACCATGTTGCATGTTTAAAGGGAATATGTAATTGAAAATCACGCCTAATAAGATAATTTGGACAACCGGTTTAGGTTCCTTTTTAATCTTACTATTTAATCAAGTGATCACAAATTTTAGAATTATGTGTTGCATCAATATTAAACCAATTTAGCATAATAGATTGGAGCAAATTGAATCTTTGTTTGCATGCCTTTGAGATCGCAGGAATCACTTTCATTATAAGAATCGAGTAGAGGCCAATACGGGCGAATGCGACTGCATGAATCACTTCGTACCATCATCCCTGATCCTCCTTTCGTGGTTCCGAACCATATGGAGTTAGTAATCTCATGGATTATGAATGAGGTGTAACCTTCACGGGTCAATCGTTGTTGTCTATCGTTGTCCCTTTATCGTGGTTGCCTTAAATGATGCGTGAACGGTTTACAAGTTCCTTAAAAACTTGTTGGCGACTCCCTAATTTCCTTGTCCCTAATCGTATATGTCAATTTTCCACTTCCTATCAGTGCCAAGCATATTCACAACATGCTTAACGTATAGGCACACTTTGAACGACGCCTACAGTAACATATAGCCAAAAGCTTGCAACATTCTGTTCTTGTGTCTTAGACTCATTAGGTCTCTGGATTGGTGGTATAAAGACCTTTCCAGAAGTAGCTTTGCTATCAGTGCTACCCATTGTTGTTTGTAAGATGTAAACACAAAAGCACATAAGAAAAAGAAAGATGAAACAAATAGAAAGAAAAAAAACAGGAATATAAAAGACAAGACAATAGAGCAGGGAAGAAATTATACACCACGCAAAAGAACTACTTCAAATGACCAATGAAGAGTAAGTCCAACAATCATGACAAAAGCTACAAAGAATAAAAGAACTTATGACTTACAAAGTACAACTTTTCAACTTCTTTACATGAAAAATCTTATATTCTATAAGTATACGTGCATTTAAAAATAATAAAAAAAGAAATTTGTCGTTCGTAACATTCCTTATATGCACAATATATAATACACACGTGTATTAGTCATATTTTCGGTTTAAGATTTGTTTTGACAAATTTTTTAAAACAGCAAATCGAAATTTTAGATCACTATTACACCGTACCCCGCAAATTTATGACAACTTACAATACATCATATTTGCTAATTTTCAAAAAATTTAAACCTTAAAAGTTATTTAAAGATAAAAAATCAATTACTAAAATCGATATTTAACCGATTTAAAATAACACAAAGTACTTTGTATTATACTGCCTGTGTCATAATCTACCCCAACAACCACTTAAGCAAATCTATACCCATTTTAAATACAGATAACATTTACACGCATAAACTAAATTAAATTAGTACAACACATCTATTTAACAATGTCATTACCCACAATCAATCTGTGTTTATTGGGCTATCGAGTGTGTGGCGCGCGATGGCTCAACTAATAACCACTCAAAACTCTCACTAAGGCCTTGTTCTCTTCACCTTAAAAAATAATATTAAGTAGGAAAAATTAGAAAAAATTATCCCAACTTTCATCCATTTTGGTAGAATATTCCCAACTTTGGATTATGCTTTGGATTATTCTAGAATAATCCGAACTTTTGGGGGTTTTCTTTTTCTTCAATCCCAAATACCGGTTATCGATTGAATGGGTTTCTTTTTTTGTTTTTTTTTTAAAAAAGTGACATGTCACACTTTAATTGGTTAAAATAATATAAAAACAAAAATTAAAAATAAACAAAAAAAGAAAAAACCACCACCCAAACCAATCAGGCCACCCATAAACATATCTCCGCCAACCACTACTACTCTTCAATTCCCTCCCCTGCGCCAGTTTCACCCCACCACCCCCAACTCCGGTTTCCCCCTCCCCTAACACCGATGATGCGACCCACCTTCCTCCCCTCCTTCTCCTCCAGCTCCATCATTCGATTTCCGCCGTTACCACCACTCAAAACTCTTTTTCGAGCCACCACTACTAGTCGAAACCCCCTTTAAAACTCTCCCCCACTCCCGAAAACCCCAAAATACCCTTCCCCCACCATCGAAAACCCAAGCCACTAAGGTTTTCAACGGTGACGGTGAGAATGTGGCTGTTGGGGGTTTTCAGGAGTGGGGGAGGGGTTTTGAGGGTGTTTCGGCTGGAAATGAGGGAATTGTGGGTGGAAGTGGGTCACAACTCCGGCACAGGGCGTTTGGGGGGAAAGCGGCGCACATTTGGGGCAAGGGAAGGGAGGAGTTGGCGCGGTCGCCGGTGGCTGGTGGGGGGGGCGTTGCGGTTGTCAGATAGCGCATTAAGGGGTTTCAGTTTTTTTTAAAAAAATGATTTTTTTATTGGACCAATTGCAGCTTGACACGTGGAAATTTATATATCAAATTTATATATTATTTATAGAAATTTTAAGATAAATTTTTAATCTATATATCAAATTTTAAAATATATCATTGATACAAAATTAGTTAGGAATTGATGTCCTTTTGTGATAATTTTCTAACTAGTAGGGATGTAACAAAAATAGTTAGTAATGTTAGTGGAAATGTTCGATTTTATACATTAAAAAAATTAGCAAAAAAAAATTAAATAAATGTATCCAACGTGGCATGACACATGGAGAAAAAATTAAAACGACAAGTGTCGCTGTCTCGTAACCTGGCTAAAAGTTTAGCTTTATATATTAATTATATGATTAGATTATATAAAATACGGTACATTAACTGGGTTTCACCATTGTAGTTAGGTTAAACTAGAGATTAGTTTTGTAAAATATTTAACTTGTTATAGGTAGGGGAAAAATTGGTGAAGTTGACATCGATTAAGAACCATATTACTTTTCAAGTTGGATATATAAAATGTTCGGGATGAAATCAAGTTGTGGGCTGGGTCACCACGAGTCATTAATTAGGTCAAATTGGTCAATCACTTTTGGGTCTAATAATCAATCATCGATTAATAACCAATATGTCTCCTACATAAATTGGTCTTGTATGGACCCGGTCTACAATAAATTATTATAAACCCAAAATTTGACACTTTTAAATAATATAATCACTTTTTCGATGATATGATCACTTTTTTAGACGATATAATTATCTTTTTGTGAGTCATATTTTGAATTATATAATCTCATATTAAACCATTTAATGAGATTATATAATTATCTTTAGGATGATAAAATTTAAAAATCATCTTTTGAATGATGTAATTTACTATTTGACACTTTTTATAATGATGAATTCACTTTTTGAGTGATACATTTACATAACAGTTACAGGATGATATAATCACTTTTGTTGTAATATAATCACATTCGTATGGTATACTAGAAGGTTGGATCTGCAATAAGTTATTGTAGATCGGGTCTATTCTAGTCTTTACATTCCTAGATTATCAATTTGGTTAAATGTATTTCATAATCATCGTAAACTTTTGTATGTAGTTAGTCACACTTTGGCCAACCATCATAAGGGTCGTTACTTCATTAGTGTTATCTGGTTTATTTGGTCATCGTTACAGGGTTTACTTCGTCATGTCATAGGGGTTACTCGGTCAGTGTTATAAGGCTACTCGATCAGTATTGCAGGAATACTCGAATAGTGTTATAGGGAGCTACTTTTTTCTTTCACATGTGGCCGGCCAACCGCACAAAAAATGCATTGTTTCATAATATAATCTTATTGGAAATTTTAAGAATTACCACCTTCTATTATGTCTATTTTAGCAATTATCACCTTCTATTTTATTTTTTTTTGTTTGAAAATTACCACCTCTTTTTAAAAACATCAAAAGTTACTACTTTCTTGCCTCCGAACTACTACATGACGTCATCTTGGGCCCACCCTTTACTTTCCCTTTCTATTTCCCTCCCATTTCTCATTCCTATTTCGATTTTCATCTCCCCTTTCACTTTTTTTTCCCCCAAACCACCAATAATTGTTCGTCAATTTTGATTTGGAGGAGTGAATTGAAGTGTTTTTAATTTTTTGGGGGAAAAAAAGTGAGGGAGATGAGAATCAAGTTAGGAATGAGAAATGGGAGGGAAATAGGGAGGGAAGGGAAAGAGTGGGCTCAAAATGACGTCATGTGGTAGTTAGGAGGCAAGAAGGTGGTAACTTTTGATGTTTTTGAAAATAGAAGGTGGTAATGTTCAAAAAAAAAAATTACAATGTGGTAATTACTAAAATGGACATAATAGAAGGTGGTAATAGTCAAAATTTCCTAATCTTATTGAATATCCTAGTCAAAGGAGAACAGACAAAATAAATAAATAATTAAATGTTAACCAGAAAAACAAGATCAATGAATGCTAATATAGCTAATTAATAGCTAAGCATATATCTATAAAAATACTATATTATAGATCATAGAAAAGAGAAGTATACAATAACCTATTCCATGTATCCGGAACTCCAGGAAGGCACCAATGACTACAATCAGCATGAGCTGGAAGAACATCCTTATATACTTTTGTAAGATTCTTCCAATCTCTATACCGATACATTGATGGATGTGCATCTATTCTATACTCAGATAATTTTGTAATGTTCAAATACTTCACATGTGTTTTTCTCTTCTCTTTTATAACCTTCTCTATAATTTCAACCAAAGAATTAGGGTAGTATGATATATATGATTCATCCTTTATAGGTTGAGTTTTCTTGTAACACCATTGATCTGATTTCGACGATTTATGTTCGGTTGAAATACTCCTGAAAAACACAGTTGTTTTCTTTGGATCCACATTTTCTTCAACCCATGTTTGCCATGTTCTCATGCCTCTTTCATAAGCTAACTCTAGTTCCATGTCTTCGATTAATTTTCCATCGTATTCAAGCAAATCATACCTGAAAAGGTGTACCCATTGTTTGTTTACTTCTCTTGTACATTAAATTAAATGTTATCTACTTGTTTGTTTGTCACTAAATAAGATGCCACACTTTTATGTTAAGTTGTTCTAAAGTAATAAACTCAATACAGATATAATTACTTCCTTTCTAAATAGAAAAATCTTGTAAGTTCTCTTTAAATCTTAGCTTGTCTAACCAAGTTGTCCATAATCTTCCTTGAATAGGATTCACCTTAACCCCGTCATCAGTTTTCAAATACTTGCAACACTTGTATTTATGAGTATTTTCGGAGGACAAGCAATATTACATGAAAATTGATTTTTCTTAATGTACAAGAGGTTAATGATGAGGGTAATTTAATTATTTATGTTTATTTGTAGGAGAGGAATAAAATAAAATTTCAATTAATTAAAGTGAATGAAACCATTAATAAAATATTAGTAAGTCCATATATATACTAAAACAATTATACAAACTTTCAATTATTTAGAAATGACTCATAAAAAAAAGCAAGTGTTGTGAATATTTAGTAGCGGAGGGAGTAATAATATTTTAAATTCTTTATGATTTTTTTTTTTAAAAAAAATTCACTTTATGTAAATATATACTTCGTATATGGTCTCAAGTATCTCTTACCTCATAAGAAATATTATAAACAATATCCACCATCTAAGGCATCTATTTAACTCTAGTGCTCTTCAAAAAATATTAAAATGCTTAAAAATTTAATGTATTAATACTCCCCCTATCCCTTAATACAAGCCTCTTTTTAGCATTTATTACTCACATAATAAAAAGAAAGATGTTTTAAATTTAGAGATGAAGGGAGTATTAACTATATCTTACATTTTTACGTAATGTACATATCTAGTGGGTCATTAATACGATGTGGTAGAAATGAACAAGAAATTAATACATACCTTTTGTAAGTTCCAGTTTGAGCCCACCAATGGCCTGAGTTGAATACCATGATATCAGCCCCTGGCCAATGTTTTGAGTTGGGTGAAAGTTTATCGAGGACTAGGACCTTTTTCCCGCTTTTATGGTTTAGGTTGAAGTCAACTAGAAATGGGCTCCAATAAAACTCAACTGTGAAGTTGTAATCCTGCATGGAATACCGTAATATGATTAATCATGTTGTGGTGATAATAAATAAATAATTAATGGTTTTATATCTTACTCGTATTATTCTCCCTCTATTAGAAAATAGTCGTGTGTAATTTGAACTAGTAATATGATAATCTTGTTGAAAATAAATAGATGCATATGTACCTTTGCAGTCAAGGTGATCACTGGAATGCTACTATTGTCTTTCACAACAGCTCGAGTCAAAGGAATTGAGGAGTAGAGGGTGCAAGCAAGAGACTCCCACATATTTCGATTTAGTGAATCTCCTACTAAGATCACCCTCTTGTTCCTTAGCCTTTCCACCATATCCGTTCCGTTAAGCCTAAAGAGATCAAAGAGCACATAATCATGTTAATGTTATCTTGTTATTTGTTGATACATGCAATCCTTGTATTGTTATAGTGTTTCACCCATTTATTGATAATAACCTACTACACTTTGACTAATCTGAATTTAAATCAAGTCAAATTACCCCAACAAATGATGATACCTTCCTATAAACTCAAAATCACTTTAGGTGAAACAGTTCCCTTACTAGCGATTCTTTGTTGCTAATATAGTTCATCATGCAATAATATATAAAAATAATATTAATTATCTATACATACTTACAATGGTATCGAACAATCTCTAGCCTCCCATTGCCAATGCTCGTAAGCAAGATCTGGCCTTCCATTCTTCTTGCAACTCATCTTCTCCTCAACAAATGGACATTTGAGCGGATCATAGGCCGGACTTTCTTCCGGCTTATACACCCATCTCCCATCAAATATGTTGCATTTCTTCTCAATGTGTAATTGTTTTCCCCTAAAATTTGGTACGTCTATTGAACTAATACTTATATTAAAAGGCCCTATAATATTTCTAATAGCTAAAAGATTCATACTATAATTGTTTTGTTGCATAAAAAGAAGAAGAATAAGCCATCCAACTAAGCTTCCAAGCCCGAAGAGCCTCCATGTGTCGGTGATGGAAGACTTCATCTCCATATGACTTAGAAAAAAATTGATTAATTTACTTTATGCTTAAAATTGATTTAGTATACTATGTTTATATGTAATTTTATTGTTAGAATAATCATAACAGGTCAACTTTGTCGCTATCCACGAAATTACGGAATACGAAATATATTATTACATCAATTCCAAAATCATTATTACTAATTTACTATGTCTAATCACTTATCTTCACAATTAAAGAATAAACACAATAAAATTTTATTATTTCATGCTATTCTATTATAATTACCTAGTTAAATATAAAAAGTCGGTCGAGACAAACTATTTATCCCTCCAATCTCAGAAAAACAAGAATTAAGATACACAAGTTGTTATTGATTAAACTAACATGGAATAGTATTATTACATAAGTGTCTTAAGTTTGGAATAATTATAAAATATTAATAGTATGTGGTTTATTAGAGAGTGTAGGACAAAAGTATTGCCAGATAGTTGGGTCAACGAATTCTGATTTAATCAAATTATTAGTTTAATAAATTTATTTAGACAAATGATTATAGTTTAGTGAAGTACGTTTCAATTTAGCCTAGCTTAGTTTAATTATAAGATGCAATCCAATCCAGTTCAATTTATGATTATCATCTAACTTTTCAAGATTACAAGCCAACATATCTCGATCGATTTTGGATATATTAGATCCACAAATTATACTACCTCCATTTCGTATTAGTTGCAACTTTGGAATATTTTATATCTCACAAATAATACACCAAAGTTGCAACTAATAAGAAACGGAGGTAGTACAATGTTCACATCACCAAATTGACAACTTAATACACCGTATTATAAAAAAGTATGTTCCCATAAAAATGATACTTTCAAGAAACGAGTTAGCCACTCACCCTATTGGGTCATGCACACACACTACTTCACATTAGTATGATACTCTTTGATATGGACATAGGGTCATGAACACACACTACTTCACATTAGTATGATACTCTTTGATATGGACCTAGCCCGTATGAATTAGTTTTAGACTACTCCGTAAATGTTATTACCTACACCCCACTATAGGTAGTACTATCTACAACCCCCCCCCCCCCTTCCCTTCCCTTCCTTTTCATGTAACTTTAAGTACTATCATGTTGAACAAAAATAGTGTCAAAAAAAAATCATGTTGAACAAAAGAAATTACCCACATTTTCTCTCTCCTCAAATTGTACCTACTAGTCTACTACCATATTTTCTCTCCTCAAAATTTTACCTACTTTTCTCACTTTTCACTTCACTTTCTCTCTCTTAAACTACCAAAATCACTCAAATTTCCCCTAAAAAAAATCAAAATTCGCTTAGATTTCAATTAAAATATCATATTTAAAAGATGAAATCACAAAATTATAGGAAATTTCATCAAAAGAAAGGTTAAAAATGAAATTGTAAATTATTTTTGTTTAATTATTGAAGAAAAAAAAAGTTGCAAATCCAAACTTTTTGCTTTGTTTTTTTCAGTTATTTTCTCTACATATATTAAATTTCAGTGGTAGTAGTTCATGATTCTTATAATTTTAATCATAATAATGATTTGTTATGCTTATAATAGAATGATGTTTGGTATTATCTATTTTAAATTGATTTAACTTGGGTGTGTGTTATTAATTTGTAAAATTAATGGAAAAAAAAATAAAAAAACAGTTCAATTGTCCTAATATAATGGACAATTTGAGCTAATTTGCAGGATCATATAAATGTAAATAGTTCGTAGTGGAATTTTTTTATGAATGTTTGTTTTCATTTTGATAAATGTTCATTTATATATTAGTATATTTCATTCACATTTTAATAGTTCGATTATCATTAGAATTCTTCAAAAATTTAATAAGAAATTTCAATTAGAGTTTGTGATTTCTAATAGTTTTAATGCAAGTAATTCTTAAAATAACTATTAAATAATGTTATAAGAATTTCCCATAATTTAATTAAAATTGTTATTCGGTGAATTTTGGCTAAGCTAGTACAATTTATCCATCGTAAATGTTCATTTGTAGAAGGATTAATATTCATATTATAATTGCCAAAAAAATATTCAAATTATAATAACTAAAAATAAAGACAAGTTATCAATTTGATTTATGAAATTGAACCATCAATTATCATTTATTATTACTTATTTTGTCACTTAAAACTGTTATATGATGAATTTTGGCTAGTAAATTGTAATCTATCTACAGTAAATGTTCGTTTTAAATGAAAAAAAGATCATTTTAAATGGAACTCACGTTCATTTATTATCATTTTCATATTAATATATGTTTATATACATGTTCATTTTTGTTACATTACGTGTTCATTCTCATATGAAAAGATGATCATTTATAATTTAATACAATATTAATTTTTATAGCTAAACATATTCATTTAGTTTATACTTGTTTATTCTCATATTAAAAGAGATATATTTGTTTCAATTTTAATACGTGTTTATTATTATATAATTTTTCATTCTTGTATTGAAGATGTTCATTAGACTTTTGGTAGATGTTCACTTTATGTTGAAAGATGTTCATTTTATGTTGAAAGATGTTCGTATAGATTATTATACTTGTTCACTATCTTATTGGACTATGTTCATTTTCTGGCAATGTATTCATTTGGTTTTGTAAATATTTATTTAATTGTAATGTTTTATTTAGAGTATATTTTGATTGTTACTAACATTTTTTTTTTACAATATTTTTATCTCATTACACAGGATAATGAATTTTTTTTTTTTTTTTAAAAAAAGTTGAAGACGATTATGTATATATTGAGGAAAAGATATGTATAAATTAAAAGAAAATGCACAAGTATCATAAGAGTAAAAAGGATATAACCATATGACAAGAACGATGATTTTATATACTTTTATTTATACCAAAAGTATAGATTGAAATACTACAATCATTTTGTAAGGCACATAAATATAATATGTATATTTTTTAAGTTTAAGATTTTCACATTTTTTTATTGTTTTAAACTTAAACATGTGTACATTTGAAAAGTTAAAAGAGTTCCTTTTTATGCTTAAAAAACAATGAGTATACCTTGATTTAAAATGATATTATAATTGTAATTAATTAGTTTTATTCTACATTGAAAGATATTTTTTTCAAACAAAACCTATTCATTTAACTAAATAATAAGAAAAACTATCTAAAAATAAAATGAAAAAAAATACTAATTTGAATATAGCACGTCATATTACCACGATTAAACATTTAATCATACAAAATTGAACATTTAATCATACAAAATTGAACGTTTTATATGTGAATTAGATTCCGAAAATTATACGATGGCGCCATTATGATAGAACGGGGTGCATGTAGAGCTACCTACATAGGGGTGTTTTGTAGAGTGTACACTTACATACTGATAAGGAAGTTTTCATTTCCTTTTTCTTTCCATGTACGACTTTGGATGAACAACCCCAACAATCCTCCTCTCCAACAAAACTATTTTGCATTGAAGCTACTACCACGGAATGTCACCTGACTACCATATCAAGTAGACCTTTGATGTAAGGAACCACAAATTTTCAATCATGAGGTCACACATTTGATGGAGCATTCCACACACATAACGCTGGAGATGTCCCTGGTTCCCTGCTGAACTCGGCTCTGATACCACTTGTTGGCCTGGATCACTCACCTTATTGGGCCGTGCACACATACCACTCCACATTAGTATGATATATATTGTTGGCTTTGGACCTAATTCTCACAGATTTGTTTTTATACACCTTCTGAAAAGAACTCATAGTAATTAAAGTGTGCTCTTACTTATAAGAAAATCTTTTAATTTCTTCCTTATTCTTTCCATATGGACTTGGGATGAACAACCCCACGTCTAATACCAAATTATATCTATATTATACGTAGTTTACATATTAATTTAATAGTATACTACACGATGCTTTTTTTAAAAAAATAATAATAAAAAATAAACCAATAACTATATATTCTAATAAATTATCCAAGAAATATTTTTAGGAACTATAACATCTTAGTTAATATTTAACACAAAGAACGTATCATATTCATTAGTACGAGTACACTCTAATTAAATAATTGAAAATTTCTTTTATGTTTTATTTGTATTTTCTATATGCTACAATTATGATTAATTCCATTACGCCTACATATACAATATCCCAATTATGGGAGATTTACTTCAAATAAACCCAACTAAATTTTATTATCTAATAATCCCAACTATATTATCAGTTTGCCTCCAATGGTCGCAACCGATCAACGACAAGTAAACAACCTGTTATAAAATGCAATAACCATGACACATGTCAACACGTGATTAGTCTAAAATTTCAAAAAAAACAACCTAAAATCCTAATAGCCACCGCCTACCTCCCTTTTCCCCAGCATGACACCTAGATACCAACGCCCAGCATACCGAAAAATAGTTGACCACCTCCATCTCGCAAAAACGGTCGGCCTTCCCTTCCCTCTCCCCAAAACCACCCTAGCCAACCACCACGAAAACCTCCTTTTCTCTCACACCAAAATTTCTCTTCTCCTCCAAAACTTTCACTCGGTTTTGAAATCATCGTCATCATATTGTCGAAAATTAAACTTTCGTGATTAAGGCGGTTTTTGGTGAGGTGAACCTAAAAAATGAGCGCAAAATCTAGTAAGAGTTGAGAACACGGTGGAGAGTGATGAACACCAGAGAATTGAGGCGGGTTTTTGAGCTGTAGATTTTAATTAAGAAGATTGTTGTTGATCGGAGGAAAACAATCACGACTCACCGGCGATCCTTCCTCACCGGCGATACTCCCTCACCGGCGATCCTTCCTCACCGGCGAATCAAATATCTCTCTACGACTCCTCATTCATGGTTAGTGTTTTTTTCTCAATTACATTTACTTGTTGATGTTTTCATGTTGATTTTTTGAATTGTATTACATTTTTTGAGTGCATTTGTATGGGTTTTAGGGTTTCTTTGAATCTGTGGGTTTATGATTTTTCAATAGCTTTGATTCTGGGTTTTTGTTTTTCAATGCCCACCACCTGTTCGATGAAATTGATGAAGAACAACCAACCAAATCACTAAATTCTGCCCATGAAAAACAGATTAAGCTACCTATTAGGAGCAAAAGTTACTTGAGTTTAATTTTTCTTGAGTTGGGAATTTGAATATTGAAATTCTGAATGTGACCATGTTATTAAATTTCAATGAGCTAAGATGGTACTATTTGATAGTACTGATTCTATTTATATGCAGTTTTTGCTGTTACTTTTTTTAATTGAATTAATTTAGTCTTTTGGAGTTGTTCATCAATGACATATGTAACATTGCTAGTTCCCCTGTATTATCCTTTTTATCTGCTGCAAATAAAGGTTTATCCTTTTTGGAATCTGGAATTATTAACAGTGTTATATATGATAAAGTATATTGGTTTGTTAGAGTATTGAATTTGGGAAATGTTGGATTTTTGGAATAGTTGTGTTCTTGCTGTCCTGTTTGTAGATTGCTTTTGCTCGATATCATGGTGGTGGGTATCTTTGGATGTTTCTAGGATTGTTTTAGTTCTTTAATTTCTCTAAAACACAAGATCTTAGTTGTTGTTGTACTGTTATCCAGGAGCATTCTGATGAAATTTGATCATGAAATCACAATGGCAAACTTGGACTGAGATGATAAAAGCTGTTCATTTCAATAAGGTTACTGTCAAATTGTTTACTGCTGTTTCTGTTTCCTGTTTCTGTTTCTGAGATGATAAACTTGGTTCATGTTTCTGTTTACTGAGATGATAAACTTGGTTCCTGTTTCTGTATTGTTTACTGCTGCTTTTTCTTCCCTGCCCTAACCTATCTCTTTTTAATGTAGGCGGAGAGCTCCCAATCCAAACGAATGCCCGCTTTTCTCAAGACACGGCACAATCACTTAGTGAAGTGGATGTAGAAGAATTGTATGCTAGTTTGCCTCCGGGTAAAAAGTTAAAAGTGGGGCGGGAGTATCTACAAAATAGAAAGAGCAAGAGGACAAAAGCTTATTGGGGAGACTTCATTGAGTAAGTTGAAGGCGGGAGACTACGAGCCGAATGTAAGTACTGTGACAAAACCTATGCTGCTGATGGAAACCTTAATGGCTCAAAAATATTAAAAACCATGCAGAATCATGTCAGAGTAATCCTACCAATGTAAATAAGGGCAAAGATAAACAAACTGAATTGCTTTTTGATAAAGAAAATGATAGTGGCAAATCAAAGTGTGGGAATGTTAACTTAAAAGATATTAGGGAAGCATTGATTTATATGATAATTGTTGATGAGTTACCTTTTAAACATGTAGAGAAGCCGGGTTTTAAGCACTTAATGCAAGTTGCATGTCCACAATTTACTATTCCCTCTCGTGTGACCATTGCTCGTGATTGTGTAAAGCTCTACTATAGTGAGAAAGAAAGATTGAGAGAAATGTTTAAAGCTTGTCAAAGAATTTCTGTGACCACAGATACTTGGACCTCAATACAACGAATCAATTATATGTGTCTTACGGCTCATTTTATTGATAGTGAGTGGAAATTGCATAAAAAGATAATCAATTTTTGTCCAATATCTAGTCATAAAGGAGACACTATTGGAAAAGCCGTTGAGGCATGTTAAGAGCATTGGGGTATTGAGGATAAGCTTTTTACTGTCACTGTTGATAATGCCTCTTCAAATGATGTTGCTTGTATGCACTTAAGTAGAATGGTTAGAAGAACCGGATGTATTAATGATGGAAAAAATCTTCATATTAGATGCATGGCTCATATCATTAATCTAATTGTGTGGGATGGAATCAAACAACACGGTGTGTGCATTGATAGAGTTAGAAATGCCGTGAAACATGTGAAGAATTCTCCTGCTAGAATATCTAGGTTCAAAGATCTTGTGCAAAAAGCAAATATAGATTCCAAAGCTTCCTTGTCTTTTGATGTCCCCACTCGTTGGAATTCTACATTCACAATGTTGGACACGGCTTTGAAATTTCAGCGTGTTTTTAGTGGGTTATCTCTTCCCGATGGAGAGGATTTGAATGATAATGAAAGACCTCCCGAAGAAGAAGATTGGAAAAAAGCACAGAGATTGACTTTGTTTTTGAAGGGGTTCTATGTTTTGACTAAACGTATCTCTGGCTCTCATTATGTGACAAGTAATAAAGGTTTGAGTGAGATTGCTTCCATGTATAATATGTTGAATAAGTGGGAGAAAAGTGGGGATTTGAACTTTCAAGCTATGGCTATTGCAATGAAACAAAAGTTTGATAAGTATTGGGGGAATGTGAATAAAATGAAAAAGCTTATTTATGTTGCTTCTATTCTTGACCCTCATTGCAAGTTCATACTTGTTGAATTGTCACTAATTGATATGCATGGAAAAGAAAAGGGTTCGAAGCTTGCCAATGAGGTGAAGTATTTCACTTACACTTTATTTGATGAATATAGAAACATGTACACTTCTTCTATTTCTCAAAGTAGCCAACAAGGAGATTCAATGCCAATAGATGTTGATGTTGATTTTGATGTTGATGATGATAGTGCCTTTGGTATAGAAGGGGGTGATGATTACATGAAAAACCTTAGAGAAGTGGCGAAAAAATTAGAGGGGACAAGTGGGTATGTGATGAACGAGTTTGATAGGTTTTTACATGAACGTATAGGGTCGGAGGAAGAAGAACTAGATGCATTAACTTGGTGGGGTATTAATGGTCATCGATATCCAGTTCTTAAGTGCATGGCACGTGATATTCTAGCTGTCCCCTTGTCTACAGTGGCTTCCGAATCTGTGTTTAGTACGGGAGGTCGTACTCTAGATCCATTTCGGAGCTCTCTAACTCCTAAGGTAAAATATCTTCTGCTAAGATACATAAATTATCATAAACATGTACTTATGTCATGTACTTACTGTAAGCTCAATAAATCAACCTTCTGACTTCAAATATGGACGGTGATGATTGATTTTCTAATTCATTTGGTTGTTCTGACTGATTCATTTTGCCATTTTTTCTGACTTCAAAATTGGTTGTTCTGTTTCTATTGGTTTCTACTGATATAAGCTTCTGTTTCTATTTGTATTAAGATGGTTCAAGCTCTTATTTGTTCACAAGATTGGTTAAGAGCAAAAGGATTGCCAATTATTGATGTGGAGGAAACTTTGAAAGAGTTAGAGGAAATCGAGAAAGGTAGTTATGTTATTAAGCACTTTTACTTATTTATTTTATTATTACTTATTAATTATCAATACAATCTAATATAATCTATTTTCGTTTTGATTTAGATGTGCGATGTGGCGATGTAGACAATGAAGTCGTATTTGTAGACTCGTTGGTGTGATTCGTTTGAAGCATGTGATTGAAGGGAGATAAGAAGATCAAGCATACAATCTAATATAATCTAGTTTGGACTTTATGTAACTTGTTAAATATGTTTTATATACTAAGTTTTGGACTTAAAAAAAGGGCAATAGTTTGTCCAAAATATGTTTTATAAACAGGTCATGAAACAGGTCCAGAATCAAGTTCAAAACAAGTCCAAATTCATGTTCAAAACAGGTCCAGACCGGTCCAAACAGGTCCAGACCTGGACCGGACCTGATTTTTCAGGTCTGGACCGGACCCGGACCGGCAGGAACAGGTCTAACACAGGTCCACGCATGCCGGTCCAAACCGGTCCGGGTCTGATCCGGTTCAGGTCCGGTCCGGTCCGGATCTGGACCGGTGTTCACCCCTAATCACGAGCGTCAATGAACGAAAACCGACCGACCATTTTCAAAGGGTTAGGGGAGGTGGATGATCGGCTTTCATTGGGATGGGGGTCTAGCCTAGGGTTTCATGGTGGGAGAATGGTTGGGGGGAAGGGATACGGGGTGGCTGGGAATAGACTTTGTGATTTTTCTATTTTTTTTTAAAAAAAAAATTGTGGAGTTGGAGCAATCACATGCTGACTCTTGGCTTATATATATATATAAATATATATATATATATATATATATATATATATATATATATATATATATATATTATTCTCTCAGTAAGTTACTGGTCATTAGGACTATTGGAGGTAAACTGATATCATAGTTGGAATTATTAGATAATAAACCTCAGTTAGAATTATTAAAATGTATTTTTCCTACAACATTTGGTTTAGGATATACAACAACATTTGCTATTAATTTTCCAGCAGTTGTTCACCTGATAATTCCATTCAAAAGCCGATTTATAGACAATATAGTTTTTTCTTGTATCATGTATTCATCACCTTTTTTTTTTGACCCATTTATTTCATTGCCTTTGATTATGTTGATTAGTTTTCATTTATAAATTAATTGTTGACACTTTTAAAATTTGATGAAATTATTTAATAAAAGGACACAAAAAATTCCAATCAATGCTCACATTAAAAACTACTCCTTAGTATCCTCTACGCGTCGCGCACGTTAAATATTTGATCAATTCAGATTGACTAATTTTAATAAGTACTTTTATTCAAATTAATGCATGTGTTGCTTACATTATTATATTATTATGGATCTTGCTAACGAGCGCCCCAGGGCGTTAGATAAGAAGTAATTATATTGGTTGAAATGGTATTAAGTTAGGAATGCATGACAAAATCATGCGTCATTCAGTGTAATTAATGTTAATTTTACTTTAATATTTTCACTTTCATTCTCTTATCTAACGCCCCGGGGGCGCTCATTAGCTTTTGCCTTACGTTATAGGTACTATTTACAATTAGGCAAATTAGCTATAAAACAAAAACAAATCTTACGGAATACAACTAAATTAACAAAGAATATTTTAGGATCCGAATCATGATGAAAATCGGATCTAGATCTACTTGGATTCGATTCCTTTCCTATCCCCAATGGACGGATTCAATTTAGTTTACAAAAACTAGTATTACAAAATATCCATCACAATAATACCATCCATTATACTAATAATTTAATATTTAAATCCAAATCGGGAATTGCGTTGGTTAACAAACTAATAATCTAATTCTCCCTTCGTTTCTTTTAATGTTCACATTTAGAAATTTTTTATGGGATGAAAAATGGTAAAAAGCGTAAAGATTAATAAGAGACGAAGGGAATAACTTCTTGATTTGTGCAACGAATACACTTCATAATGAGATACAAATGTATATTGTGATATGATATTATGAGTAGGAGGTTTTGTGTGTGGCTAGCTAACACATGCCAAAAGTAACCCTACTAACCTGGTAATCCCTGACCAAAGTAACCCCACTAACCTGGTAACCCCTAATCAAAGTAATTCCTCCATCCAAGCAACCCCTTGGATCTAGTAATCTCTAACCGACCTAATAACCTCTAACTTGACCAAGTATTCCTTTAACGGACCTAGTAACCCTTGATCAAGTAACCCCTTTGTCTCAGTTACCCCTCGACCTCTCCATCCTAACGTACCTGATCGAACCTAGTAACCCCTGATCGGAACTAGTAACCCCTGACTAATCTAGTAACTATTGATCGACCTAGCTAGTAACCCTTGACTGGATCTAGTAACCCCTGACCGGATCTAGTAACCCGAACTTTACCTTAAATATTGCATAATAATTTTTTTTTTCAAATTATAACAAGAATACAGAGTAGTCTTTTTTTTTTGAAACCAATACGGAGTAGTCTAATAATACTAGTAACAATAATAGTAGTCTAATTAAAAAATTAAGGAAAATGATATACGTAACCCTTCGGGCTACATATAAGCATTAAATTTACACTTGAAAATCGTAAAAAGTTTAGAAATCATCAAAATATAAACACTAATTACACTGATTTACGCGTGTTTTTGTCATGAATTCCTAATTTTATACAATTTCCAAGAATGTATTTAATACTTATATATAGCCCTTAGGGCTACATATAGCATTACCCAATTAATTAATATAAAGTATATAAATTACACAAATTTTTGTATGTGGCCAGCCACAATTTTTTTTTTAATTTTTTTTAATACCACAACTCTTCTCTCTTCTTTTTTCTTAGCTTCTTCTCCAAGCAGAATCACACATCATCAACAACCATATCTCTACTCCACCCATTTTCTCTCTCCTCTTTTCTTAGCTTCTTCTTCAAGCCAAACCACACATCACCAACAACCATATCCCTACTCTACCCATTTTCTCTCTCCTCTTTGCTAAATTGCTACAATTAAAGCCCGAAATTGTAGAAATTTGGTGTCAAATTGTTGTGAAAAATTGTGATTAATTATCCTTAAGATCGTGAACAACATTTGAAGTAGTGAAATTGATGAGAACCAAAGAAATTTGAGCTCCTTTTCTTCGTGGAATCCCAAATCAAACATTCTACGTCAAAAATTGTAGGGAGTTACTAGTTTGGTCAGGGGTTACTTGTAGGGAGTTACTAGTTTGGTCAGGGGTTACTTGTAGGGTGTTACTGGTTTGGTCAGGTCTGGTTTGGTCAGGTCTGGTTATTGTAGGGTGTTACTGGTTTTGGTCAGGAGTTAGGTTACTTGTAGGGTGTTACTGGTTTGGTCAGGGGTTACTTGTAGGGTGTTACTGGTTTTGGTCAAGGGTTACTTGTAGGGTGTTACTGGTTTGGTCAGGGGTTACTTGTATGGTGTTACTGATTTTGGTCGGGGGTTACTTGTAGGGTGTTACTGGTTTTGGTCAGGGGTTACTTGTAGGGTGTTACTGGTTTGGTATGGGGGCCTACAAGCAAACCTTTGTTTTTTTGAAACCAACTTACAAGCAACCCTTGAATAAGTAACAAGTAACCATTGAATAAGTAATTCATACAAGTAACCTTTGAAGTAACTCATATAAGTAACTCTTGAATAAGTAACTCATATAAGTAACCCTTGAATTAACCCATACAAGTAACCCCTAAAAAAAAGGTACCCTTAAAAAAAATATAAGTAACTCCTGAAAAAAAAAATACAAGTAACTCCTGAAAAAAAAAATACAAGTAACCCCTGAAAAAAAAAATACAAGTAACTCCTGAAAATAAAAATACAAGTAACTCCTGAAAAAAAAAATACAAGTAATCCCTGAAAAAAAAAATTACAAGTAACTCTTGAGAAAAAAATACAACCCTGACAAAACCAGTAACCCCGTTATGCGAGTGAACAGTAACCCCGTTATACGCGCGTCAAAATCCGTTATTTTTACTGACTTGGCAGCAGACCGCAGGCCACACGGTGTGGTCTGCTGCACCAAAAAAAGCTCTGTATAAATTATATTTCACAAATTTCCTTGCAATATAGTTTCGGCTTTAATCATTAGAGGAGCCATTAAAATCATCATCATTTTCAAAAATTAGATGAATTCCCCACTTTTTAATCTCAATTCCGGTGATAATTTCTCTCCTCCACCTTTCCCTTGTTATATCTCCTTGTATTAAAGAAACCAAGGGATTATATGCCTTGAATTTGCACAGATAGAACTGAACTTATTGCATGCGAAGACAAAGACATCGACGGCAGAGACGAAGACGACGGCGGAGGTGACAGAAATCAATAGGAAATTAGAATGAAATTGATGAATTTGTACCTTAATCTATTGAATTTTGGGGAAAGTGTTAGGGTTTGGAGCTTCGAGGAGATCTGGGTTCGTTTGAAGCATCAAGGAGCTTCAATGTCGAAGACGACGACAACGGTGATGAAGACGACAACGCAGAGATGAAGATGATGACAACTGATGTCGGAGCAGCCATGGACAGTTAGAGAGAGAAAGTTAGAAAGAGAAAATGAGAGGAGTGGAGAGAGAAAACTTAAAAAAAAAATTGTGGTTGGTCGCATCTTGTGCACATCCACATATAAAAGTTTGTGTATTATGAGAATAATATCATATGAGATTTTATTGTGAAAAAATATCTATTAACTATTACTAAAACAAAATATTGCTGACATCATCATCGTTTAAATTATCCTACGTGTCATTCTCACATTAAAAAGTTTCCCTCCAATTCTAATGATGATGTCATTAATTGTCATTATTATTATAATTTTTTTAACAATTATTATTTTAACCTACACTATACCTTTTTTATTAAAAAATAATTGCCACTTATTTTTCACAAATGATAAAATTAATTTTTTTTTATGTATGATAACAAAATTATTTCATATGCATAATAATAAAATTATTTAAACGTGCTATGCTCGAGTTTAATCTAGTATGTGATTTATTATAGGAAGTTAAGATAATAAAGAATATTAGGGTTAGATATTCCTATTGTCTATATATATTGTGATGTGGCCGAGTATTACGAATTATTAGGAAAATACAATGGAAACAATGAGAAATGCAATGAGAAATATTTTTCCCATATTTTAACACTTCGTAGTGTGCTTTAATAGTATTATATGCTATTCATATTTTTTAAGAATATAAGATAACTGATTAATATGTAACAACCTAAAAGACAAATTTGCTAATTACAACCAGCAAAAGTATCCATTTACGGATTACAACCATCACTTTTTATTTTTGCAAATTACAACCAAAGAAGCCATCAAACACTTAAATTACAACCAAAATCCGATTTTTGGTCACTTTCACCGAAATGTGACATCATTAATCAGTTTTTGATATAAAAGATTACCCTGAGCCAATATTAGTTTGAGATTATTTATTGATATAATGATGTCATATTCCGGTAAAAATGGTCGAAAATTGAATTTTTATTGTAGTTTAAAATGTTCATTGTTTTTTTTTTTGTTGTAATTTGCAAAAATAAAAAGTGAGATTGTAACTCGCAAAATAAGTGATCCTACCGGTTGTAATTGAAAAAGTTTTCCTAACCTAAACAGTGAGTATTGGTTTTGTAAATATATGCCAAAATCACGCATCAAACGATGTAATAATGTTTACTTTTTCTTACTATTTTCACTTTTAATTCTTCTATCAAATGCTTGAAAGGTGATTGTTAGCTTTTAATTTTTATAATAATGAAGATTTAAAAGCGAGAGGAATGGTTAGGCATTGAGTCATTGACTATTGACTATAATCATAAATGAAATTAAGTTTGGAAGGAACTAATATGAAATCCATATATGATTACATTGTGAATTGTATTCTGTATTTCAAAATACTAGGTAGGTTGCCTAGGTAAGGTAAGTAGGTATAGATATCATGAAATTGACAATGTGATTTCTGATTTATTTTTTTTTATTTATTTTTTTATTTTTTTGTTTTTATTTTCTGAAGACTCTGATTAGTTTATTTAAGGGCAAGGTCAAGAAGAATTTGCCTTGCGCCCGGCCTAGTCTTGGCCCATTCAATTGTAAAAAGAAATAAAAAAAAATAAAAAAAAAACCTTCCTTTACCTTTATTAAGCTCAACACTTCTAAACAAACTCAAATTGACATTATAATTGTATCGTAGCTGCATTGAGAGAGAAGGATATCTAAAGTGGTTAGAGTTTCCCTTTCGATTTCAAAATATTCTGAATCGATTCTCCCCATCCTTGTGTCGCTCTAAATACCCAAAAAGACACAACAACAATGACACGTGTCATCTCATGGTGTGTCCTTAGTTATTAATTTTTTTATAAAAAAAATCTATTTATTAAGAAAAAAAAATCAATTTTCAAAAATTTATTTTAATTGTGTATTAGAAGCTACAATTAAAATTTAACATATCACATACTTTTATTATTCATCGACTAATTTATAATTATAATATTAATCTGTCAATAATCCATAACGTCATAACGATAACCATGCATGTCACGGTATTTAACTTAGTAAATAAAAACCACAACTGGTGTTGACTCTTAGACATACTTGGAACACAGGCTACACATCCAATATTTAAATCAAGCTCATGGGCAGCCACTAATTTTATTCTTCAAAGATCTGTTACATTCATGTAAGATTACTAATTAACACTATTTTGACGTCTTAATCTACTAATTTTTCCACTTTCCTAGCTGCTACATAGTACGTACAGGCTTTGTTTACAATATATACGACGGACATCTATAGCTGCACGATAGTGTTTAATTTCATTATGCCAAGACCAAAGATTACGATCTACTCAATTTCACACGATAGATGATCCATAGAATTAATCAATTGTGTCGGTTGATAGCTTGATGCATTCTCTTCCATTATTGTCTTAAATTCCTCACCATTTATGCATTTACCACCTTCTCAATCAACTATCGAACTTGCGTAGACTAGTTTCAGTATACATTCTCTCTATCTCACGCAATGACTGATAGATTGGAAAAAGAAAAATACATAAATCAAGATAAAAAAAAAATTAAAAAATATAATAATAATACATAAAGTAATTCACCAAATTTTTTTATGTGATAGGCCACACGGTCTCACTCTCTTCTCTCGTCAAAAAAAAATCACTAGTGTTACCTAGGTTACGCATTCAGTATAACATGGTTATTTCGTCCATGTTATGAGATCAGTTAGTATTGCAAGGATTACTCGGTCAATGTTATAAAAGTTAACTTGTTTTTTTTACAACTAGACACAAAGCTGGTTAGTATTACCATTTGAATGCATGATTTGGCAACTCAATGAAGTTAAATATCTGGTTTTGAAAAAGTACAAGTAATTTTTTATTTTTTTTAAAAACAATGCGCATTAACAAAACTCAAGTTTAATATTTTGGTTAAATTGAGAATTACGAGTAGAATTAAAAAGTTGCTATAATTTTTTGAAAACAACCATATATTTTAGTAAAAATCCCCCATGAGTAACGTATTACAAGTGAAAATGTTGGAGTTACTCTTTTATAAGTATGTTTTTGCCTTTTTGGTAATCATCCTTTTGAAGAATTTTTACTTAAAATGTTAAACCAGTAAGCTTTAACATTAAATATTATAATGGCATGAGTTCTGAGTACATGTCTCCAAATAATTCTCGAAATTTATTTATTTATTTGTATTTTCTGTATAGTATCAGTTTTGACCGTTTTTTGGATGGGAAATTATTTATATTTTTGGATGGGAGTATTTTTTATTTGTATTTGTGCTACTAGCTTACTATAATTGATCCTAAAAAAAAATTAATAATTCTATAATAATTTTATAATCTCAAGAGCGGTGTAGATTTGGATGAGGGATCGGCCGCAGCCGGCGGGGGAGGGTACCAAAGGATCAAGCAAGCTATAACTGCGCACATGTAATTAGATTAATATCAACTATTTAAACTCGATTTGATGTACGTCAGTTATGTCGTTTACTTATTAATTATTACTTGTATTAACTAAAAGGACTTGTTGTTCTTGGATTTTGGATCACAATTATCATAGTACAACTGTTCATGCAAGTTGCGTCTTCTAAAAATTAAAATACATGCAACTTGCGTGCCCTCAAAGTTTTTTTTTTTTTTTTTTTTTTTTTTTTTTTTTTTTTTTTTTTTTATGCATAGCATTAAAACCCCTAAATATAATTTAATTTTATTTTTAAGTACAATTCAAAGTAATGAATGTATTTTCTTTAATCACATACACTTAAATAGTATTACGTAGTAAGGTGAGTGGAAATGTGTAAATTAAGGTGCTCACTTCACCTAAAATAAGGTGATTCAATCTAAATTTTTGGTATTATTGTCTGATTTGATTTGTTCTCTATAGATGTAGGTCTTGTTTAATTGATTAAATCATCTAATTTGAATGAAATTTGATCTTTGTTGTACGCCAGATGTATGTTAAGAAAAAATATTATCGTGTGATACTTTGTTAGATTCATTTCAAATATCTCATTTCATAGTTTAAATGTTCCATTCACATAATAAAAGAAATTTTGATTTTTACCACCTCCACATATTACTTTTACCACCTACATAAAATAAAGTTTTATTTTACCACAAACAAAATTTCCAAAAATTGGATTTCACCACCAACTAACGAATTCTATCCATAAATCTGTCAGTAGGGCCCACCTTTTTGAGGTTTCTTCCTTATCTTCCTCGATTTCCATGTCAACCAGCTGACAACGAAATTAACTCACCTTGGTTGGTCGGAATTTCGTGTGGGGGCAAGGGAGGGGTCGGAATTGGTGTGGGCTTTGGAGGAGGTCAAAATTAGGTGTGGTTAGGGTTTTAGAAGTGAAAAATTTGGTGGTGGCTATGGTTTAGGAATTGTCGGAATTCGGAGTGGGATTTATGGGTGGTGGCTAGGGTTTTGAGGTCGAAAATTGATGGAAAGGGAGACGGAATCCAGTGGGAGGGGGTCAAAAATCTGTGGTTGTGGTGGTGCGTTGTGCAGTGTGATGGTTGTGGTTGTGCGGTGCAGTGGCGTCGGCTATGTGGTGCCTGTTGTGTGGCGAGTTGGTGGTGGGGTTGGTAGCCGGATTTTGGCGGTGAAGCTGATAGCCGGTCCGGCAGTGGTTGGGAGGTGGCTGCGTATTTATTTTTTTAAAAAAAATTTTGTTTTTTTTTATTATTTTAAAAATTTTACCCAATAACATGGTTACACGTGTGCATGGTAGGACCCACTAACGGATTAATAGACGGAATCCGTCAGTTGGAGGTGATTGGTGGTAAAAGCCAACTTTAACTTTTTTTTTATGTGGTGGTAAAATAAAACTTTTTTTTATATAGGTGGTAAAAGCAAATAAGTTAATTTTTGAGGTGGTAAAAATCAAAATTTCCCATAATAAAAGATACGTATTCCTTCAAAAAAAAAAAAAAGGTATATAACAAACATATATATGGATGTTAAAAGATCTATGGTTTGTTTGGATAAAGAAATAGGAAAGAAAAGAAGGGGAGGGAGGTGAAGGGGAGGGAAGAGAAAGGGAGAGAAAGAAAGGAACATGAGTTTTCCTTCCAAATCTCACAATTGTTGGAGGGAACAATTTCTTACAATTTAATCTCTCCATTTCTCTTTCCTCGAATTTCCTTCCTCCCTTATAAGTTATCCAAATGAAAGATAATCTATCCCTTCATTTCATTTCCCTTCCCTTCCCTTCTCTCCATTTTCTTCAATCCAAACACAATGCTAGTCTTCTCACGTTTGATCTAGTCTTACTTTAACAAAGATAATTATAAAAAAAAATAATGAAGAGAACAAAGATTATATTATATTTCATGCATGTCATAAAATCAACACACTAATATTATTGTTTTATTTTATAGTAAATTAATACATTAATAGAAAATTTAATTTATAAGAGCATCTCTAATAATAAGCTACAGTGACCTTGTACCTTGCTTTGCCACATCAATTTTTAAGCTATAACACTATTTCGGCTTCAAAGTGTTCCTATGGTGAGCTACAAAGGCCTTGTAGCTTACAAAAAGTAAGATATGAAAAAAAAAATTAATAGTTGTAGGTCCTATTCTGTTCACCTTATTCTATTTCCACTTATTTCAAGGTTAATAAGTTCAGATAAGATAAGTTCAGGAAAAATAAGTTCAGATAAGTTGTGATAAGGGTTAACCATGGTTGTCAATTTTAATTTATAACTAAAATAAGTTCTAATAAGGGTTAATAAGTTCAGATAAGTTTAGATAAGTTGTGGTAAGGGTTAATCAAGGTTGTCAAGTTTAATTTATAACTAAATTAAGTTCTAATAAGGGTTAATAAGTTCAAAAATAAGTTCAGATAAGATCAAATAAGTTTAGATAAGTTCAGACAAGTTTAGATAAGATCATATAAGTTCAGATAAGTAAAAATCAAGTGAATAAAACACACCCGTACACATATCACAGTATGAGTGGAGCTCACCTGGCCTGCTCTTTTCTAATCAAATAATCTTGTTGTTTGGGCTATAATAGATTGCATGTTGCTCATTTTTTTTGTTCTCCGATCCAATGGTAAGCATGTAGTTAGACATTTTATTTATTTTAAAAGAAAATCCTTATAATAAAACCATTTGAGTTCCTCTAAGACATCTAAAAGAGAAATTAAAACTAGAAAAAAAAAAAATAGTTTTATCAAATAATATTCTAGTTAAGAAAAATCACAATTAATGAATAACTTTTCCACATCATTCTTTGATATATAGCCTGTTAGATTATGTAAATAATCTATTTATGTATTTATTGTTTTGTTTTTATCTTTGGTAATTATCTTTTGTATAGTTTCCTAGTTATTTTATCCTAGATTACTCTTATGTATATGTATGGGTTAATCATTAATGAGAAGGGCACGACAAATATTCTCATATTCTCTCTTGGTATCACAAGCTTAGGTTTTACAATCCAAAACCCTAGTTATTTTTTTCTTCCGCTCATCTTCTCTTCTTGTTTGGTTTTTCCTCCATGGCTGAAAATCAGAAAATTCACCCTGCTACCCTTGACACTAACAGCAAGACCTGCATTCCTATCACTCTAGATTATGATGGCACTTAATACAACATTTGGTCGACCTTGTTCGAACTCTATTTCCGCAGGAGCTTGGTCCTTCACCATATCATCCCACCTACTGTTAATGAGAAGAAAAAGGCTCCTGAATTTTTTGATCAAGCTCAATGGTAACGACTTGATGACATTGTTTGTCAATGGATTTACAATACTATTTCCATTGGCCTTCTTAATTCCATTATCAATCCTGATGACAAGGCTATTGATGCGTGGAAATGTTTGAAGAATTTTTTTCATAATAACAAGTCGGCCCGAGCACTCAATCTTGATGTGCACTTCACCAACACCAAACTTGAACAGTTTGACGGTGTTAAACCTTATTTTACTCGGCTCAAAACCCTATATGATAGTTTGAGGTATGTGGGAGACAAGGTCTCTGACAAAAAAATGTCGCTTCAACTCTTAAAGGGCTATCAGAGGATTACAAGCCCTTTCGTACCCCAGTTCTCCCACCGTTTTTTCCCCTTTCCGCGTTCATTTCCGCCCTCTTTCCCACCAGATTTCGCTATCCTTTCCTTTCCTCATCGAAGTCCGACTAGTCACCTTCCATCCCCATTGAATTTCAACCACCTTTCCCCGTTGAATTCCGCCCCCTTTTCTTTCCTTGGTTTTGGTGCATGAGAGAAGATAGATGGAAGGGGTTGTTGCTTTGGTGCGGTTGTGGTCGTGGAGAAAGTGGAACAGGCGCAATTTGGGTGGCTGAAATTGGAGAGTAAAGGAGCAGGGGGCGGTGGTCAATGCTCCGGGGGAAAGAGGTTGGCTGGCCGTGGGCGGCTCCAGCTATCGTTGGGTGGTCTTGTTAAATTTTATTTTTTGATTTAATTTAATTTTTTAAATTTTAACTAATCAGGTTGTAACATGTGTACTAGGAATGAACCAATCCCAAGTCAGCATGGTTTACCTCTTCAACCGGTTTCAAGTCACTTGGGGGTGATAAAAATTAATAGGGTACATTATTGGGAGTGATAGAAACTAAATGAAAGTTGAGATTAATAACAGCGGACGGAGCAAAGTTGGGATTAACGGTGGTAATTTTTCCTAAAGAATATTAGTATATTTTCTATCACTCTCCCGTAGTTATAGCAGGAGGAGGTCGGATGCTAAGACTAAATTTAAAGTCTAAAAATATTTCTCAAGGGAGACCCTTAATTAGTAAATATATTTGCATACAAGTAGGAAGAGGGAACATGGAGGACCTAAACCAGAGCCATTGCAACTTAATTTCTCAAGAACAAGTTAAAAAGGATATCTCTTATCTCGATGTGCTTTGTTTGTTGATATCGAACAGGGTTGTTTGAAATATAAACAACAGTTACATTATCACAATATAATAGGGTAGTCCTCCGAAGAGGGTAGTGAAGCTCAAAGAGAAAATTTCTGAGCCAAAAAGTTTTGGCCACCACATTAAAGCCCCGTTCATTAAAGTTGCTCTGCTTGGCTCGGCTTATGAGCCCTACTCTGCTCTGCTCTGCTCAGATCCAATATGCTCTGCTCTGCTCTACTAAAAAGAAATCTACTCTGCTCTGCTCGGCTATCCTGAAATCTGCTTTGCTCTGCTCTGCTAATATTTAGTCTGCCCTGCTCTGCTGACCCCTTCTCTTCTCTACTCTGCCCATAATCTCAAAAGAACAGGGCCTAACTACGTCTTTATACTCCACTTCAACACTGGAGGAAAACAATATTGACGGTCATTAGAGTTTGGTTGGTTATTTATGCTAACATTGTATCTTTGGTAAGTTTATCTTGTTAGGAGTTTTAGACAAGTTAGGTTATGTTTTGTATTGTGTATATATATGTGATTAATATCAATACAAAGGTCAAGTCGTTTTCTCCACAATATTTCTGAGTTTAACATGGTATTAGGCCTCTCTAATTTCTAGAGAATTTTTTCGATCTTGGTTTGTTCTTTAATTTTTTTGTTTTTTCCACAAATTATTGTTGAGATATAGGCTTTAATTTTGTATTTTTTGGTTCTTAATTTTTGGTCAAAATTTTAGGGATCATAAACCCTAATTTCCATTCGATTTTTTTATACACGTCTTTGGGTGTGTGCTGCCTTGCGATGCTCCGAGTAAGGTGATGTTGTGCGACGTGCTGCTATGGTATGCTATGTTAGTGTGCTGTTGTGGTGTGTTGGTGTGTTGTGGTAGTGTGTGGTTCTCTGTGGTGTGTTGTACATCCTTGTGTGTGCGTGTGTCGCGCTGCTAAGATGTGTTTGGTGCGCACTTATTGTGTGCGTGTGTATGTAGTGGTGTGCTGCAACAAAGGTGTGATGTGGTGCGTTTGTGGTGCGCTTGTTGTGTGCGTTTTTCGTAGTGGTGTTCTGCGGCTTGAGTGTGATGTGGTGCGTTGTGGTGTACTTGTTGTGTGTTGCGTGCGTTTGTGGTGTTGTGGTGCTCGGTTAGTGTGCAACAATTGTTGAGTTGTTTGCTCATGATTTGGTGTGATGGATGGCAACGATAACACTCCTCTTCCTCCTCCTCTAAAGTAAGAGTCGTTCACCAACTATTATCTCCATCCTAGTGAGGGTTCTCAGTTGGTGATTTGTCCTTTGTTGCTTATCGTCAACAACTATAAAGAGTGGTTGAGGTCAATTCGCAAGAATCTTTGGGCCAAAAGCAAGCTCGAGTTTGTTGATGGTTCCATTGTCATGCCCGATGTCAAGCTCCAAGATTATCGTCAGTGGGATATTGTTAATTCAATTGTTGTTGCTTAGATTTATTATACTCTTTATGTTAATATTAGTTCTATAGTTATTATTCTTGATGATGCTAAAACTTTATGGGATGATCTGTGTGATCGTTTTTCTCTTGGTAACGGTCCTCGCATTTTTGAATTAAAACATGATATTGTTGATAGTAAGCAAAGAGGTCGTTCTGTTGCAGTTCATTATGGTGAATTGAATAAATTGAAATTTTGTTGTCTGGTTAAGTTAAATTGCCTGCTTGTACTTGTTCCGCTGCGAAAAAATATGCTAAGTTGCATGAGAATGAGTTGTTGCATCAGTTTTTTCTTGGTTTGGAACCGAAGAAGTTTGTTTTTGTTATTTCTGCTTTGTTGATGAGTGATCCTTTTCCATCTATGAATACATATTATGCTAAAGTTATTGCTGATGAGAGTAAGCAATTTGTGTCTGAGGCACATGAGACCTCTTCTTCTTCTTCTACGACTGTTGGTTTTAATGTAACAGGTACGACTTCCGGTCGAAGTTCCAAACGGATGGAGTGTATTTATTGTAAGAAGTTTGGTCATGATAAGGACCATTGTTATGAGCTTCATGGCTTCCTGGGTGGGGGGCGTGGAGACCATGGTGGTCGTGGAGGTCGAGGTGGTCGGTCGTCTGGTAAAGGCAAGGGTGAGTTTGCTGGTGCTGCTGGTAGCTCTCATGGTAATATTGAGCCAATTTCTAATTCCGATAGTGGGAGTGTTCCTACGATTTCTGATGTTCAATGGAAGGAACTTATGTCTACTGTAAAGGGTGCCAAGTCTGGTTCGTCATCAGATGACAATAAACTTGGTACGTATAATTCTATTGATTGGCTCATTGACACTGGAGCTTCAAATCATATGTCTGGTAATATTGATCTTTATTTCACTGATTTACATGATATTTCCTCGCTTATTAATTTACCCAATGGGAAGAGCACGACGACTTCAAATGAAGGACGAGTTATTTTGTCTGATAATTTAACTCTTGATAATATTTTATATGTTCCTGCTTTTAAATGCAACTTGTTATGCGTGTCTCAATTGTTATAAAAACAATGTTATTTTATTATGTTCACTGACAAGCTATGCAGTATTAAGGACCGCATTTTGAGGAACCTGATTGCAGCAGGGGTAAAATATGATGGGGTTTATATTTTTTGTCCGGTTCGTGCTTGGAATCTGCAAGTGAACAAAGTGGTTATTTTAGATGCAAGTTATGGCATAGGCGTCTCACGCATCCATCAATGCAAGTTGTAAACTCTCTTCCGAGAGTTTTTGGTCGTAGTATTACTCACATTAGTAACTATAGTTGTTCTGTTGATTGTGACATTTGAATTGGGAGTTACATTAGATGGATGTTCATAATGATTTTCTTCATGGAGATTTGGTTAAAGAAGTGTATATGCAGTTTCCTCCGGGGTAAGGTACTCCGACACCTGGAAAAGTTTGCATGTTGCGGAACAAGCTTGGAGACAGTGGTTTTCAATGTTGTCTAGTGCTTTGCGAGGTTTTAGGTTTAAAAACTCATATGATGATTACTCTCTATTTAGCTATGTACAAGGCAGTGTTTCTTTGCATGTTCTTGTCTATGTCGATGATTTGATTATTTTAGGCTCTTCACATGATGCTATTGTTCGATTTAAGGCATATCTGTAAAAATGCTTCTATATGAAGGATTTGGGTTTGCTTAAGTATTTCTTAGGCATTGAGTTTGCTCGGGGTCCAAAGGGCACGCATCTTTCTTTCTCAACAAAAGTATGCTCTAGATATTTTGACTGAGGCAGGAATGTTGGGTTGTAAACTCATTGATACTTCAATGGAGCAGAGTCATCGTCTTGCACATGCTTCCGGTGAGCCGCTTGCTCAACCGGAGCTGTATCATCATTTGGTTGGACGATTTGTATATTTGTCGGTCACTCGACTGGAGTTGAGCTATTCATTGCGGGTTTTGGCACACTTTTTTTAGTGTTCCACAGGTTTCTCATTGGGACGTGGCTATTCTTGTCTTGCGCTACCTTAAGGGTAGTTCGGGAAAAGGTATTTAGTTGCGACCTGTGAAGGATTTACGCTTGACGGCATTTGGTTATAGTGATTGGGTAGCGTGTCCGTTGATTCGGAGTTCCTTGTCAGGTTATTTTGTTTTCTAGGGTCGTTCCCCTGTTTCTTAAAAGATTAAGAAGCAACCTACAGTAGGGATGGGAATGGTATCTAGACCCGACCTAGTATCGGTTGGACCTGACCCATATTTTAGGGTCTGAGTCCTTAAATTTTAGACCCGATGGGTCTGGGTCGGGTTTAGGTCTAAGTTTAATGGGTTGGGTTTGGGTCTGGGTCTACACTTTTTAGACCAAGACCCGACCCGACCCATGGACTCAATTTTTTGTTATAATTTTTTTAATATAATAAATGTATTTCAGACAAACTATTATTAAAATTAATCACTTAATCATATATATTAGATTAGTAATATACTATGTAATTAGAGGTTTAGAAGATAGATTTTAGATAAAGTCAGCAAAACAGCAAGCAGCCGAGAATCTTAGTTTTTAAGATTTTTGTCTTCATGCATTGTTTTACTTTTTAATGAACAAATTATTTATGTATCAAACATATGAACAATTTTTTAGAATGCATCTTTTATTATATCAAGCAGTATAGTTATAAATTTATAATACATATAAACGACTATGAAAAATTATAAAAAAAATTATAGTTGGACATGTTTTGGACCCGTTTTAGACCCGAGACCTACTAGACCCGATGGACCTGGGTCTAGCTTTTTTTAGACTCGGTGGGTCTGGGTCGAATTTGGGTCCACCTCTAAAATTTCGGGTCTAGGTCTGGGTCTTAGTGGACCCGACCCCTTGCCATCCCTAGCCTACAGTATCCACATCCTCAGCTCAAACCAAATACCGGTCTATGGATTTCACTACTAGCGAGTTGAAATAATTGAAGCAGTTGTTGTTTTTTTATGGTGTAAATCATTCAAAGTCTATGCAGTTTTTATATGATTTTCAGTCATCCCTGCATGTCTGCATATAGCTAAGAATCCGGTGTTTCATGAACGTACAAAGAATATTGAGGTAGATTGTCATTTTGTTCGTGATGAGTTGTTAAATGGTAATATCTCTACCTCATATGTTTCAACTGCTCATCAGTTGGTAGATATTCTTACCAAGGCTCTTAGACGACAATAGGTTGGTTTTATTTTACGCAAGTTGGGCATTTGTGATTTACATGCTCCAACTTGAGGGAGGGGGAGTGTAGACACCCAAATGTGTCTCCCCAAAACCAAACCCAGTGATGAATACCTTTCACGTCATTTTATTATTAAAATATCTCCTTTCTGTTCGTTTTTGATGAAAATATTTCTTTTCTTACCCTATTTATGAAAAACATGCATTCCAGTTTAGTTTGGTCCATGATATGGGTCCAATAATAGTATAGTTGGATGGGGCATTAAAAGACCTTTCCAACGATATATTATAAGCTCAATTCCGATGAATAATGAGGAAGTTATGGCCAAAATACTAAACTGGGCCAAAATACTAAACTGGGCCCAAATCGGATTTTACCTACGGCCCAATGATCATAAGGAGGGTCCAAAGGTTTAATCCTATTCCTAAAATAATTAGGATTTATTAGAAGTTTCTATAAGTTTCTAAAAGATCTTAATTATCCTTTTTGAAAAGATAAAATCAAAGAGTTTGAAACTGAATAAAACATTCCATTTTTTAAATCCTAATTCTATTCGAATTTAAAGATGTTCAAAGACAGTCAGATATTATTTGTGTACCTCATAATATTTATCCAACTCTTATATGGTTGGATATATCTTGAAATTATCTTTCCAATGATATATTATAATATTAATTCCGAGCTATAACGAAAAAGATATGAATGGAATACGAAACTCTATCAAAAACTGACACCCTTCCCTTATTTCGGACATATCTTTTTATATAAAAAATATTTTAATCTTATTTTAATTGTGTTGGAAATTATACTATCAAGAGTTTTCCAACGACATATTATATGACTTATTTGGACTTCTGAATCAAAAGATATGATTAAAACAAATCCGCAAAAAAGCTATCTAAGCGCCAAACGACAGGTCTGTCCCCTGGCGACGATACCTGTCGCTTGGCGACGAGCTTGTCGTATGGCATTGCTCCTGTCGTTGGCAACAAGAGGTCTTTTATTCCGAATAGGACTCGAACTCTTTTCTTTCGATTTCCGTGCTATTTTTTCTATAAATAGGAGTCGTATCTCCCTGTTTTTAATCATTCACAACAATCATCATCTCTCTCTCTAAAAGCTAGAAGCTTTCCTTCTCTCTCTATTCTTTTTCTAAACCTTCCTTTTTGCAAAATTCCTCATACATTAGTTCTAGACATACCTCAAGTTTGAAGTTGCTTTCGCCCTAGACGTGAAAGGTTGATAGTTTCTGAGGGTTTAATCCTAAATCTTTATTTTAATTATTTAATTTAATTGTTTTGATTAATATTTTCCTTGAAATTACTAACGTGTGTATTTTGTTATTAGAAAGAGATACGAGGCATCGAAGTAAGTAATTTAATTGTTTCATTGATCTTTTGATAGAGAAATCATGCTTCGATTATTTTGTTGATTCCTAGTATCATGTTAGGATGTTTTATTGCTTCCTAGTATCATGTTTAAGGTTAATTAAGTTTCTAATATCAATTATGATTACTATGATGCTTCATATTTCTTTTCTAATATCGTGTTAGGGCTAAAGCTTTGATCTTTAATGTTTAGTGACATGATAGGGTCTGTTATTAATCTTGTTAGTATCATGCCTAGGATCTTACTATTAATATTATGCTTTAACATGATTAGGATTGTTATTATGATTATTGTCATTGATTTAGGATTATAATTGTTTTAATTGTTATTATGTTTCTTGATGTTGATTATTTTTATTGCTTGACCACGCCTTTTATGCATGTTTAAAGGGATTTTGTACTTGTAACACGCTTAATAAGATAATTAATAATCTTGTTTGGGTTAATATGATTATATTTCAAGTGATCGCCAATAATAGTTTTGTTTGTACATTAATATTCAACCAATATAGATGAACAGATTTAGGGTTAATCTATTGATTGCATGTTAGTCAGAAAGTGCACATGAATACAAGAAGAATAAAGTAGAGGCCTATTTTTAGGGCAGGTTGAATCTCTTTTAGGTTCAATTTGTACCTTCATCCCCGAACTTTTAGTCATGGTTCCAGACCTATTGAAGTTAACGATCTCTTGGATCGTTAAGGGGTGTAACCTTCACCCTGTGAACGGTTTGCAAGTTCCTAAAACTTGTTGGCGACTCTTTTACTCTAGCTTCCTTCCCTTTGGACGCCACCATGCCTAAGTGTATGATCACAGTGGGGCTCAAGTATGGGATGACTTGAAATATTCCCTACAGGGAGTGTTAGGGTTTAGTTGGTTATTTATGTTAATATTGTATCTTTGATAAGTTTATCTTGCTAGGAGTTTTATGCAATTTAGATTATGTTTTGTATTGTGTATATATATGTGATTAATATCAATACAAAGGTCAAGCCATTTTCTCCACAATATTCTTGAGTTTAACAACCGGTGGCGGATCCAGGGGGTAAATAGAGTTACAGCTGTACGCCCATTCTAAAATATATATATATATATATATATATATATATATATATATATAAAAGAAAAAAAAAACAGTTTACCAAAGAGACCAGGTAATAGGCGGTCTCTTAGGTTTTGCCAAACAAACAAAAAGCTGACGCATTGCTTTATAGATCACCTACTTTTCTACTAAGACAATTGTTCTCATTTTTCTGTTACTTTACCAAGATCAATAATACGAAGTTGTTGCTTTTCGTACTATTTTTTTTCCTTCCATTTCTTATTTTGTTTTTATTTATTTGACAGATTATTTTTTTTATCTAGTACACTTATTTTTTTTCAAACTTTGTACTATTAATCATATGGAGTAGTAATTTTCCTTGTCTTGTACTATGAAGTATGATGAAAATGGTTTCAATTCCAAAAAAAAAAAAGTACAAAGGTTTCAATTACTTTTTATATTATCTTACTTCAAATATATTATTAATTTCTATAATTTTCTAATTATCTCTCATTGAATAAAATATGAGTTTGCGCATTATTAGTTTTAAACATAGTATGTTCATTAATATGCTTTAATTTTTTTCCTTCGAATAAACTTCCATATGATTACTATTAATATGCCTTAATTCGAGTACTCGTATATTAAATTGTGACAAGGAATTATAGTAAGTGTAATTAGTTATATTTTAAGATAATACAAGTATAATTTTATTTTATCTATTATATGATCATTGACATAAAATAAAAATTTATCTATGAGTTTTATAAAAGTGTAATTGTATGGCCTTTAATTATATTAGTTTTATTGTTTGGTTCAATTATGGACAATATTTTAAGAATAAGGAATACATTGGATGACTAATAAGAGGGTGGAATGAAACAATAACTAATTATAAATCATACTTGTATTTTAGTTTGTCAAGTTTCGTATTTTTTAACAAACAGAATTTCGTACCCCATTATCATATTCCTAGATCCACCACTATTAACAACGGTCGTTTTGCAGACTAGCAAATAAGATTGTCATCCAAGAGAACACAATACCCAAAAGAAGATTACTGAGTTTCGGGACAACTGCCCTTATCGACGTCTGTGTAAGAAACTAATCCGGGGCTCTCTTGGAGCATGCATAAATAAACCGATCTACTAAACGGCATATGCAATGTCTTATCGTCGAAAATTTCTTCAAATCATTTCCAAAATTTGTAGCATCGAGCTTCATTATTGTGTAGACTAAATCCCTTATGTCATCTCATATATCCATTGTTTCACAATAATAACATCGAGCTGCTTTCATGTAAATCGAGTCATCAATTTCAGACGGGGCAAGGAACCAAAGCATCAATGTGGTCTAGATTAAAGTGCAATCCTGAATTTGGAATATAATTAGACTAAACTTAGCTTGTCTTTATTGATACTCATGCTTATAAGGGTAATGATAATTTTGTTTTGACAAAATATGAAAATGCTGAATGAGGGAGGCTAAGTGAAGTTGAAGAGAAGGCTGCTGAGCTATAATGAAGCTTTTGGAAGCTACTAAATTCTGCTGGGATTCATAACAGAATTCTGTTGCTAGATATTTTCTGTTAGAAAAGTTGTTAGAAAGTTGTTACAAGATATTTTGTATAAATAGCTGTAATAATACATCTTTTGTATTCATTCAATATCATTTTCGAAAATCAATAAAATTGAGTTCTTATTTCTTCTTTCAATTCTACTCTCTCAAAATCTTATCATTGTATCAGAGCAGCGATCCTGCTAATAATCAATAATTTTTCGAAAATTCTTCATTCAACCATAATTCTAGATACTTATTACAGTATCAGTTAATTAATTTTTCCAGAATTTCTGGTTAAATTTTTTTTCGATCAGATTTTCATTTTTTATCATTTCAAGCACAAAATTTTTGCTTTAATCTAATTTTTCAAGTAAAATCTTGATATACTGGCTGCACAAGAAGCTCATTCAAACTTCAGAATCCAACTCAACAAATCCTGAGGGAAAAGTGTTGCTAAATTGATACCGAAACTCCTTGCTGCATTGATGCTCGAGAAAGCAAGAGATGTAATGAACATGCTGCAGGGTCAGGCCTTTCAGGGAACCATGCATTCCTCCCGGGCTGGGCTCTCGCGTGTCCGGAGTTCGATCAGATCAACTAGCGACCGGTTTACAGTAACAATAAAGAGTGGGCTAAACTATTAGCAGGAGTAGAAACTGCACCATTGTGCTTACTTAAAGGTAAGGAGGAAGGATTCTTTCAAATGGCCACCTTGCCCCTATTCCAAAAAAACGCCGATGATCCAGAAGTCCAGGCTTTTTTGGGATTCCGGCCATAACATAATGGACAGATCCAAGACGTACTCCTACTTTCCTCTTTGCGACCTCATCACTTCAATTCAAGCGCAAACCTATTTCTTAGTCATCGGGCGAGTTCTTATTTCTCATAAAAGACTTTCTGTTAGTGATTGTAAGTAAAGTAATGAGTTCGGAACAAAATCTACTATTTCAAATCTAAATGTGGTTGGGCTTTAGGGGGCTCATCATGAATTAGGTCGGGGTGGCTGGTGGTTTCGGGATCCCGTAGAAAATGCTTCTTTTATGCCTAGATCAGTTTATTACATACATCCAAGTGAAAATCCGACCGTGTCACTTGTTTCAGAGAAGTTTAATGGAGATAACTATCAAGACTGGAAGAGAGGAATGATCCTAGCTCTTTCTATGAAGAACAAAATGGCTTTCATTGATGGAAGCTTGCCAAAACCAGGTGATTCAAATCCTTTGGTGAATGCTTGGAATAGATGTGACAATATGATAATCTCATATATTTTGAGATCTTTGGATACTACGCTTGCTAAGAGTGTGATTTTCTTTCTACTTCTTATGAGATATGGAAAGATCTAGAAGTTAGATATTCAGTGATTTCTAGACCACGTATATACTCATTACTGCAGACCTTGAATCAATTGGAACAAGGTTCAACTACAATTGCTGAATTCTTTACCAGAATCAAAGGAATTTTGGATCAGATCAGTGCAGGAAATCCGATTCCTACTTGTAATTGTAATAGATGCACCTGTAACTTGACTCGAAAGTTTTTGAAAACTCAACACGATGAAAGATTGATTCATTTATTGATGAAACTTGATCCTAAACATGCAAGATTCAGAACTAATATCTTGATGATGAATCCTTTTCCTGCTATGTATGTTGCTTACAATTTGTTGATTCAAGATGAGAAGCAGAAACAGATTACTGATGTTGTTAACAGGCAACCTAACATGGCTTTTGCAGCTTCAAAAGAAAGGAGAGGTATCTATAGAAGAACTTATCCACCTTCTGCTCGAGCATCCTTGTATTGTGATCATTGTAAGCTGAACAATCATACTGTTGATAAGTGCTGGAAGTTACATGGTTATCCTGCTAAGGGAGGATGCAATAAGAACAAAGGAAAGAGAGTGGCTGTTGTTACTTGTTGTGAGAACTTTGATGAAGATGATTGCAACAATCATTTCACAAAAGATCAGTATGAGAAGCTGGTCAGTTTAATACAACAATAAAGTAGGGCAATTCTACAATTTCAGTGAAATGGCCAACATGGCAGGTAATTGCTTGTCTTAATTCCAAATGGATTATAGATAGTGGAGCAAGTGATCATATATGTTCAAACATAAGTTTGTTTGATTCATATGATGTGTTTGATAAGTATCCTAGTTCAATAATTGTGGCTAATGGCAAAGCAGTAGAAGTAAAACATATAGGCACAGTGAAGTTTGAGAATGGGATTGTGCTTAAGAATGACCTACGTGTTCCTGAGTTACATTTTAATCTGATTTTTACTCATAGAATATGTAAAGATATGGGATGTGATATTGTTTTTACACATGACTTGATCCAGGATCACTCCCAGAAAACTTCTCTGGTTCTTGGTAGTATGGATTCTGGACTGTATGCAATTTCAAATGGAGATTTGAAGAAGAGTGAGGGATGTATTTCTTCAATAAATGTGGATGTTGCAGATGAAGAAAATATATTGCACTTGAGATTAGGTCAATTACCTTTTAGTAAATTGAGTCACATGGATCCTAAGTTTTCTAATAAGTGTTGTAATGACAGTATTTGTCAAATCTGTCCAAAAGCTAGGCAAGTTAGGAAATCTTTTCCTAAAGAAAGTATTAAGAGTGTCAATTGTTTTGACCTTTTACATGTAGACACTTAGGGTCCATATAAAGTAAGAACATATGATGATTGTTCTTATTTCTTAACTGTAGTTGATGATATGTCAAGGCATACTTGGACATTTCTTATGAAGAATAAATCTAATTGTGTTGATATTTTGGAATTTCTGATTACTTTTATTCACACTCAGTTTGGTGTGTGTGTAAAGTGTTTGAGAACTAATAATGCTAAAGAACTGTGTGATGGAAGGGCACTTACAATCTATGAGAAGTTTGGGATTTTTCATCAGAGGAGTTGTGTAGACACCCCTCAGCAAAATAGGGTAGTTGAGAGGAAACACAAACATTTGTTAGAGACGGCAAGGGCTTTGTTCTTTCAGTCTAAAGTTGCTATAAAATATTAGGGTGAATGTTTGCTTTATGCTACTCATTTAATTAACAGGATGCCCTTGTTTTGTCTTGGTTATGTTTCACCATATGAGAAGGTTCATGGTGTTGCTCCCAACATTGAACATTTGAGGGTATTTGGATGTTTGTGTTATGCTGCTACCTTGAAGAATAACATAACCAAATTTGATTCTAGATCAACACCCTGTGTTATGCTTGGCTATCCAATTGGTCAAAAGGCATATAAACTTTTGAACCTAGAAACTAACAAAATTTTTGTTTCTAGAGATCGTGTTCCATGAAAGAAACTTTCCCTTTCATATCTCATCCCTACCCCATAAACCAAATTCCATTTTTCTTCCATCTGAAATAGCTTTTGTCTTTGATTTTGACCTTGATATACCCGAGCCTTTTGTCCTACTCCCCGACCAAATAGTTCCAAATCAGGCTAAACCTACTAATAACACACCTAGTTCACAAAATAATCAGCCAAATAGTGAACCTATGCCATAAAAAACACCACAGAAAACCTCAACCAGATAGACAGTCTATTAGACCTCACAGAAAACCAGCCTGGATGATTAATTATGTTTGTGCAGTTGAGTCTGCTACTTCACATTGGTACAATATTGTAACCTATGAAGAGTTTCCTATTCATTTAAGAGCTTTTATTGCTCAAATCTCAAATATCACAGAGCCAACTACTTATTTTGAGGCTGCACAGCATCCAGAGTAGATAGAGGTAATGAATAAGGAATTAGAAGCATTGTCTGCTAACAATACTTCGGTTGTTACTAGTTTACCTAAAGGTAAAAAGGCCATTGGATGTAAATGGGTGTATAAGGTGAAGCCGAAGAAAGATGGGTCACTGGAAAGGTGTAAAGCAAGGCTGGTTACAAAGGGTTTTACACAAAATTATGGAGTAGACTATGATGATACTTTCTCACCAGTTGTCAAAATGGACACAATTAGATGTTTACTTGTTGTTGCTACTGGAAATCAATGGCCATTGTTTTAGTTAGACATAAACAATGCCTTTTTACATGGCTCACTAATGAAGAGGTTTATATGAAGATTCCACAAGGTGTACCAAATCTAGAAAATAATATGAGTAGGTTGGTCAAATCCTTGTATGGGTTAAAGCAGGCTAGTAGACAGTGGTTTGCCAGATTAACTGCAGAACTTCAGAAGAAAGGTTTTGTTCCGAACAAGAATGATTATTCTGTGTTTACCCTCAAGGAGAAAGGTGATATATGCATAGCTACAATTTATGTTGATGATATTATTCTAACTGGTTCAAATGCAAATGTTCTGATCAGATTGAAGACTCATTTACATGCTGTTTTTAGCATCAAAGACTTAGGTGAACTGAGTTATTTTCTTGGAATTGAGGTTTCAAGGTTAACTACTGGCATTATACTCAGTCAAAGAAATATCACTAAAGAGTTACTTGAGGTCTGTGATATGGATATCTCAAGAACAGCAAGGACACCTCTTCCTATTAGTGTAAAGTTTTTAGCAACTGAAGGGGATTTGTATCAGGAACCAAAACATTATCGAAGTATGGTTGGGAAGCTGAATTTTTTGACTCACACCAGGCCTGATATATCTTATGTTGTTCAAACTCTTAGTCAACTCATGTAATGTCCAATGTTATAGGATGTTAAGGCTCTGCAACATTTGTTGAGATATGTAGCTGGTACTATTGGTCAAGGCTTTTTTTGCAGGCTACTAAACAGGTCACACTTCAAGCATACTCAGATTCTGATTAGGCTGCTTGCATAGACAGTAGAAGATCTGTCACTGGTTACTTGATGATTCTGGGTAATAGTCTAATTTCTTGGAAGTCTAAGAAGCAGTCAACTATATCCAAGTCCTCTACTGAAGCAGAATACAGAGCAATGGCTGCAGCAGCATCAGAGATAGCTTGGCTTGTGAGACTGTTAATTGACCTTAGTGTTACTGATCTTACTCTAGTTAGACTGAACTGTGATAATCAGTCTGCTATTCACTTGGCAAAGAATCCTGTAATGCATGAGAGAACCAAGCATATAGAGATTGATTTCCACTTTACCAAGGATAAAACTGCTGGAAGGGCTTATTGATGTTCCTACTGATGGTCAACTAGCTGATATTCTAACCAAAATTCTTCCTGCTGCACAGTTTTCTAAGCTATTGGCCAAGCTAGGCGTGTCTCAAGCACCCATACCTAGCTTGAGAAGGGGTATTGATACTCTCATAAGGGTAATGATAATTTTGTTTTGACAGAATGTAAAGATGCTGAATGAGGGAAGCTAAGTGAAGCTGAAGTAAAGGCTGCTGAGCTGTAATGAAGCTTCTGGAAGCTACTAGATTCTGTTGGGATTCATAACAGAATTCGGTTGCTAGATATTTTCTATTAGGAAAGTTGTTAGAAAGTTGTTACAAGATATTTTGTATAAATAGCTGTAATAATACATCTTGTGTATTCATTCAATATCATTTTTGAAAATCAATAAAATTGAGTTCTAATTTCTTCTCTCAATTCTACTCTCTCAAAATCTTATCAGTCTTTATTAAAGTCTGATGAAGACAAGTCTCAAATTACGTTGACACAAATTTTGATGATGATGATGATGCACTTTAAGGTTATATGTATATGTTTTGGGATTGCGGTTTCTACAATCTTTGATGCCAGAAATTAAACATTGTGGATTTAATTGTAGAAGTCTATGATGATAAATTTTTTTTAATTTGTAATAAAGTAACAATATTGGATTCTTGCTTATGCATTTGATTATGATCTTTTTCTATTGCTTATCCCAATTAGGTACTTTTATGATTTGGTAATTGAATTTGCAATTAAAAATTTTTTTATGTCAATTATTTTATTTTTTGTAAGATAAAGCTTTTGAAGAGAGTTTTTGGTCTACTTGAGTTATGCATGCTCGACATTTTGACAATATTCTCCATCTAGGTTGTGTTGATGCTTTCACGTTCGGATTTTTGTGTTTGGTAACACAATGATTCACAAGTTAGAGAAGAAAGACGTATGTATTTTGATTGCCTAAAATTAGTAGACATATGGTTGTAGGGGGTGTTACGCACTGGCCACGAAAGCCTCACCATACGTAGAATTTTCGAAAGATAGAACACGTTTTAAATTTTGATGAGTTACCACCTTGATTTTTTGAGGAGCATTGAAACCTCAAATAAATTTAGCACACTTAAACACCAATGTAATTATATAAGGTCAGTTTAGGATATGTCAAAAAAAAAAAAAGTCTTTCAAATAGCATTTTCTGCAATATAAAAGTTTATCTTTCATAGAAAAAAAATAACTACATACAATGTACATATAAAAGTTGATAGCTAGACTAAGGGCAGCCTTAAGGGTGAACAAAAAAATAATTCACAATGAGTGAACAAGTGAATGGGTGGCTTAATGGTGATCTCTATAATTGTTCATAGTGAATGGTTGTGGGATCGATTGCTGCTGCAAGCATTTGGACGAATTTATGGATTGTGGGCCCCACCCATTTTTAGTTTTTTTCAGGAAAAAAATAGAAAGCAGCGGCTGGGAGCGCGCCACTTGGCCCAGCCGCTGCTTGACACGTGTCACTGTTTTAAATAAATCCGTTGTAATTTTGCAACGAATATATTTTACAAAACACAAATAAAAAAAAATTACCAACGACTCTATTTTTTTCCCCTCTATAAATAGACACCCATATTGCTATACTTTCTTCAACTTTGAAAATCCATTTCTTTCTACTATATTTTTCTCTTCAAAAATCCCCTCTATAATTACCAATATTATTATTATTATTAATATTAATATTATTATTATTATTATTATTATTATTATTATTATCGTTATTTTTATCATTTTTATTATTATTATCGTTATTATTATTATTTCCTTTATTATTATTATCGTTATTATTATTATTTTTATTATTATTGTCGTTATTATTATTATTATTAAATTTTTATTTTTTCCAAATATAAATTATAATTATGGATGCTAATACCAACCCCAAAACAAATAGAAAGAAGAAAAAAAATTTGGGTCAAAATATGATCCTTCAAGCTCGTTTTGCCATTATTAAAAAGCCGTCTTTGGCGTGGGATACCGACATACTCCACAATATCATGCTCGCCTGCATCATAATACATAATATGATCGTTGAAGATGAACGAGAGACGTATCAAAATAACGTTAATACCAATGAGTTTATGAATGCTGGAGGCAACGCTTATGAGGACACTACCGAGTACCGTACTGATCGTATTGTGGATATCGGCTTATACTTGTCTCGTAGAACAGAGATTGAGGATCAACAGACTCATTTGCAGCTAAAAAACGACTTGGTCGAACATATATGGAATAAATTTGGTAACAACGAAAACTTAGGCAACTAGGTTTACAACAAATGGTTACCCCTAAGGACATCTTACAAAACGATGTGTAGTTGTTTTTTTTTTTAAAATAAAATGTACTAGATTATAGTTGTAGAACTGTAATCACGATTTGTACCTCTTTTTTTTTTTTTGTTAATTAAAATTAGTTGCGTTGTTGTTTAAAAAATATTAATCACAAGAATTAGTTTTTTAAAAAGCTGATAAAAAAATGCGATAATTTCTTAATTAGTAATCACGATTAAAATATTAAATACGTCAATTAATTATATTGACATCGGGTTAATAAATTATAATTATGAAACAAAAAAGATTATATTTACAAAAATAAAATAAGGTGGGGTAGGGAGTATTGATGATGAACCATTGTTTAGTGTTCATTGTTAAGAGTGAATATTGTAAATGGTTTGTTGGGTTGATGTGGATGAGAGAGAAATGATTATAGTGACCCATGAACCATTTATTTGGGTTCACCAATAAAGATGCTCTTAAAATCACATAACACAAATCTAAGAACTCTATGTTTCGATTTTATATCCAACGATCGATTTCTGTCAACGCCAGCTGTTCAGACGTATTTTTTTTTTGGGTGGGGCAGGGGGGTCATGTATAAATCACCATAATTATTAAAGGGAAATATATAAATATTAGTATCAACTTTTATTATATAAATATATATAAAAAAACAAATTAAGTATTATTTTGTAGATGAGTAGTTGTTAACAGGTTAAAGTTGAACCTTTGTCCAACTTTTCTATCTCACCTAAGACAAGAACTGTTCACAAAAAAATAAAAATTGTCAACTAAAAAAAATTCTAAGGACTAGCTAGTTCTACCCCCTGAAGTATTGAAGAACAGAGAAGCATAAAGTAATCTATTCCAAGTATCAGGCAATCCAGGAAGACACCAATGACTGCAATCAGCATATCCTGTTAGACTATTCTCAAATTTTTTGATCATTACTTTCCATTGACTGCTCCTATAAATTGAAGGATGTGCATCCCTTCTATATTGTGACAATTTTGTGATATTCATGTACTTCACTTGTATGTTGTTCACCCCTTCTATCACCTTCTTAATGACCGGAAGGAGTATATCAGATCTTTGCGCGACAGACTTCAGAGAGTCCTCCTCCAGAGGCTGGGTTGCATTGTAGCACCAGTCGTCTGAACTGTGGTGCACTGCTGATAGACTTCGGAAATATACTGATGTATTGTTAGAATCGACATTGCTGTTGATCCATGTTGACCATGTTGTCATGGCTCGTTCGTATGCTAGCTCTATTGGCATCTCTTCTACTAACTTACCCTCATATTCAAACAAATCCCACCTGTAAAGTAAAAGATTGTCATAACTTAACTGTGAGATCATTAAAATAATTGGATTTTTATACTTGCATTCTCTCAAAACTCGACGTTTATAATGAAATTGTAGATTCAATCACAAACATCAACTATATGTGATCATAGTTGAGCTTTCTTACGATTTCATTTTGCCACCGTGCAGCCACCAGTGGCCGGAGTTGAATACCATAACATCAGCTCCTTTCCATTGCAACGAATTCGGTGATAGCTTGTCTAGCACAAGAACTTTGTGACCACTTACATGTTTTTCAATAAACTCAACTAGAAATGGACTCCAATAAAACTCAACTGTGCAATTATAATCCTGCAAAAAAAAAAAACACAAGAAGAAGAATAAGTAGCTATATTAAAGTTTAAACAATATAATAAAGAAAATATGTCTAGTTATAGTACCTTAGCTTTCAAAAACTTATAAACTGGACTCTCTGCACTCACTTCAACACTGGAAGAAGGAATGGAGGAATACAGAAGACAAGCAAGAGACATCCACATGTTTCGATTTAGCGAATCTCCTACCAAAATCACCCTCTTGTTTCTCAATCTTTCTAGCATATCTGTTCCATTGAACCTACCAAAATAACAGTAAGTTGCTCATCATATAATTCGAGGTATATGAACATTATTTAGTTCAATTAATAGAATAAATACTTTGTACAACTTACAATGGTAGGTCACAACCCTGAGCTTCCCATCTCCACCTCTCATACTCGAAATCCGGTCTCCCATTTTTCCTGCAGCTCATTTTCTCTTCAATAAACGGACACCTAGTTGAATCATATCCAGGATCTTCATCTGGCAAATACACCCACTTCCCTTCAAACATGTTACACTCCTTATCAACTTCCTCACCTGGCTCGACAACATCTTCATCTGTCACATTCAGTTTATTCTCCGGACTAATAACAGTAATATTAAAATGCTCCAAAGGCTTGATCACACTAACAGTCGCATCAGTTTCATCCAATGGAACGAATTCAACCACAGTACTCTGTTCAGCCATAAAACTCGTATACGGGTTCACCTGATAGGCAAACAGAAGCAGTAGGGTGAACCCAACAAAGCTTCCAGCCACGAAATACTTCCACGAATCATTGACATTAGAAACAAGCTCCATGACTAAATTTGGAGATCTTTCAGAGCTTATATTGAAGTTTATATTGTAATTGGTATATTATTTGTGTTATTTTCTACTACATGTAGTAGTGCTAGGAATATAGGAAATATACCATAAAACTTTATCATATAAACCTACATAAATCTATTTTAGAATATCACTAAGATATATTATTATCATAAATATAATATCATAATATTTATATGAAAATATATATTAAGTCAGTCAACTTTGTAAACTATAGTCACATGCATATGCATTAGCATGTGAAATATGATTAAGTTAGTAATTTCAAGACATAAATCAAAGATGTTAGACAACCTACTTTTTTATAATTTTATTAGATTTGGGATGTAAGTTTGTGCAACTACTCTTGAAAACGTTTTTTTTACAAAAACTTAACCTTAAAGAGTAAGCGGTACGGCAACACAAAAGTTTGATTCGTTATTGCTTCTAGTACAGTACACCATTTTTTTTTCCTTTTTACAGTAAATAAACTAGAAATAGATAAATTTGCTGCAGATCGGCAACTTAATTAGATTCTCCCTTATCCGACTTTGTTGCTGAATATCCAGCCTCTTTTTACTTTGTTACTCGTACTTTTCAACTTAAAATTCATCGTCAATCTTGTCACATTGTCCGAACCTTTTGAAAGCAAATAATACGGAATTTGTTAATACGGAATTTGTTCATGTGGTTTTGTTACATGTGTCTTTTATCTATCACTTATACAATTGATTTGATTTTTATTTATCAGCCTTTTTTTTTTTTTAATATTGTGGCTAATCACACCACGCGGCAAGCTAACACACAGTAAATGGAACGAGTAAGTCCTGATCAAGTGACCCTGGCTACACAACTCCTGACCAACCGAGTAACCCATGACTAAGTAACCCCGGCCACTCGAAAATTTGTGACCATTATTTGCTTGTTTAATATGTTTATACAAATTGAACAAATTAATCTTGCTCATTTGCAAAAGCAACAGGAAAATTTATCTTCCTTAATTGCTTATATGTATATGAACAAAGTCATTGAGTACGCGGATAATAAAAGAAAAATGAAGCTAATTAGCTCATTCATGAAACTCAGCAAAATAGACAATTGATTGATCAGTTGTATGGTGAGAATAAGATATTAAGTAATGCATAAGAATCCGTACTCATGGCACATGCTCGTAACAAAACTCTTATCACAAAGAGTTACTAGTCTTACTACTAAAGAAAATGAGGCAACTTTTGCAGACATAGAATTAAGCTCTTACAGTGTACCAATTAAAAAAATGATGATGTTTTGAAGCAAAAAAAAAATAAAATATGATGGTATCTATTCATTATGCCATCTTTCAGCTGAAGGTCGTCTGTAACTGAACATCATTTATAAAATTATAGGTGTATCTTATACTTCGTAATATACTTTACAAAGTACCAGAGGATTACTTTAACAGCAGCTGAAATACGGATCAATACAGTAAACCAAATTCTTACAGGTGATTCAAGAGCTTGTCATGTTTACATTTACAGAGACAAATTTCAACATTACATGCTGGAATAAATATATACATTCACCGCAGGGCGGAGGGGCCGCTATGACAACGGAATTTACATAATGTGAGTGTATATATAGCCGATTGAACATGAGTGTTACATTGTTCAGTTCCGATAATAATCCTCACTCCTTAAAAGCGCAAGTAGCTCCTGATGAAGACATACAAAAGTAAAAGTTAATTAGGACAACAGAATTGATTTCTCAATGAACTACGAACCAAACTTTTCTTAGACCAAAGATAAGCTACAACTCAAGGCAAGGCCAGCAGAACAGCACCATTATCAAGGATGACACAATTCAGAAGACAGTGTAGAAAAAAGACAGCATAAGTTTGGCAGTGCAGATAATTTACGACACCAGTGCAGAGCATGAAGGGAGTGAAGAGCAAATAATGACAACAATAGCCAGCCCTGACAGAATTTGTTAAAAGGCGCACTATTTAACTATAAAGTGATGTGCCAAATGTGACAACCGTAGTTCATGCAATGGATGACTTCAAACAGATTAGTACTGTAGAATACACATAAGCAATCTATAGAGAAAACAAAAAGAATAATGAAAGTAGACTAACTCTGCCACTGAACCATCACTACCACCTCACCACCGCCGCTACCCTAAGCACCACCGCCTATGCACTACAAAACCCACACAATCTTTGCCAAATTTACCCAACCACCACTGTAACCTAAAAACCCACCACCGCCTCGCCGCCCATCTACTACAAAACCCACCTAATTTCTACAATTCCACCCAATCACCATCCCAATCTAACAACCCACCAACAAAAACCCACCCCAACCTACCCATAGACCCATCTCAACCCTTTGAAATCCACCCAAAGTCCAACCCAATCTAATAATCCACCCATGAAACCCCACCCCACCCACCTGAAAACCCATCTCAACCCTTGAAATCCACCCATAACCCACCATTACCCTAAAAGTTCCACCCCATCCATCAAAATCCCAAGATCTAAGAGAGAGACCGAGAGAGAGAAAAAGAGAGATCGAGATAGAGAGACAATGCTTCGATGACATACAGTGGAGCTAGAGCGAGGCGGTGCTCCAGTGGGGTGGTTAGTTTGGTTAAGGAGGTTGAGATGGGGTTCACAAGGATAGTAAGAAGATGGCGGTGGTTTTGTTTACTTCGGGTTTTTCCCTCCTTTCCCTTTCATCTCTAAAAACAAACAATAAGACAAATGTAAGGATTAATTTCTTTTGCCCTCCTGTCCCATTGTTGATCGCATAACTTTTCCCTTTCTTTTACCAAACGCCCCCTTAGTCTCTTAAGAGTGAGCTGGGGAAGTAAAAAGCTTTAAGAAAGGGAGAACCAAAATTTTATGACGTGGCTTTGCATTTGAGTCAGAGTGATGGAAATCTTCTACCAATACAGGCATAAAATCACATTTAACAAGTACTCGTAGTAGATTAGAGATGAAAGGTTATCACAACAAATGACCCTGATAACCTGAATGAACTGATTTTCAGTATATATTTCCGTAACAACATTAATTTGCATAGATAAATACCATCCAAACTGACTTGATAGAAACCTAGCTATCAACCTTTGACGATTCAGAAATTGTCAATTCATCAAACAAATCTCTCTGATTTGCTACTTTATCCAACTAAAAATTCATGCTTGCTAGTTCTCAACTTCTCATCCTATCCTAATCATACATTAAAGTAATAAACATGGCCTTCAATACATTGAAAGTTTGAAAGACAAACAAATGACTTCAGGATACAAAAAGAAACAGTGGACATTCATCCAGAGTTCAAGACTACACTCAAATCATATCAATCACAGATTCACAATTACAAACTTAACAACAAAGTAAGTCTTTGCGTCATAAGCCTTGGGTATTGATTAGACTATAAGTAAGCAAGCTTACGGTTACATGGGTCAAATTTGTTGGCTTAAATATTTTACAGTATAACAGTAAATCGCTAAGGTCTTTTTTTTTTTTTTACGGAAGATAAGATCTTTACAAACATAACACTTTGTTTAGCTCCCTCTCGAACAAGCTTTATTCATAAACGACAGTCACTTGCACTAGCTTTCGATTTAAAGAAACAGAGAAAAATCAAAAGGACGGAGGTCAATTTTCATTCTAACATAACTCGGATCCATCCCAATGTAGCACATATTTGAGCTAGAATAAAGTTTTTGAGAACCTCTTCTAACACAACCCGGATCCATCCCAATGTAGCACATATTTGAAAACATCTTCTAACATAACTCGGATCCATCCCAATGTAGCACATATTTGAGCTAGAATAAAGTATTTCTGAAAAATCAATCATCTTAGGCCTCATAGCTTTCTAAGCTATGCACAATGAACAATTTTCAGTTATCTTACAGTCTAACAGGATTGCCTACAACCAACTTACAGCTTCTTTTTCTATCAAAGAGTTAAGAATATAATATCATTTGCTTGTACATTAGGAATTAACTAAGTTTATTTGTCACTAAACCATTAGTGAATTAATTCAAGGTTGTAAAGCTTTATAATTAGCAGTAGGAAAAAGAGAAAATTCATATAGTATATGTTTCTGCTCAAAAATGCCAAACACAAATGGCTAGTATAGAAACAATTTTCAGAAAACATAAACATTGCCATAGGAATCCGTTGTAATATGAAGGTATAAATACAGTAATTGAAATAAGCAAATACTTCAATATAAAAATTTCTGAGTACCGAGGAATCATATCATACAATTTTCACTACTTTTGTAAATTAATAGCCATAAACAACATTCTACTGATCATGACATATGAACTGCATTGAACAAGTAAAAATTTATATTGTAACAATTCAAGATTTACCTATATTGTTGTGTTGTCAATCTCTTCCCTACTTTCTTCTCCACAGGAAGTTTCCTGCAACGCAGAGCTCGATTTTTGAATCTGAGAAAGACCAGGCTTTGGACATAAGTATCCACATATGTTGGCTCAAGGATAGGCAGAGCAAGATTCTTCAAGTCCTGATTGTTAGGATCCCATGAAATCCAATTTCCAACAGATGTTGTCACCACAATTTTACCATCCCTGGCAACCATGGCACCTAATACTGAACCCACATTATCTCCTATATTAAAATCAAGAAGCTTTCTCCAGGATTTTATTATACCATACTCTTCCATCACCCATACATTACCTGCATCACCAGTACATGAAACAGCAAGCTTATCCTCGACTAACTTAACTGACAACAACACAGCACTAGACATCGGATTTGGCAAAAGAATCTGACTAAAGTCCTCGTTAGCAAGATCAAAAGCCAAAACTGTTTTAAGAAAAACATCATTAGGAAGTTTCATCTTACACATCCAATGGATAACCCCATTCACAAACACCCCCCTACGATCGAGAACAAACTTACCACCCTCAACACGAGATTTAACAGTCCTCCAATTACCCTTACTAAGGCTACAAACATCAGCATGAAAGTATGTATAATGTTTCTCCCCAATTTCCCACTTCCAACACACCCTCACCACCTTATAATCCTTCGAATTCGAATCAAACCCAAACCCAATAGTAAAATTGGGCGAATTACAACTTGGAATACCTCCATTTACGATTCCGATATCTTGTGAAATAAAAGATGGCATTAAGGCTGGTAATGGGAGGGTGAAAGCTTTTCTAATTGAAGGGTTCCACAAAATCAAAGGAACAACACGAAACGACGAATAATCAAAAACACATATTAACCCATGACAACAACCAACAATCAAACCCATACAACCAACAGGAGAATCAATTTCTACCCAATTATCTATAGGTTCATCAACATTATGCAAAAACAATTTACAAGGAACACTATAAAGTGTAGTAACACCATTTTTTGAGGTGGGGTTTAATTGATGTGATAAATGAACAGAAATAAAAGATGGGTTTGTGATTAAAGAATACCATGATTTGCAAACAGACATGAATCGAAGTAATGATGCAACTGGTAAGCGTTTGAGGATTTCAATCACCAATTCTTCGGGTAAATTGGGGTTTGATTTTGGGCGATTTCTTCTTTGGTAAACCCGAATATTTAAAGGGGGTTTATTGATTTGATTTTGGAATTCATGGATCTGATTTTTGTGTCGTTCAGCCATTAATGAGAAGCTCTGAAGCAAGATTTCTGAGTTTTTAAGTTAAAACAGAAAATTGTAAAGAGTGTGTTAGAAGGCTGTTGTTTCGTACTTCCCCTCATTTTGATTTTAAGTTTATTTTTAATTTTTTTTACTGTCCCTCTTCCACTAAGCAACACAGCAGAAGCTATCAGGTTATTCAGGTCCCAATATTTCGAATAACATTAGCCGCTTAGAAACGGCAACGGATTGTCGGATTTGATTGAATCCTAATGTTACTATGTTGTTTATATTTAGGGGGCGTTTGGTTCGCACGAGATAATCGGAATGGAATGAACTAAGGGAAAGGAGAAGAATGAAATGAAAATACCTTTTTTTGCTTTGTTGTTTGTTTTTAAAACAAAGGGAATCAATCCCACCACCACCACCACAACCACCACACATTTCATCTTTCTCAGCCACCAAACTCCTCGTCGGCCCTCCCCTGCCCCTCGCCGGCTCTCCCCCTCCCCTCGCCGCCTGCCCCTCCCCTCGTCGTCGCTAGCCGCGTGAGCCACGACCTCCCCTCCCCTGAAAAAACCTCCCCTAGCCCCGCAAAACCCTAGCCCCAATCTCCCTTGACCCCGAAAACTGCCGCCCAACCCTCCCACCAACCCTAGCTGCTAGGGTTTCGAGGGTGGTGGGAGGGCTAGGCGGCGGTTTTCGGGGTCAAGAGAGATTGGGGCTAGGGGAGGTTTTTTCGGGGGAGGGGAGGTCGGCGAGGCTTGGGGGAGGGGAGGGCGGTGGTCGGGGAGGGGCGGCGGGGGTCTGGGTAGGGGCGGTGGTCTGGGATGGTGTAGACACCCATTTGTGTCTCCCCAAAACCAAACCCAGTGATGAGTACCTTTCGCGTCGAATCATAATCGAATGAAGCGAAAGTGTGGAAAGTTTAGTGTTGCGGATAGTTTTAATTTTCTTTTCTCTACTCTCTATTTTTGAAAACTTATTTTAAGAAAACAACCAATCCAGTTTGGTTGGTCCATGATATGGGTCCAATAGTAGTGTAGTTGGATGGGGCTTGACAAAAGCTTTCCAACGATATATTATAAGCCCAATTCCGATGAATATTGAGGAAGTTATGGTCAATTTACTGAACTGGGCCCGGTTTGAGCCTTATATGCGGCCCAATGATCTAGGAGTTGGCCTAATAGATTTATCATTCCTAATACAATTAGGAATGTAATTAGTTTTCTAGATTCTTCTAGAAGGTTCTTTTCATTCCTAATTCAATTAGCATTGATAAATTGACTTTTGTTGATTTTTCAGAGTTTTAATTAAAATCAACGGCTATTTCACCAAATGCCACTGAGTAATTTCGAAATTCACCAAATGTCATCGAACTTTTCCAAATTCACCAAATGCCACCGAGTTTTAACAAAATTCACCAAATGTCATTTCCGTTAGTTGACCGTCAATGTCCGTTAGTTGACCGTTAGTTATACCCCACCACTTGCCACGTGTCACCTTCTTATTGGTCCGTTTTTTAAAATAAAAAATTAAACAAAAATTTAAAAAAAACCCACAAATATTAAAAAAAATTAAAAATAATAATAATTAAAAAAAACCCCAACCCCAGCCACCAGCCCAGCCCCTATCGCCGGGATCAGCACCGGCAGGCGTGCCAGCAGCCGCTGGCTCCCATCCCTTTCCCCTCATCTTCCCCCGTCGCGACCCACCGTGACTGACTACCGCAACCAACCTCCACCACCAAAAACTCCCACAAACCACAGCCAACGAATCGAAACCAACCCTCTCCTTCACGAACAGTAGCCTTGCTGCCGTTCTCGATCCTCGCACCAACAATAAAAGCCCCCCATGAATTTGCAGCAGTATGGTACGCAATTTAACATCAAAAAAAATCATTTAGAGCATAATCAAGCATTGACCCACTTGATCAAATACTACAATTAACGACAAAAGGTACGTAATTTAGCATAATGCTGTAAGTTCATCAATTGGGTTCAATGAACAATCAAAATCCCAGATAAAATTCATCAATTTGACCAATTGAGTACTCTCACATTCTGTTAAAAACAAACAAACCAATTTTACAAAATTCAGTAAAATAACACGAATTAAACAAACCCCACCTAAGAATTTCCCAGAAATTTGACAAAGTTTCAACCTCAATTTCGGTTCGAAATTGAGACTAATGCTGAATTTCCCAGATATTAATTTGCACCTGAAGAAATTAAGGATGGGTTCGGTTTTAATGGAAAGGGAGTAGAGACGGCAGGGGGTGGGGCGAATCGTGTTCGTCGGCGTCGGGGAGGGGGTTTTAGCGCCGGCCGGTGGGGAGGGAGTGTTTTTCGAAGGGAGGGGAGGGGGTTTTAGGGAGGGGTTAAGGTGGTTTAGGGGAAGGGGAGGGTGGTTCGAGGTTGAGGTGGGTGTCGCTGGATCTGGCGCGCGTTTTCAAGGATAGTACGGCGCCGGCGATAGGTGATCAGGGTGGAGAGCAGGGTGGCGGAGGTGGGGGCAGGGTGGCTGGTTTTAATTGGTAGTTTTTTTTTTCTTTTTTATTGTTATTTTTTTTAAAATATTTTTGTTTTTTTTGTTTAATTTTTTAAAAAAACGGACCAATCAGAAGATGACACGTGGCAAGTGGTAGGGTCAACTAACGACTTACTAACGGCGGTCAGTCATTAATGGCACTCGGTGAATTTTCTTAAAACTCGGTGGCATTTGGTGAATTTGGAAAAGTTCGATGGCATTTGATGAATTTCGAAATTACTCAGTGGCATTTGGTGAAATAGACAACGTTTTTTTTGAGGAAGATACAATTTTATCCTCATGTACGGCAATTTCTATCTGATTTTAAGAAAACGCGTTTCTGAATTAGCGCCAAACGCCAGCTGTAGCGCCTGGCGCTACGCTTGGCGCCTGGCGCCAATAGCCAGCGTTAGCGCCAACATCGTTTTATGTGCGCCAGAAACTCTGTTTTGATATTTTATCTTTTTGGATGATTTTCTCTTTAATTAACGTGCTAAAAACTCCATTTTCAATAACCAATTTTCATTCATCTACAATCTACCAACTCTCATCAAGATTCTCTTGATTACTCTATTTCTCTTTCTTTTCTAAACTAGCTTCTCTCAAATACAAAATTCCGCATTCATTAGATCTAGAAACACCTAGGCATATTCGAAGTTGCCTTCATCCTAGACGTGAAAGGTTTAATTTCTGAGGGTTTGGTCTCAAATCTCTCTTTCCATTATTTAATTTAATTGTTTTGCTTATTATTTTCCTTGAAGTTACTAACGTGTGTATTTTGTTGTTAGAAAGAGGTACGAGGCATCAAAGTAAGTATTTTAATGGTTTGTATTGATGTTATGATGTAGAAATCATGTTTAGGATGTTATTATGATATTCCTAGTATCATGTCTAGGGTAATTTTAATATCAAGTATGATTGTTATGATGTCTTTTATGTTCTTCCTAATATTTATGATTGTTAGTATCATGGGGTTAAAGCTTTGATTTTTATTGCTTAGTGACATTCTAGGTTTGTTATTAATCTTGTTAGTATCATGCCTAAGATCTTGCTAATATTATGCTTTAACATGATTATTATGATTATGATTATGATTATGATTATCATGATTGTTATTATTATTATTTTGTTTATTATTTTTATTATTATGTTGCTTGATATTTATTGTTATTGCTTGATCACACCTTTTATGCATGTTTAAAGGGAATTTGTACTTGTAATCACGCTTAATAAGATAATTAATAATCTTGTTTAGGGTTAATTTGATTATAATTCAAGTGATCGTCAATAATAGATTTATTTGTGCATTAATATTCAACCAACATAGATAAACAGGTTTAGGGTAATCCTATTGATTGCATGTTAGTCAGAAAGCGCACATGAATACGATCTGAATAAAGTAGAGGCCTATAATTAGGGCAGGTTCAACCTCTTTTAGGTTGGATTTGTACCTTCATCCCCGAACCCTATTTTGTTCAAGACCTTATGGAGTTGACGATCTATTGGATCGTTAAGGGGTGTAACCTTCACCCTGTGAACGGTTTACAAGTTCCTAAAACTTGTGGGCGACTCTTTTGCTCTATCTTCTTTCCCTTTGGACGCCACCATACTTTAGTGTATGATCACAATGGGGTTCAAGCTAGGGGGTTAATGCTTGAAATATTCCCTACAGATGGTTTACCGGTGGTGATGTGGTGGTGTGAAGGTGGGTAGGGAATGGGAATGGAAATACCTAGGGGGGGGGGGGGTGGGGAATAAAGTTGGAAGGATTTGAGGTAATGGGGAGGGTAAAGGGAATGAATAAAAGTGCTAAACAAACATCAACAAAGGGAATCTGGCCAGTTGATTCCAATTCCCTTTCCTGATTACCCCAACCAAACGGCCCATTATTGTTTATTTTTGGTTCAGTTTAGAGTTTAGTTCAGTTTATGTCTAATGATATTGCTAATGATATAAAGCCTGTTGTAAAAAATAAAAAAATAATAAAAAAATAGCAAAATTTCATTTTTTAAGCTCTTATTATAACAACGATAATAATAATAATAATAATAATAATAATAATAATAATAATAATAATAATAATAATAATAATAATAATAATAATAATAATAATAATAATAATACAATTCATTGTTCAAATGGTTATATTTTTTTGATACACATTTTTACTGTTAAACTCATTGACAAATGAGAATACTACACAACTTAAACTAATTTTATTTTTTTAATTAAATAGTACATGTTCTTAAAATATTTTGGGGTTTCATGTTATTACTATATTTTCCATAAATATTTTAATTATATAGTATATTTTTCTTAAATATTTCAATATTTATATTTGTATATACACATATGTATAATAATAAATAATAAAAGATCACTATCCGTAGTTATACATCACCAATTAATAAGTTCAGTTCAGCTCAGTTCGATTCAATTCAGTTCAGTTCAGTTCAAATCAGTTCTGTTCAGTTCAGCTTAGTTCAGTTCAGCTGAGTTTAGTCAATGAAAACAAACCCTTATTTTCAGTATGTTAAATTGTTTGGTAAATAATATTTCCTCTATTTTTTATACTTGCAACACACCTTTTATCACGTTTATCAATGATGTAATTAAACTAGGTAAACGAATGAATTAAGCTATGAAATTTAAACCGTGACAACTTATCCCTTTCTTCTTATAGGTGTTAAAATTTATAAATTAATTTATCCGTTTACCTAGTCTAATATCTTTCTTAACATACGTGTCAAAGGGGTGTGTTGCAACTAAATAAAAACGGAGGAAATAAGTAGTAACAAAAAGGTGGTTTTGAGTTAATTGAAGTGGGACTAAGGTGGCGATCAGTAGTTTTTTTAAAAAAAATTACTACGTAGTTATTTCGAGCAGAAAATCTTGCGTGCACCTAGTCCACAATGATATATTGTGAACCTAAGGTTTATATACACGTAACTGACATTATATTCAACATAATGACCCCTAATTATATTATAGTAACCTTAACTTTTTTTGAAACGATATAGTAACCTTAACTTGTGTGACCTTTAATATTATTATGAGCTTAAATAATAATATTATGTTGAATAGTGACCTAATTTTAAAATTGTGAATTTTATTATTCATATTGACCATTATATTAAAAATTTCATTAAAAAATAAGTTCTTGTAGCTTTTATAATGTCACACTAACTTTTATTTTCAACATAATAACCTTTATTTTAATATAGTGATTTTTTTTTATACTGATAAAACAGTCATATTGTCTCTAATGTTAGTGGTCCACAATAAATTAGTGTGAACCAGATCCATTTAAGAATTTGTATATTTCGAGAGAGTTTAATGGTTTTTAGAGTGGTTAGCCAGGGCGACAATGGAGGATCCGATGGTATTGTTGGTGAGCAAAAAATTCATGAATTCAAAATCGACGACATTATAATTGACGATACAAAATGGAAATTGAATCTAGTGGTTCCAATTTCAAGTAATAATATTCCCATTTTTTTTAATCCCTACCTTATAAAAGGTATGAGAATGCTCTTATAAATAGTGCGATAACAACTATATCCCTCAAAATGCTTGTTTACCAATTTGCCCCCAATTAAAATTAAAAAAAAAAAAAAAAGTTAAGAAGATATTAGTATATCCTTACCTTATAAAAATCCCTTTTTTTTTTTCCTCTATAGTGTTCCACTTTCTTTTTTCTTAATTTTGTCACGATGTTTTTTTATCCCTTACCTATTGCTTTGACTCTTTTCATGCTATTTTATACTCCGTAATGGCTTAAGACTTGCGAAGTATGTTTTAGAATTAGGGAAAAAAAAAGAAGCAATTGTCCAACTTTAAAATCACAAATATTGTTCATTACTAATAATGACACTAAGATCAGACTCAATTCAAGCTAAGTAGATTGACTGCCGAGGTCAACTAAAAAGCTAATAAGTCATACTTTGAATAGTTTCAAAATGTTTTGAGTTTTAACATACAAGGTCATTTCAGTTTAGCCAACTCTGCTATAGACGCTGAGCGCCTGAGCTTCTGGCTTGTGTTTACGCCATCAGATGGGCCTCTTCGGCTGGGATCAATCAGGTAAGGGTGCTTAGAGATTCAGAGGCTCTCATCCGATTCTTGCAGACCACAAACAACATCAAGATAGCAGTCCTCTGGGCAATCGACGACCTCTGTACATTTGTTGCTACCTTCCAGAGATTTACCAGGCAACAGGTTCTTGAAGATCACCATACCGCAATTGCATGTAGTGTTGTTACTACTTTTCTCTCTAATTGAGACAAGATTAAGGTTTATCTGTTGTCAAAAATATTAAATAAATAAAAGAGTACATAAAAGTTTATAATAATCAAAATTTCAGACATTTTTCTACTGTAGTATGTTAAACTTCTCACAAGAGTTTTGCTAATTTATGCCAGTACAACCAAAACTCATTTCCATTACAAAGTACTTGTATTATATTTCATTCATCTCATTTTACCTTTCCTATTTTATAAAAAAAAAGTCATACTTCCAAACTTGCTCATAAATTTTTTACATAGAATTTTGCTCTAGTTGGTCATATATGTCTCAGATTCAATCTTTCAATGAGCCAAACTCAAGTAACTGAAGTAAGTCACAAGCTAGGCTCATTATCATCATCTCTGTTTAACATGTAAGTACCATAATCCGTGTTGAATTGTCAATGATTGTCCATTCTAACAGAATTTTTCATTGATTAACGAAGTAATCAATGAAACATTGACCAAATTCTACTATATGGATAAAACATTGACCAAATGCCATCCTAACTTCCTAAGCCCATCTTATTAGCTTTAATTGCTCCTTTTGTTAAAATTTTGTTATCTTGATCACAATTTCTGCTCACCTGTTAACAGATCACAGTTTGTACAACATAAGGTAGACTTATCAACAATGTGAAATAACGAGTACGGCTGCTAAAAGATAGAAGTACACCACGGTATATTAATTATAGCCAATTACAGGCTTTCTCATAATCTTCTCCAAGTCGTTTTCAACTGAAAAGTATCAAGAATAATGTTGCCATGATAGTTATTTTCGATGCATGTTGCTAGGCGATCACTATATGAAAGATATCATGAACTGAAATATATCAAGAATTATGTTGCCATGAGAATATTGTAGATTGCAACAAACTACATCATGTTTTCCTACTTATAAACAAAGCTATTATGACCATCACAGACATCAGATTTACAGTTCAAATCTCAAAACCATTTAAGTTACCTATTAAACCATTAGAGGTAACATTACCAACTTCTCTACCTGATACAATTTTATTGATATATTGTGTCTCTCTTTCCATCATATAGAAGACTACATTAAACAGAAGATAATACAGAGTACATGATTTTACAGGTTACTAAAATGGATTTGTAGTCCCAACATATGAACCAAAGCCACTAAAATCAAATTCTACCAATGCAATCATATCAGATCATATTAAGCTTTGATAAATAAAATTGCGACAAAGCTAGAAATAGGGAGGGCCTCCACAATCTACAATGCAAATCTGAATAGAGTTGACAGCATCTACATGCATTATGCATCTTACAAATTGCACAGAAAGCCTAGAAAATTACAAGAACATGTAAAGCACAACCATTAAAAGGTTAGGACGACTACACCAAATTACCTAGTAACTGCTATCTACTGTAATGTTGTTGTTCCAAGAAATTTAGGCTTTTCAATTACTAGCTTCGGCAAATGCTTTCTAACTTTAATAAGAACCATTGATCATTTGATAATTCCATAACCATCTCACAATTCATCCTTATGTTTATTATATTCCCAGACACATTTGGATTTTCAAGATGAACACGTAACCATTTGGTACACGAACTTACCATTCCATACTTCTACAATCTCCATCACTTATAATTCACATACATAACCATCATTGCCCATTCATCATCTTAATCCAACATCAACTATATTCAGACTCTCTCTTTCGAAAAACTATATTCAGACCCTCTTACACTCTTATGACAGTGGTTTATCACTTCATTCTGAAAAAAAAAAAAAAAAATCAATCAATCAATCAATTAGCTTTGCATCGATGACATGCTGATCTAAGGTTCTGCTCCCCATTCACATACACACTTCCCCTCCAGACCCTCATAATCAATTGAAGAAAAGCTAAAGCAGAAATAAGATTATTGAACACTTTTTGACAAAAAGTACTTGGTATTATGTTGACAGTTGAAAAAAAGGTACACATTCAAAAAAGAAAAGCTGTCCTGTATTCAGATAATCAATATTACAGAAGCATCACTAATTTTCATGAATCAAATGAGCATCGGTAAATACAGAGTATATTTTCATAACCTAAGTACTCAAGTATGAGGTATAATCCATATATAACAGACTCAACAATTACAGCTGTACAGTCAATTGAAATTCACACTAAGAATTCAGAATTCCCTATGTCCTAGAATTGGTGCTTACTGCTAACAGAGAAATTAATGCATACAAGACATACTTACATTGATAAAGATTTACCCTTGTCATCTTTCCATACTTTTTTATGATTCTGCTTCACACCTAAATAATCTTGCTTCACACCAAAATAATCTTGCTTCACACCTGAATATTCTTGTGAACCTTGTCGATCTCTTTTGCTATTTTGCCCAACCAAAAATAAGTTCTCCTCATAAGTATCTACATAGTCAACACTACGAGATAATTTAGTCTCGAGACACTTAATTTGTTGCAGATTATGATCATAGGATAGCCAACCATCACGCGTAGTTTTTACAACCACTTCATGATCGCTAATCACCAAAACATTCATATCATTCTTGATACTGTCATAGAAATTGACATTGAACAACTTTACCCACGATGATTTCACACCATAATTCTCCATCACCCACAAGCTAAAAATATCATTTCTTATATGTATCACCCCCAACAACTCCTTGCCATTCCTAGGAACCATGATAACCCTCAAGGATCCATCAGGCATGTTCATTAACTCTTTTGGCAACATTATTTCGCCGAATTCTGCATTTCCCAATGCCAGTGTCCATATCATTCGATACACCCGATCATTAGGATCAGTATCCAAATTCACATTCAAATTACAAATCCAATGAATCACCCCATTCAAGCACATTCCTCTCCATCTAATAGTAGTAATAAAATAGGGTACTCTAGTCGACCCCAAACAATTCCATTCACCATCAGTAATATTATACACCGCAGAAAGAAAACAAGTACCAGTATAACGGGTAGAATACGACACTCGAACCACCTTAAAAGAACAAGAACACGAATCAAACCCGAACCCGAAAATCAATTTGGGAAACCCACCAGCAGTATTTTGCACTTCAATAGGAGGAAGATCAACAACTCGGTGTTTTTTAATTGAAGGGTTCCATAAAATCAATGGTGATGTATTCTGATACTTATCATAAAAATTATATAAACACAATAAACCATGAGCAGAAGAAACAACAAAATGGGATCTTTTAAAAAGGAAAACCCTAGTAAATTCACGCGTCAGATTATCGGAATCATAAGCAAAGAACATAGTATGATTAATTTTGCTGTGAATATCAATGGGTCTTTTAAAAAGCTGAAATTTCTGGGATTTTTCCGAATTGAAAGCTGCGAGAATTGACATAAAAGATGGGGAAGTAAGGATAGAGAACCATGACTTACATATACAAGTGAATCGTACCAGTGATTTTAATGGCAGCCTTTTCAAGATTTCGATTAGAACATCATCGGATAACGATGGTGGTGGTGAAGGTTGTTGTCCAGAAATTGAGCGTTTTCGGGTTGGCCATTTAATGGGTAAGTTATGCATGATTTTTGGATTGGTGATTGAGATTTTGGGAGATTTCTGGGGAATTTGTGAATTTAGGGTGTGAACAAGGTGAACTGGTGAAGGCAACCTTTGTAAAACTTTAGGAGAGTTCTGGGAAAGTAGATGCTTTAAGGACTAGAGGACTAAAGTGGACTTCTTCTTCTTTTTATTTTTTTTAAGTTGTTTTTTTTTTTTTTTTTTTTTTTTTTGTAAAGTCTAATTTTCGGGAGCTGATACACGTAAACTTAGTCTATGCGTAGCCCTACATAGACATCCAATGAAATTGCGACATGTCAACGTTCTTAAAAAAGAAAGAAAGAGAGTTAAGCGGTAAAAAGGTGTGAGATTTCCGCCTAAGAAGAGAGCAGCGGTAAAGGATGAAATTATGGCGCCATGTTGTTAAAAAATTTTACTTCCTCGACGAAGGTATGGTATGTACTTTTAGAAATATTTTCTATGGTAATGGCCAGTGAAGTTCTAGTCATTCATTGAATCAAAGATGAAGTAAGAAGTTCAAAACATTATTGAGCGACATTGACGATAAGTTTTTTTATCAAATGATGAGGTTTAAAATGTATAATTGAAAGTTTGTCTCTTTATTTGACATGGTGTAGTGAGTAAATTAGGAAATATGTCATATTTGATGAAAATGGTTTTTACAAGGAAATATAATTGGTTTGAAGTTATAAGGGTTGAAGAAGATATGCTTTTAGTTTTGTAATGGAATTCGAATCCATGGATTTATTTTTGATAAAATTTGGAATTTTGTGTTTTGTAGTTAATAATGTATAATGTACCGTTCTCATGAGTTTTTAAAATTATTTTAAGCAATTTTAGTTAGATATTAATTTTTTTAGTATGAATATAATTATAGTGGTATAATTATGTATTATTAGATGTACATAATATAATTATAGTGGAAAATAGATTACGAGTTTAATTGTGCTATGCAGGGTTGCAGTGTAATGGCAAGTGTGGAGGGCAATTTGGAAAAAAATCATTGATCTAAATGAGGTGTTTGAGGACTGTGAAGAAGAGGATCAGGGAATAGAAAATGATCCAAAAGTTGGAATGACCTTTGTATTTGGAGAAGAGTATGCCTAATTTTGCCACAACTATGCTTTCAAAAAGGGTTTTATGTTCTTCATTGAAACTAGCAAACTAATGGATGAGTACAAGAACGATGGTGGTACTCGAACAAGGGTAGGGAAGTATGAGACAATGTACCATATGATGCAACGAATAAGATTTAAATGTAAAAGGGGGGTGTACACAGAGCAAAGGGTCAAACGTCACAGGATGCAAAGTGTTTATTGATGCTCGTTTAGTAGATGGGAAGATGCAGGTACGTGGTTGTAAATTGGATCACAATCACCCAATTGATCCATCATGTAGCCGATCACCATACCAAATCGCTTTGCCTTTCTTAAAACAGTCAGTGAGAAGTGCAAATTCAAAGTGAAAGATGTGAAAGAAGGAAGTAGCTAATGAAACCAGAGAGTAATCTTGTCAATCATGCTTATAAATCTTTATAAATCTAAGAAAATAAATAAGAAATAGGAAAATAAAAATTATTTACGTCGTAATAAATAAAAATTGTAAAATAAGTTAACAAAAATTGTAAACTAAGCACTTATTTCCTAATAAAAATTGTAAAATAAGTTAACAATTAATGTTGTGAATTTGGGTTGCAATTATAAAATATCTTTGTTGGCGGATATTGCTAAAAATTAACCATATCTTATTAAATTATGGTTAATAGCATAGATTTTTTTTTTCAAAACCATATTATATGACATCATTAGTGAAATTAAAACATTTTAACATTGTTAAATTCCATAACATTACGCTTAGTAAATAAGTAAAATTTATATAAATAGAGTAACTTGAAAAATTATAGAAACTGTAACACTCAAAAAATTGGACAAAAACAAAACTGGACCAATTATTTAAAAATAAAATAATAAATGGTGTATGTATTCAATTTCTTACAAAAATATATGCCTCGACAAACCCCTGAACGGGAAACTAAAGTAAGCCCGAAAACTCTAGTAACCCCTCTCCAAGAAACTCAAGTAACCCCGGAAAACTCAAGAAATCCCTGACCGATAAACTCAAGTAACCTCGAAAAATCAAGTGATCCATGACCCAAAAATTCAAGTAACGAACCCCTGTCGCACGGTACAACAGGTCGCACATAAAAATTTGTGTTACTAAATAGAAATGATTGGGTTAAAGCGGTGACCATGAAAGAGAAAGAGTTTATATTAGATTGTAGTTTTTGGCAAAAAATGAAAGTATACCACCTATTAAAACACGACCGCATTTGATAAGTGTAATACTTATTTAAAATACAGAGAGAGTAGGTAACTCTTACTTTTTACAAAAATATAAAATACTATATCCAAATATGTCTTCACCTTATATACACCTTATACAAATATTATTTCAAGCTAGTTGCCTAGCTTCACATTATACAAATTGGAATTTTATCCTTATAAAAATAAGTAAACTTACAATAAGGTTATTCAGGTCTAATAAATAATTGCAATAACTTTAATAAGCTCTACTGCCTCCGTCCCTAAATTACATTCCTACTTTTCTCTATTTTGTGAGGAATAAATGCTAGAAATAGAAATATAATTTAGAGACTGAGGGAGTTGTAACACCCCAATAATTCTCTCTTTAAACCTGTGAGGACCCTAAACAATATTCAAGAGAATTACTGGCGTGCTACCGCCACATGTTCAAACGTTAAGGCTTTATCAGAAAATAGCAGCGGAAAAACTAAATCAAATATAAATAAGTTTCAAAACCAACGAATGAAACCAAATTAAGTCATACAACTTGGAACCATTAAGGCCCTTATTCAAAACCCCAATAAAAGTAGTAAGTGATTAAATTCAGTGTTCAAATAAATTCAAGCCCAAAAGAAATAGTGTCGAATAAAATCGAATTAAAATAAATTCAAACTTGCAAAAGAAATAAAATGCAAACAACCAACTCTCTACTCAAGATCCCACAACCCTGATGAATGTTGCATGTGTAAGAACCTGTGGTAATTCTGCTCCCCAATATTACAAGTGTAAAAATTGGATCGTCACAGAGTCATTAAAAGGCGAAGGCCATGACCAAAGAAAGACACACAAAGCACGCAATCAGCAAAGCTGAGTACATACAAGCTGCAAAATAAATTAAGAAATCCATAACATGCTACTAATAATCAATCATCATGCATCATTAAATTATAGACTCAACACACGACTCAACTATTTATATTACTAAGACTCCATTAATTAATAATAGGTAAATCATTATTTTTATTCATCGGATTACGCAATAGACAAGGTTGTCCAACCCATGCTCCATTTGGAACATCAATAAAAGAAAAACCCCATGCCTCCTTTCGGAAACATCAATAAACATCCAACGACCACGGGCGCGACTCCGTGACCGTAGTTAGTATGAGATCTCACCTAACTCCTAGTTTTGAAAAATATTTGAAATAAGAGACTCGTAGATCAAACGACCTCGAGAAAAGTACACGGCTAATACCCCATGTACCCCAATTGTCATTACTCCAGAAGTGCACCAATCCAGAGTTTTATTGCTCATCCATCTTGCACTTTACGTGATTTACAGGTTTAGACTTGGTGATGACTCATATGCATAACAATACAATCAATTCAATATCAATTCAATCAAGTAAAACAACTTTTCAATTTCAATTCTTGATTTATTAGTGACAAGCAACATTTATTATTTATTCCTTTACTACCTCGGTGTATAAACACCTTGAGTGCATAAGGCACCCAAAACCTTAACCTTGTCTTAGAAGACTTAAATTCTTCCTTTACTCATCCTACTTGCATAATCATGAATGAGTAATAAATTAATCATTACACCAATCATATACCTTTGCCTCTAAGCGCACCTTGCATAATTAGAGCACAAATAATACTTGCAATATAAAATAGTGCACGTCATACGAAATTCACAATGTATAACCAAACAATTTAACTCAGTCATCCCTATACATGATACTAAGTTCTCGATCCATCGTCCTTAAACATGTACCTAAAAGAAAGGTTTCGTAACTTGTACGTACCTTGAGTAAACGAATTGGTATGCCACTTTACTAACTAGAAATCACATTCAATAAACTCGTCTCCTAAGACAAATAATAACATCTCAATCAATACCCAATCAATCAAATTTACAGCAATACTAACTTACTTTAAAACCTTCAAAATCCAAATCAAACAACACTTTAAAACCTTCCCTTTAGTTAAAATTAAAGGCTTATATATAGTTCTTTAAATTTTCTTCATAAAAACTTTAAAATACACTCTTATACATACAGCAAGTTCAAAGTCTAATAAAAATCTAAAAATTATATAAAAACCCATAAAAATCTCCCTTTTTAATGGGTGATTAAACCCTCTTTATAAAACATCAAAAGTAGTACTTAGAAACTATGTCTAACACTTAAAACTTCAATAAAAACATATATTTATGCTTAATTAACTTTAAACATAATTAATTTTATTAATCAAACTCAAGGATAATATTTTAAGTATAAAAAAAACTTTGTTAAAATCATAAACTTCCCGAAAATCATATTTAGAAGCTGAATTTGGCCACGAGAGGGTGGTGCTCACTACCAAAAATGTGAGTCTTTCTTAAAACGTTGTTTCCACATGAAAAACACTACTTTTTCATCAAAATTGGATGAGTTCAGAATCTGATCGGGATTAAAACAGGATTAATATTAACGAACGAAAATCTAAAAATTAAAACACGAATTTACATGTTCAAAATAATATGGAATTAAGTTAAACTAATCATTAGTTATAATTACCAAAATTTCAAAACATCATTACTATAAAATCCCTAAATCAATTGTTCATAAAAACCCTAAAATCATGATTTTCAATAATTAAAAACCCTAGGTTATAAAATTTACAAAATCTAAAAATTATGATACTTATAAAATCTGAAATTATAAAGTTTAGTCATCAAAATACAACTTGATACTAATTAAATTACTTTCAAACAATAAAATCAAAATCCATAAATCAATAATTATAATTATACAAATTAATAAAACAAAGGAGAGAGAAAATAAGACTAACCTTTTTGTGTGGGAAATTTTTGGGGATTAATGGGGTATTTATAGGAGAGAATGTTGTAGGGTAAGTAAGAAGATTGGGCATCATAAAATTATTGGGCCAATTAGGTAAATGAAATGGACTAGGCTTTGTTTGTATGATCATGAATTGTAGAACATAGGTTCATAAAATAGTTTGTGCTAAAATAATTTTTGACCAATATTAATAATTTGAAACCTTTGAAATTAAATTATGAAAAATAACAAATAAATATTATAAATAAAATAAATTTTCATTGATAAAATATTTAAAAATAAGTATAAATAAAAACTTATAACTTCAAAAAACTACAATACGTGCGATAACATAAATAAGATCTAATAAGTTCCAATAAGTTTAATAACGTCTTCTAAGTTCATAGGGGTCTTTAATAAGGCTAATGAATATTAATAAGGTCTAATAACTTCCAATAAGTTTAATAAAGTATAGTAAAATAGTTGAGTAACTAGATATCATAAGTTATTTTTCCTAAACTAATAAATTTATCATATCTACACTTAACTGAGCTTAAGATTTTTTTATCACCTTCTTTTCAAGTCTTTCTAGTGTAACAAGCTTAGATAAGTTCAATTAAGGGTATGTTTTGTATACCTTATTTTCACTTATTCCACCTGTAAGAAGTTCATATTTGTTGGTACAAGTTTAATAAGTTTAGAAAAGAGTTACCCAAGTGTAGACACCCATTTGTGTCTCCCCAAAACCAAACCTAGTGATGAGTACCTTTCACGTCGAATCATAATCGAATGAAGCGAAAGTGTGGAAAGTCTAGTGTTGCGGAAAGTTTTAATTTCTTTTCTCTTCTCTTTGTTTTTGAAAACTTATTTTAAGAAAACAGCAAATCCAGTTTGGTTGGTCCATGATATAGGTCCAATAGTAGTGTAGTTGGATGGCACTTGACAAGAGATTTCCAACGATATGTTATAAGCCCAATTCCGATAAATATTGAGGAAGTTATGCCAATTTACCAAATGATCTTGGGGAGGGCCTAATATGATTTATCATTCCTAATGCAATTAGCATTGATAAATTGACTTTTTTTGACTTTTCAGAGTTTTAATTAAAATCAAAAAGCATTTTCGGGGAAAAGATACGATATTATCCTCCAGTACGGCAAACTTATCTGATTTTCGAAAACGCGTCAAAAATAGGCCCGGCGCCTGACTCCAAGCATCGGCGCCTGGAACTAGGCCTGGCGCCTAGCGCCCGCCATTGGAGCCTGACGCCAATAAGCTGGTGCTGGCGCCAGCTCTGTTTTGCGTGCGCCAATCTCGTTTTGCGTGCGCCAAGTGCTCTGTTTTGATATTTTATCTTTTTGGCTGATTTCTCTATAAATAACGTATTAAAAACTCCGTTTTCATTCACCAATTCTCACGAATTCTCACCTACAATCAGTTTTTATTCACAATCATTAATTCTCTAACTCTCTCTTAATCATTCACCTACTCTCATCAAGATTTTCTTGATTATTCTCTATCTCTCTCTTCTAAACTTTGTCTTTTTCATACACAATTCCGCATTCACAAAATCTAGAAACACCTAGCATTGTTCGAAGTTGCCTTCACCGTAGACGTGAAAGGTTTTAATTTCTGAGGTTTTGGTCCCAAATATCTATTTCAATTATTTAATTTAATTGTTTTAATTATTATTTTCCTTGAAGTTACTAACGCGTGTATTTTGTTATTAGAAAGAGATACGAAGCATCCAAGTAAGTGCTTTAATTGATTTATTGATATTATGATATAGAAATCATGTTTAGATTGTTATTTTGATTCCTAGTATCATGTTAGGATGTTCAAAGATTCCTAGTATCATGTCTAGGGTAACTTTAATATCAAGTATGATGCCTTTTATGTTCTTCCTAATATTTATGATTATTAGTAACATGTTAGGTTTAAATATATGATTTTTATTGCTTAGTGACATGCTAGGGTTTGTTATTAATCTTGTTAGTATCTTGCCTAGGATCTAGCTATTTTTATTATGCTTTAACATGATTTATAATTGTTTTGATTATGATTATAATGATGATTATTACAAGTATGATTTTTATAATTATGATTATTATTTTTATGATTATTATTATCTTGATGATGATTATATTTTTATTGTCATGATATTGATTATTTATTATGTTGCCTGATATTTATTTATTTCTTGATCACGCCTTTATGCATGTTTAAAGGGAATCGGTACTTGTAATCACGCTTGATAAGATAATTAATAATCTTGTTTAGGGTTAATTTGATTATATTTTCAAGTGATCGCCAATAATAGATTTATTTGTGCATTATATTCAACCAACGTAGATAAACAAGTTTAGGGTTAATCCTATTGATTGCATGTTAGTCAAAAAGCGTACATGAATACGATCAGAATAAAGTAGAGGCCTATTATTAGGGCAGGTTCAATCTCTTTTAGGTTGGATTTGTACCTTCATCCCAGAACCCTTATTTGGTTAGACCTTATGGAGTTGACGATCTCTTGGATCGTTAAGGGGTGTAACCTTCACCCTGTGAACGGTTTACAAGTTCCTAAAAAACTTGTTGGCGACTCTTTTGCTCTATCTTCTTCCCTTTTGGACGCCACTGTACTTTAGTGTATGATCACAGTGGGGTTCAAGCTAGGGGTTAATGCTTGAAATTATTCCCTACAGTATTTGGCGACTCCACTGGGGAGGATTTCTATTTTAATTCCTGAATTTGTTTCGGCAATGATTTAGAATGAGTGGATGAGACTCGAAACGTTCTAAGAATTTCATGTGCGTAATTTTGATTAACATTATTGTCATATGCATAAAAAAGATCTCATTGGAAAGACCATCTGTAATGAGTTAAAAACATAGGATTTTACACGTAGGAAATTTGAGAAATATCTTTCGCAACTAGGACCGAAATAACACCGCGCGAAACTGGAAAATTTTATTGAGCACAAAAAGCTGCTGAGGCATGTGGGAAGTAGCGCCAGAGGCCAGAGCTTGGCGCCAGCATTTTAGCCGTAGCACCAGACGCCAGTACTAGCGCCAGACGCTATAGTTAAAATTTAGCGCCAGTCTCTGATTGCTGGTGCCAATTTCCCCCAATACCGAGCCAGAATTATGCGTTCTAATTTCGACCGGTTTTTCGTATTGTTTGGTCAATCCTACTTCCTGATTAAATTTTTTCTCACTTTTCTAAAACCCATATGTGTTCCACATATGGACATAACCCTCTGGGAATTCATTCTCCATCTACCTGATTGAACGCTCCGTGCAACAAAGGGTACATCCGAGATGTTGAATTCACCAAACCATGGAAGCGAGTTTTTTCTAAACTCGCGGTGTCCCATCCACTTGCGCCAACCCTTCACGGTTAGGCTTCCGCGCGGTGCATTCGGAAAATTAACCATGGACCCTCTATTGACTAACCCATATCCCGAACTTTAGAGAAATAGAGCCATGGTTAGGTTGCAAACGCATTGCATCATATTGTGTCTACTTGACTAATTGTGCATTATTTGTTGTGCATATATTCTATGTTTCTCTTAACCATTTGTTTGACTTGTGTTAAGACTAAATAAACTGATTCCTGACTAAAGGACTTTGTTTAATTAATTAATTAATTAATTTGAGCTAATAAATAAACATAAAATCGAGTCGTAGTTCCTTTAAGTCGACCCGGATTTTTATTCCCGTATACTGCACAAGCGTCAACTTGTTTTGGTCATAGCCGGAGTTCTCGGAAGAACTACGAGTCGTACAATATATGGATCTGTAGCTCTGAGTTTTATCGTTAATGTGGCGTTGGTTTCATCCAAATCAGAGTCACAGATAAAAAGTTATGACTAAAATACCACAGTATGTCCAGTTTAATGCATATACGTGAAGTCTTAACTTAGTCTTTGCTTGAGTCTAGTCACATAGTCTAGCCACATGGTCATGACACGAGTCTTAACACATCACCTACACTCAATAGTCATAGCACACACTTTGAGTATATGCCACCATGACCATGTCTTAGGTTCATGCATGAGTCGGTCTTTTTTCGTCATTTGAGTTGGGGGGTACATTTTATTCCTAATTCTTCATATCCCTCCATCTACATCATTTTCCTTCACATTCTATTCCAATCTTTCTTCACATCCTCCTTCCATTGCATGTTGAATAGAGTTTGAGTTAAATAATTAACAATGAATATCCCCAAATTCCTTTTCCACAGTACTTGGTCGAGGAGAGAAGGGCGATTAATCAAGGACAATCTCTTTATTCAAGTTTCACTTTTCGATAAACTAATTCGTCAAAAGAGGAAGGCTAAAAAGATAATGGCAAGTCAAGAAGAAGTTAACGAGCTTAGGAACCAATTGGTTACCGTAACTGAGACATTGAAGCTTCTCACACTCAAGATCAATGATCCCGTGAAGCAACAACAGATGGACCTCATGCAAGAGAGTCTAAGCAAGCTATCTAGTGACTATAAATTTCAGGTCATGAGTTCACAAGGGGTCTCTCTGGACAAGGAACTTCTTCCGCATAAGTTCAACGCCACTGACATCCCTAAATTCAAGGCAATAGATAACCCTTACTTCCATCTAAGAGCTTTTGAAACTATAATGAGCATTAAGGGTATCGATAAGAAGGTTTTCCCCTCTCTGTTCCCACTATCTCTCGAAACCGTTTGTCAACAATGGTTATTTTCTCTCGAGAAAGAAAAAACCTCTTCTTGGGAGTCGATCACAAACGCTTTCATTGATAGATATAAGTGCAACATCTAAGACGAAACAGACCACAGACAACTTGAGATGTTAAAACAAAAAGAAAACGAAGGGTTCACGTCTTTCTTCAATAAATGGAGAGAAACTTCCGCTAATATGGTCAAGGCTCCTACCGAAAAAGAATCTGTGAGGATGTTTATCAAGAATCTCCAAGGGAAGTATTCAAGGCACTTAAAGTACCAACACAATTTAAATACTTTCAAGGCTGTGTATAACATAGGCATTGACATTGAAGATGACCTTCTGAAGATAATGGTGCGAGAGGAAAGAAGAGCGACCATCCTTCTTCTTCCTCTCCCATTAATGAGGTACATGCCACGAACACCTCTAAACCACAAATCCAAAGATCAAAAAGGATGTTCACTCCACTTGGCATGAGTTATGAAACAGCTTTCGAGAAGCTACATCACCAAGGACTAGTCATGCCCATAGGGCCCATCAAAGATCCAGTTCCAGAAGCCAGGCCACCTAAGTGGGACCCTAATAAGAACTGCAAATATCACCAAGGAAAGGGTCAAGACATCGAGGAGTGTTGGAAACTCAAAGAAGCTATTCAAGATCTGATCGATAACAATGAAACTTTCGAGATTCTAGCCATCGAAGATGACCAAGCACCCTTCGATCCATCACTTCTTATCACACCTGTAGGAGAGCCCATGATCGAGATAGCTTATATGACCTTTCTCGATGAAGTGGCCATAATTGAGGAGGATCAAAGTCTTTTCTAAGATAATTAATACAATGGAAGACTCGTCAAGTCTAAAAGAGGACGTTCGAAAACTGCAAGATGTCGTTGCCATGCTCTTAAATGTGGTAGAGGGATTAGCAAATCGGTTAATGACCATCGAACAAAATTCTCGCCAAGAGTTTAATGAAGAACTCAATGCTCCTAAGCCACAGGCAAAACAGACCATTGAAGAGTACACACTAATAGGAATGACTTACAATGAAGCTTTTGACTGTCTTCACGATCAAGGTCTTATCCACCCCATTGGTCCCAGTCAAGACCCCCCGCCTGAAAAATGGTTTCCCAATTGGGATCCAAATTTTTATTGTCGATACCATAGAGGTCGTGGTCACACCACTGAAGTATGTCTCGCCCTCAAAGATCGTGTTCAAGATCTTATTGATTCAAATCTCCTTCATGTTCCTCCGCGCGACAAGAAGGCCAAGATTAGTAACAATAGTATCAGTGGCTGTAAAGGGAAGAAGAACGACTATCCTTCTTCTTCCGAAAAACCTACTCTAGCAACAGTGTTGGTACTTTCGACCTTAGTGAGATCCTAGCCATGGGTAATCGAAAGCAACCGAAAAGGGAATTTACCCCTATTGGAATTAACTATGATGAGGCTTTCGACCGACTCCATGCTAAGGGAATCATTACTCCCATTGGACCTATTCAAGATCCTCCACTTAAGAAAAGATTTCCTAGTTGGAATCCAAACGAACATTACAAGTGCCACCAAGGCAGGGGTCATACTACTGAGAGCTGTTGGAAGCTAAAGGAGGCTATCCAATATTTGATTGATAACAACAAGCTTCCCATGCCTCCAGTTAACAAGAAGAGCGAGTGATGATAAAGGGAACAACACAAGACAAGAGGCGAGCTTCAACGACAAGATTTCGTGACCTCTTTTTTCTATTTCTTTTTCATTTTTTCCTTTCCCTAATAACACTAGTAGAAAAATGTACATTTGCGTCGCCATATTTGCGTCACTCATTCTAAGGAGCGAAGCAAATGTTTTATTTTACCTTCCTTTTAAATTATTTGCGTCGCATAATATTTAAGAAGCGACGCAAAACTCAAGTGCATTTCAACTTTCTATCCTTTGCGTCGCTCCTATTTATTAAAGCGGCGCAATTAATAAACTTATTTGCGTCACTCATTAGTTAGCAAGCGACGCAAATAAGTGATTAAGTAAATTGCGTCACTCTTTTACTAATGAGCGACGCATATGTACATTGTACAACATTATAAACAAGGTTATTTGCGTCGCTTTTTTATAATAAAGTGACGCAAATAACTCTTTTGTCTTTAGGTTTTTCTGTGTTTTTTACCTTAGTTTTTCATCAGGTACCTACATTCACTATACAAAAAGAAAAAAAAAACAAGAGTTCTTAAATTCCAGCGAATTTCTACAGCAAAATACCCACAAATTTGTCTCTGAAATCCAACAAATTCGGCCAAAAACTTGCGTTTCCCCAGCAAATTTAACATCTGAAATCGCAGTGAAGTCGAAGACCCATAATCGGCTGCGAATTCGAGCAATTTCGAGCAAAATTTTAGACCAAAAACCCTAAGAAATTCGAAGCCTTAAACCCAGAAAAATTGATTGTTTCCGACCAAAAATCCCCCATTTCGAGCAAAAAATCAACTCAAAAGCATACAAATTCGAACCCTAAAAGCCCCAAAAAATTCAATTTCGGTCTTCAAGTTCGATTGGGGGATTTCGTGGGGGGATTTCTAGGGTTTTTGGCAGCGACGCAATATACCCTAAGAAATTTGTCCCATTTCAGTCATAAATAATTTTTGTTCGAGTTTCAGTCAAGAAATTACAGCAACAATAGGTTAAGTCAAGAAATTACAGCAACAATAATTGTTTGAATTACGTCTTTTTCTGGGTTCAAGTCAAGAAATTACAGCAACAAAAATTCGAGCAATAACTGAAATTTTCGAGTGGAAAAATCGCTTAATTTTGCCCCAAAAAACCCGAGGAAGTTCAAGCAAATTACAGCAACAACAATTGAAGTTCGATTTCGGCTCGACATTGTTGAATTTTTGAAGTCAATTCCACCTATGGTAAGATTTCTTCTATTTATGTTCAATCTTTTCTTGGTTTAAGGCTTCGAATTCGGGGAAGATTAATGAGTGTGCTGAGTAAGCTTAATTTGCAAAATTTGGCTATTCTTACATGATTCATAATTATTGTGTCTCTGCTTGGTAATTTTGCAAACTTTGATTTAAGTTATTACTGCCTTAATCTATTGTAGTCTAGTACAAATGTACATTACTTGATGATTTAAGTTATTACTGCCTTAATTGCAATTAAAAAGTCCATTATGATCTCGGGTTTAGTCATTGAAGCATGCTGAACGAGCACTTCAGTCGAGTGATACATTGTTATGTCTATCTTAGTTGTAATTAGCCTAACAGATGATTAAGGTTTACGTGCTCGCATTTGTAAGCATCGAAAAGTCGATATCCATCATACATACTGTCATGCAGCTTGATTATTGCTGGCATGCTTTTCAACATACCTTAAGAGCATGGTTCAACCCTGGCCTAAGATCTGCCTTTTGGTCCAAACCTAACTTTTCCGGCAGTTGGAAATTGAACCTTTTCTGAACTTAGACCACAACAAGCAATTCAAGAATTAACATGAAAATATAAATATAAATATAAATATAAATGGAAGTATAAAATGTCAGTGTAATCATTGAAGTGTAGCAAACTTAAAATTTACTGTAATGAAGCTTTAGGTGTCGGCTCCTGTAATGGTCTTCACATATTCATAAGTTCTGTAAGACCTTTTTGTTTTGCTGGTATTAGAAATTTAGTTTAAACCTTTATTGAAAAGGAGGCAATGTCAGTATTTCTTACTCAACTAATGTTATGACTATTTGGCTAATAATGAAAAATAGTGTAAATGTACTTTTTTAACTAGTGGTTTTTAGTGATGATGGTTTTAACTTGTTTTTAAACCTAGTATCAAGTTTTCTTATCTGTTAAGCTACTTTTGAAGGCCTAAATCTGGAGGAAAAAACCCAGAATTATTATTATTATTATTTTCAATTTTTTTTTGTAAGTCTCAAGCATGAACAACTGTCATCTCCGATTCATTAAAATGGAGAATCCGTATGTTCCCTTGTAAATGGTTGAATAAAAGGAAGTTATTGTGAATCAAATGATCATTGATAAATCAATTAATACATATGAAATTATATAAGGGAATGGTGTTGTATGCATTGCTTTTTATCTTAGTCTAGGGCTACCGGGGTAGATTCTAAAACATTGCTAATTGCAGATCATTTGATCCTTAAGCTTAAGTAAAAATTGATATGTATTGTAATACACTTTGGTTATGCATGACATATTCATCCTTTGTTACATTAATTCACTTATGATTCTAGTCTATTAGCCGCTTCATCTATATATACTGCTTGGTTAGTTCTCATCTGGAAATATTTTTTTCTTATTGATTTCTAAATTTTGGTTGGTTTAAATCTTGGCAGTACTTGGATGAAAACAAGTCTTTGATTCTGAATATTGTGGAAAGCCAGAATTCGGGGAAGATTAATGAGTGTGCTGAGTAAGCTTTATTTGCTAACTTTGGCTATTCTTACATGATTCATAATTGTGTCTCTACTTGGTAATTTTGCAAACTAGTGAGAAATGGTTAGTACTCTAGTTTTTAAGGCAATTGGGTCAGATTAATTATCAATTTTATCATACTGATCCGTTCTTTCATTGTATGGTTAAAGGTGGTATGCAAAACGATTTCTACATCCTGACATTGTGGCACCATATGATTACATATTTATCTGGGACAAAGATTTGGGAGTGGATAATTTTGATTCTGAAAAGTTAGCACTCTTTCTGCATCATATCCTCTAATGTCTTGAGCTATTCAGTACAGAACTTTTGTCATTTTTTTTATTGAATTTTCAGATACGTTGATTTGGTTAAGAAACATGGTTTGGAAATTTCACAGCATGGTGTGGATCCTAATAGTCCGTTTACATGGAAGATGACAAGGAAAAGACATGACAGTGAAGTTCACAAGTAATAACTACTAATGATGTATAATTTATGCTCAGTTATCTTCCTTTGAACAATTACCAAAATATTGATCTGAGTTGTTTCCTGGGTGCACTTTGCAGGAGCACAGAGGAGAAACCAGGATGTTAAATTTCAGTTAAATTGTTCAATTTTTGCTAAAAAATGGAGAATGATTCTTCCAAGAAAATTGAAGTTTCTGCCCTAAACCCCAATTTACAATCAAGAGGTGCTTTGGTTGTATTAGAAGGGTTAGATCGAAGTGGAAAGAGCTCTTAGTGTATTCAGTTTCTCTCTCACTTGCAAAGTATTGGGTGTTCTGCTGAGTTATGGCGGTTTCCGGATCGAAATACTGCTGTTGGGCAGATGATCTCTGCTTATCTTTCCAATCAATCTAATTTGGATGATAATACTATTCATCTTTTGTTCAGTGCTAATCGTTGGGAGAAAAGGTTGTTTCTTTTTTCTTTTTATGATTGTTTTTTTATACATAATTTGTGAGTTGCATACCATGTGTTTGATGTTATGTTTAGCTGAATCTAATTCCTTTCTATGTTGTTATTTATTGGTTAATTTATTTGGTATGATCTGAGACATGGCTGTTAAACCAAATCTTAGTTTTTTCATAGCTTGCATCAGACTGTACAATTTTGGTAAGGCTGTAAGGTTAATAGGTTTGACAGTGGTGACTTTATCTTGCATAGTGACATTATAGTGATGCCTGCAATATTATGTAGTGCAGGTTATACTAATTTTATTTTACTTAAACATGTTCCAGTTTCTTGCAATGTTCTTTATATTTTTGTAAATTATGTTTTTTAACTAGATTCTGTGAGATAGTTGCTGTTTCATCAAATTCCGTAATAATGCCATCTAGATTTTCATACGATGCTGAATGATAACAGATGGTTGATGCCTGCTTGCCAATGGAAGAAGTCCAGAAGAAGCTCAGAGAATATGTGCTTGAGTGTGTTGCGGCCTGCAAAAATGGAAGGGCTCTGTCTCACTTTTGGTCACAATAGGCAAGCTGCCATATGCCTCTTGCTCGCTTGGGCGAAATTGTATACTATAGTCAGTAATTAGTAGTTACCACGTTTTGAACTCTAGGTTGAGCTGTTGAGGTACTTCTACCTTTAAGTTTAAGTATAGAAGTTGGAGTTGTATTATACGTTGATTTGGTTAAGAAACATGGTTTGGAAATTTTATGGGTAGGCCAAATTACAGAGGAGACTCTGCCGAAATTTACATTTGCATTATTCAATAATATTGCATTTTTATTTCAATTATATTAGCGTTAGCATATTACTTTATACCTAGGAAAACAAGTACTACAAACATATACAAGGCAATTATTATATTATAATTAAAAAAAAAAATTCACCTCATTTGCGTCACTCATTAAACAAACAAGTGACGCAAATACAACAGTTTTGTATTGTCTACTCAGTCATTTGCGTCACTCCTATATAAACAAGTGACGCAAATAACAAAAAATAAGTTTATTTATTTTTTGTTATTTGCGTCGCTTGTTTATAAAGGAGCGACGCAAATAACAAAAAAAGTTTATCTGAAGAGTCATTTGCGTCGCTTGTTTATAAAGGGGCGACGCAAATGACTAAAAATAAGTTTATCAGAAAAGTCATTTGCGTCGCTCTTTTATAAAGGAGTGACGCAAATAACAAAAAATAAGTTTATCTGAAGAGTTATTTGCGTTGCTCCTTTATAAAAGAGTGACACAAATAACAAAAAATAAGTTTGTCAGAAGAGTCATTTGCGTCGCTTATTTATAAAGGAGCGACGCAAATGACAAAAAATAAGTTTATCAAAAAATTCATTTGCGTCGCTCCTTTATAAAGGAGCGACACAAATGACTCTTATTTGCGTCGCGCCTAGGAGCGACGCAAATGACTTAAAAGTCATTTGTGTCGCGAGCAGTTGCGTCGCTCATAGAAGCGACGCAAATACACTATAAATGAGCGACGCAAATGAGCCTTTTTCTACTAGTGTAAGTCTAGCATAGAGACCTTTCTTTTCCCTTAGATTACTTTTGTAGATTCTCTATTTCTTTTCCTTAAATAAAATGAGCATTTATTTCCTTATATATGATCATTTCATTGCATTAAAAAAAAAAACTATGTCGAATTAAGCACAAGGTATACCAATGATTTAAGGCAAGGCACCCCTTGTAGCCACATCATATCTCTTTCACCTTCATTTTTTCAACCTACATCTACCTAACCTTGGGATGGGATAGTGTGTAACTTATGCAATTTTAAAAAGGCTTGAGTGACTTCAAAAAGATTAAAATAGCAAAAAATAAATAATAGCAAAAAAATAATTAAAAGTGTACAAAAGGGCAAGTGTTCAAATGTTTTTGATATGAAAATATCTTTGATATGAACACGTCTCAGATTGCGTCTCTTATCGAGTGCTCGGTACCGTGCCTGAGAAACATGAATGCCAAGTGAGTGATAGACCGCATGATCGGGATTGCCCACACTTATAAAAATAAAATAAATGCTAAAGCAATAGATAAAAGAGAGCTAAAAAAGAGTAGAAACTCAAGCATAAAAATATAAAGATTCAAAAGTGAGGTTGCACACCCTGGGGGCTTATCTAGGGTCTTAAGCCTTTATCCCCTTCTTCTATAACCTTTAGCCTAACCACGTTACAACCCTTAAAAAGACCTTTTTGAGGTATACACACTCGTGCGAGGTTCGGCTAGAGCTACGTTCGGCCTGATTCCTAACGGATACGTAGGCAACCTCACATCGAGGTGCGACCGTAATAAACATGCATTCATATTTAAATTCACACACTTACAACATGATCATATCAAGGGATATCTTATGCTCCACTTAGAGCTAGACTTGGGGGCTTGATCCTTACATCATTAGCTTACCTAGCCTAAGAGTCATCACCATTTGACTCTTTTCTATTTTTTCTTTCCACACACTTAGCTCTTGTGGCTTAGCTTTAGTGTCACTTTCACACACTGCACAGATACATGAACAAATATACTTCCCTTAGGAACCCTATGTCATAAAATCTTAACACAACGCTGAAGCATGCCTTGTCACATCACTCATCAACCATAATGGTCATTGCATCACGAAGTATGAAGTGCTTAGCCTCCGTGCCTAAGTTACCCAAATTCTTTCATCATTGAGTTAACAGTTGAGATAGCCTAGGATGGATTAATCCTTGCACCTTGAGAGATAGTATCAAACAACATTTGACTAAGCTCATTCAACACGCACCTTCAAAAACTTCTTTCTTTTTCGTGTCTTTCTTTTTCGGGAGAAAGTCGGTACCCTCCACAAAAATGACGGAAAATTTGTGCTTTTTTCGAGTCGCACGATCACATTACAATGCACACACGAGTCATGTACACATTGAGTCATGTCGTCTCATATCACTTTGATTTGAGTCTAACGCATGTGTCAAACACTTCGAGTCGAGTCAACCTCGAGCCAGTCGATCACATCGAGTCAAGTTTATACCTTGAGTCGTGTCAAGTCAATAAGTCAAGCGACATTAAACCTTAGGTCAACCCTAAGATAATTAAAGAGATTGGAAAAGTTCTATAGTCAACAATAAATACAGGTGCAGCAGAATAGGGAGGACCCTATCACAACGTTTGGCGACAGAGTCAATTCTTGGCGCCAGAGATATTTCAGCAGCGACAGAGATCAAAGCCTCTCAGAAAGGTGATTTAGACCTTATACAACAATTTCAGGTTCCTTGGTACGCCAGTAAGCCCCTCCAAGCAATTTGACATGATTAAGTAGTGAGTTTGATTACAATCACAATAAGTGGTCGACTTGATGAAAGATCGTCTCACTTATTTTAAAGCGCCTAAGAATAGCCTCATCACGGAAACACCGACATACTGGTTTTAGCAGAAATAAATTTTATACGAGCTTTAGAGATCGACAAACGTTGGTCTTCAAAAAAATTTTCTTCAAGACATTATCGCAACAAACGTTCAAGTACCGAAGCTCTATTGTTCAGAGACGCGTGAACATTTCCATCAAGCTCTTTTGCTCCAGAGATGCGTGGGCATATCATTCAAAAGCTCTTTTACTCCAGAGATGTGTGGGCATATCAATCAAGCTCTTTTGTTCAGAGACGCGTGGACAATCCTTTTCAAGCTCTTTTGTTCAGAGACGCGTGGACATTTCATACAAGCTCTTTTGCTCAGAGACGGTGGGAATCCTATTATCAAGCTCTTCGTTCAGAGACGCATGGACATATCAATCAAGCTCTTTTGTTCAGAGACGCGTGGACAATCCTTTTCAAGCTCTTTTGTTCAGAGACGCGTGGACATTTCTTACAAGCTCTTTTGCTCAGAGACGCGTAGGCATCCTATTATTAAGCTCTTCGTTCAAAGACGCGTGGACACATCATTTAGAAGTTCATATTAAAAAAAGAATATAATAAAGAAGCTCTTTAGACGCGTGAACATATAAAAAAGAAGCTCTTTGTTCAGAGACGAGTGAACATCGAAACAGCAAGGTGGCGTTTCCTGGATTATGGAGAGTTGTCACAAACAACTGAGGATTGTTTCAAGAGAAGCAATCTTCGATAGTATTCCCTTGGACGTGGAATATTATCAATGCGGATGAGAATTGTTTCAAGAGAAGCAATCTTCGATAGTATTCCCTTGGACGTGGAATATTATCATAGCGGAGGAGGATCGTTTCAGGCAAAGCAATCTTCTAATTTGGAAGCAGTTACGGGCGTAGCAGTTTTCAAGCGGGATGGCATTCTCTAGCTTGCAGGAGGTCATCAAAACAGTAAAGCGGCAGCAAATCGACTACTTTCAGAGACGTGTGCTCGACGGTGCAAGATACGCGTTTCTTAACTCTTTTATCTGTTTAACTAACGTTAGCTTGTAATTATTGGCGTTACAAGATTGGTTTAGGATCGCAGAATGTTCTGAATCATTCTCCGTCCCTATCGATACTTTGACTTTTGTTTTCGAAACTCGCGTTTCTCCAAACTCAGTCAAAGTGGGAGCTTCTGTAGACACCCATTTGTGTCTCCCCAAAAACCAAACCCAGTGATGAGTACCTTTCACGTCAAATCATAATCGAATGAAGCGAAAGTGTGGAAAGTCTAGTGTTGCGGAAAGTTTTAATTTCTTTTCTCTTCTCTCTGTTTTTGAAAACTTATTTTAAGAAAAAAACCAATCCAGTTTGGTTGGTCCATGATATGGATCCAATAGTAGTGTAGTTGGATGGGACTTGACAAGAGCTTTCCAACGATATATTATAAGCCCAATTCCGATGAATATTGAGGAAGTTATGCCAATTTACCAAACTGGGCCCGGTTTGAGCCTTATATGCGGCCTAATGATATTGGGGAGGGCCTAATATGATTTATCATTCCTAATGCAATTAGGAATGGTTTTAGTCTTCTAGATTCTTCTAGAAGGTTCTTTTCATTTCTAATTCAATTAGCAATGATAAATTGACTTTTGTTGACTTTTCAGAGTTTTAATTAAAATCAAAAAGCATTTTCGGGGAAAAGATACAATTTTATCCTCCAGTACGACAAACTTATCTGATTTTCAAAAACACGTCAAAAATAGTCCTGGCGCCTGACTCCAGGCGCCTGGTGCTAGCCATTAGCGCCTGGCGCCAATAAGCTGGTGCTGGCGCCAGCACTGTTTTGCGTGCGCCAATCTCGTTTTGCGTGCGCCAAGTGCTTTGTTTTGATATTTTATCTTTTTGGCTGATTTCTTTATAAATAACGTATTAAAAACTCCGTTTTCATTCACCAATTCTCACGAATTCTCACCTACAATCAGTTTTCATTCGCAATCATTAATTCTCTAAATCTCTCTTAATCATTCACCAACTCTCATCAAGATTTTCTTGATTACTCTCTCTCTCTCTCTCCTAAACTTTGTCTTTTACATACACAATTCCGCATTCACAAGATCTAGAAACACCTAGCATTGTTCGAAGTTGCCTTCGCCCTAGACGTGAAAGGTTTTAATTTCTGAGGGTTTGGTCCCAAATATATATTTCAATTATTTAATTTAATTGTTTTAATTATTATTTTCCTTGAAGTTACTAACGCGTGTATTTTGTTATTAGAAAGAGATACGAAGCATCCAAGTAAGTGCTTTAATTGATTTATTGATATTATGATATAGAAATCATGTTTAGATTGTTATTTTGATTCCTAGTATCATGTTAGGATGTTCAAAGATTCCTAGTATCATGTCTAGGGTAACTTTAATATCAAGTATGATGCCTTTTATGTTCTTCCTAATATTTATGATTATTAGTATCATGTTAGGGTTAAATATATGATTTTTATTGCTTAGTGACATGCTAGGGTTTGTTATTAATCTTGTTAGTATCATGCCTAGGATCTTGCTATTTTTATTATGCTTTAACATAATTTATAATTGTTTTGATTATGATTATAATGATGATTATTACAAGTATGATTTTTATAATTATGATTATTATTTTTATGATTATTATTATCTTGATGATGATTATATTTTTATTTTCATGATATTGATTATTTATTATGTTTCCTGATATTTATTTATTTCTTGATCACGCCTTTATGCATGTTTAAAGGGAATCGGTACTTGTAATCACGCTTGATAAGATAATTAATAATCTTTTTTAGGGTTAATTTGATTATAATTTCAAGTGATCGCCAATAATAGATTTATTTGTGCATTATATTCAACCAACGTAGATAAACAGGTTTAGGGTTAATCCTATTGATTGCATGTTAGTAAAAAAGCGTACATGAATACAATTAGAATAAAGTAGAGGCCTATTATTAGGGCAGGTTCAATCTCTTTTAGGTTGGATTTGTACCTTCATCCCCGAACCCTTATTTGGTTCTAGACCTTATGGAGTTGACGATCTCTTGGATCGTTAAGGGGTGTAACCTTCACCCTGTGAACGGTTTACAAGTTCCTAAAAACTTGTTGGCGACTCTTTTGCTCTATCTTCTTCCCTTTTGGACGCCACCGTACTTTAGTGTATGATCACAGTGGGGTTCAAGCTAGGGGTTAACGCTTGAAATTATTCCCTACACCAAGTACAAATTACAACTAAAATAATTTTGAATATGGTCTAATAAGTGCAGAAAAATCAAAATTAGGTGCATAGAACACACCCTTAGTTTAAATAAGTTCATTTCATGTTTAATAAGTTTTGATAAGAGAACCCAACGTCAAATAAAAACTAAAATAAAATTTAATAAAGTGTAACAAGTGCAGATAATTTCTTATCAGCGGAAAAGAAGTGAATAGAACACCCCCTTAATAATTAATACACCTTATATAACTTAGAATAAGGTGAACAATTTGGACCCTAAGTTTCAATAGGTAAAATAAGGTCTAGTAAGTTACAATAAATTCTAATTAGGTAAAATAAGTTCCAATGGTTTTATATATTACACTAAGGGCATGTTCTCATTGATTGAAATTAGCTGAACTTAACTTAACTTATTAGAGCTGCACTGAACTCGAATGAATATTTTATAAGAGAAGGAAATTAGGAACTGAACTAAATATTATTTTTATGAACTGTATTAGACAAAATATTATTTTTATAATTGCATTTTTGATTTATATTATCGTATTAGTCTATTTATTAAAGAAGATAAATTAACGTATTTTAATTCGGATTTTCATATCGGATCCAAATAACTGAATTTTAATTCTGATTGGATTGAAAAAGTAATTCCGATCGGGTCGGATTGAAAAATGGAAAACCTAATTATATTTCGGAACGGATTGAATTTGGCCTTAATCTAAACTGAAAACCAAACGGGACACCCCTAATACCCACTATTTCTTCTCAAATGTTTTCAATTACTATAGTTAAAGAGAATTCATCTTCTGAAAGATCTACAACAATTAACTTGTATGAATTCGCTAATTGTTATCTACATTTAGGGGTGTAAATGAGCCGAGCCGAGCGGAGTACTACCTTGTTCATGTTCAAGTTCATTTTACTTAGACGAGTCCAAGCACGATCCCGAGCTTTCAAACAAGCTTAAAAATCTGTTCAAGGTCGATTCATTTAGTACACTATATGTTCGCGGACGATTCGTGAATGGCTTGTTTATTAAACGAGTTTATAAATAAGCGTTTTATGAATGAGTTTAGTAATAAACGAGCTTTTCTAATAAACGAGATTTGTTCTTTGAAATTTGAAAATCTCAAAATATAGCAAAATAATTAGACGAGTAATACAGAAACATAAATATAATTAACAATTGTATATAAATCAATAATTCATGAATATAATTAGGCGAGTAGTTCACAAACATAAATAAATGAGTCGTTAGTGAACTTATTTGAACGAGCATACCTATGTTCGTGTTCAAGGTCATTTATTAAACGAGTTTCAAAATTTGTTCAAGTTCGTTGCATTTATCAAATAAACAAGCATGAATGAGGTTCAACCGAGATTAAACCTGTTTCGGGGGTTTTTGTCCCTTGGGAGAGTTACAACACTGAGACTGGATTCAGCAAAGTTAGTAAGTATTCAGTAGTAAAACGTGCGGAAATAAAGTTATCTGCTCGGATTCCAAGCTCAAGTAAAGTGTTTTATGTTCCTTGAAAACGACAGCTCTGTAATAAATGTGAAAGTGACGTGTTGTCTCGTATTACGTGTATCCGTTTCTTGTCATAAATGTATGAACTGTCCCTATTTATAGGGTCCTTTTGGAAAGTGTGCCCTCCCTAGGATCTGATGACCTAGGGATTAGGTCACGCCGCAAAACAACGCCTCAAGGTTTGGGCCCTTGAAGGCCGCCATTCCAGAGGCAATGTCTGAGTGACACGTGTCACTGACATCTTTTAGGGTGACACGTGTCGCCCTCTGAATGGTCCATGCTGGATCGTCAATCTTTTTGGGACAAAAGGATGTTCGCCCACCACGTGTCATCATCTCATAGGTCCAGATGGCACCTTTACTAATGACACATGGCAGTTTCTGACTGGGCCACCAGGCCGGGTAAAAATACCCAAATCATTTGCCCCTCACAGGGGTCACGTGCATTGCACATGGAACCTGTGACAGGCGTCATCATCCGTCTAGACGGATTTTCAAATTGCATTTTGGGGGGAAAATTAGGGTTTCCCCTTTCTATAAATAGGAGGGTTTGACTCCATTTTTGTTTTCACACCTTTGCGAATCTTGGAGAATATCTGGACTTTTGACTTTCAAAGACTCTCAAAGACCTAAACTTTGTCAAGCATCCGACACTCGGCTTTCTGTCCGTCTGCTTCAGCCAACCAGGCGTCTCGTAATACCTTCTTCTAAGGTAACCGCCTGCTCTTTTCTTTTATTCTTTCTTGCATTTTTCATTTATCAAGTGGTTTCCCAAACGTACACGGCACGACCTAGGTTAGTGATCAGCCGGTCACCGGGGACGGCTGAATCTAGAACTAGGAGTGCCGAATGCTCGATCGAGAACTTTCCTTTAAGTACATCTCCAAATCTGACAGTGTATATGCATCTGCAGGACACGATGGCTCGAACAAAGAAAACAACAAGGAGATTAGGCCGAATGGTTCCTTTTACCATTCGGACAGTGAGACTCCCAACTCTAAAGGCTCCATTAGGGTGCCTGCTAGCGAAATTTCTGAGCACCCCCCAAACCCTTCTTCTGACCTTCCCCTAACTCCAACTTATTACTCCTCCCCTTCTTCAAGCGACACCCCTAGTGATACTATACTGCGGGAAACCGACAGTCAGTACCAGGCCGAGCCTTCAGAACAGGCGTCGGAGGAGAGTCTAGGGGAGGACCCTGCTGGCCCTAGCCGGCAGTCCCCTAGCTCTGGGGAGAGTTCTGATGACGATTCGGCCTTGTCATCTTCTGATAATGCCTCCGTTACCTCAGAGGAGGCCCGAACAAAAGTAAGCACTGTAAGGGAATCCTTGTCAGTGGAAAAGGGGGAAGGTTGGGCGGAGCCGAGTGCTTCTAGGCGCTTGGAACGCGCCCCCTACTATCACCATGTTCTGCAAAGCAAGCGGACCTCTATGACATGGGTCATGGCTTTTTCTTGTCCGTTCCCAACAAGGATGACACGATAACCTAGCCGACCCTAGCCAGTTATGAGGACCAAGCCTTGGGCTGCTACGAGGCGGTCCTTCAGGCTAGTCTACGCTTCCCTCTCCATCCGGTCGTGGAGAGAATACTGGATGGATACCAACTGGGTATCTGACAACTTGTCCTGAATTCATGGATCAATATCATCGGGTACGTTGCCGCATGTGAAATGATGGAGGTGGATCCCAGCTTTGAGGCATTCGCCCACATGCATTACTCAGCCGAGCGCCTGCCAAGGGCGGCGAAGGCTTGTACACCTTGTCCACCTGCAAGTGGTACATGATGGCAGTCGGCAAGGAGAACAAGTGGAAGGACTGGAGAACAAAGTTCTACATAGTCCATTCCTCTGATAGTCGACTGAACCAAAAATACAATAGGTGGAACAAGGATCTGCTCCTCCTGGCCGGCAAGAGCTCCTTGTCCCCTCTCCCTAGGCGGGCCCAGGAGGAAATTTTTGGCCGGGGTTTGTTCAAAGTGTCCGTTCGGAAAAATGAGCAGGGGGAGAAAATAGTCGTCCCCCAGAGCTACATTCCCCTTTACAAGTGGCTGGAAGATGGGGTGTTCTTGTCCGCTTGTGGGCTAAGCTCTGAGATGCCGAGAGGTAGTCGGCAGTCTGATTTTTTGCAACCTTTAAATTGTTTTTCAATGTATGTTTACAAAGTCTAACTCCTGCTTTTGGTGCAGACAAAGCTATGGAAAAGCTCTCGGAAACAAGGAAGCCGGTTGCCGTTTGTGCAGCAAAATATCGCTCAAACGTCCTTAATCGGGCGAATGACTAGCAGAAAACAGCCGGGACTCCCAAGGTAGCTATTTATGACACTTGTTATATTTTTCAACAAAGGTTAAATTTTTCCCGCCTGTTTTTCTGACGCCTTTCTTTTTTCTCATGCAGAGTGGTTCCACCAGGCCCTCTCCCTCCAAGAAATCCCAACCCAAGATTCAAAAAACTGGGGCTGGTGATGTGAGTGCATCCGGCAAGAACCGGAAGCACATTGCTCACAAGCCCAAGAGAGGGGACGGCTCTACTCTCGAAGCTGACAGGGAGGTCAGCAAACCGGATGCTTCTCAGGCATCGAAGGGTGGCTTTAAGCAACCCAACACTGCTGTCGGCTCAACACGAGAGAAGAGGCGTCATGGGAAGGAGGAGGAGGAGGATTAGCCAGACGGTATAAACCGCGCCTTTACTGAATTTCTATGTCAAGATAGTTTCATAGAGCTTCTTTGACTAACTCTTAATTTTGCAGCTCCTGTGCAAAGGCCGACTGTCGTCCAGATGGCCAAGGACATGTTGAGGGCGCTTGACCCAGAGGACAAGGCGTCCGTAAGTGGAGTCGGCACCCTCAACTTGGATGCCATCTTGGGGAACCCCTATGAGGTAAAAAGTTAGCTTAATTTTCTTAGTATTTAAGCATATATGGGACTAGTCTTGACCATTCGGCTTTTTTCTCATTTTCAGGCTATGCTGCGCATCCAGGGGCTGAGAAGGCAAATCCAGAAGAAGTCTAAAGAGGTAACAACCGCTAAATCTCGAGCCGAGTCCGCCTTAGACCGAGTTCAATTTGAAATTTCTTAGTATGAGCTTCTAACCCTTGATATGATGTATTCCCTGGCGGACGCTAACCTGCAGGTGAAGAAAGACTTAGATTCGGCTCGCTCTAAAATCATTGACCTTAAGGCCGAAATTAAAGGTCTTAAGGAAAAGCTTGAGCCTCTTCAAGAGGCCAAGAAAGACCAAGAAAGAGGCTGAGAGGGCCAAGGAGTGGGTTAGCCGCCTGGAGGGGCGCCTGATGAACCAGGAGCAGCAGCTAAAGGCCAAGTTCCAGTCCCGAGCTGAGGAGGAGAAGGAGGCCCTTGTCAAACAAATGATGGAAGACTATGACGCCATCATGCGGATGGCATGGGAGGCGGTACAGCCGAGTGCTAATTTTGGCATTTGGAAATCCAAGTTTGATCAAGCAAACGAGGATTTCAATGTTGAACTCCTTCGCCAGGCTGAAGAGGAGGCGAACAAGGCTGATGCTGATGGCGAAGAGGCCGACTCCTCATCAGGCTCTTCTGGGGACGAGGAAAATGCGGAGCAGTCGGCAGGTGAAAATGCGGCTGCCAATGTTGATAACTCCCCTGCCCCTTAAGCTTTTTATAAGTTCTTTCTGTGGCCGAATGGCCATTATTTCATCTTTCGGCCTGCGTGCCGAGTATTTGTGTATCTTTACCGACTGTGGGGTCGGGTAAATTAACAATTTCTTCTCTGGCTTTGCCAGCATACAATCTTACCCAGTCGTCTGGTGGCGATTGGGCTTTTTAATTTGAAATCATTCGGCCGTTTGGCTGAAGTTATTCATATTGTCGGTTTTTTTTTTTTTTTTTTTTTTTTTTATATAATTTTTTTCATTGCATGTTTTTTGGCTAAGTATTGTAACTTTTATACCATGCGAATGTTCTTGCCCCTGGACGGATGTCGAGTGGTTTCGGTTGAATGGATTGATTGACTTAGAAACTATTGATACTTAGAAGGGTATGCATGGTTTCTAAGTCAATCAATCACTATGGTGATTTTCCAAAACCACACGACAGACGACCATCCGGAGCTAATGAATAATTGTTTTCATTTGGCCACTGGCACAAACGAAATACAAAATTCTTGACTTTGCTAAAAAAATTTATTTAAGAAGAATGACCCGCCTGTCTTGCCCCTAGAGAAAAGAGCAGGCGCATCCGACCTACATGCCTCTTTTTTAATCTGCTAAGTATTTTAGCTCGTTTTTCTTCGCAAGTAATCGTCCGCCTGTCCTGCGTTTGGGCAAAAACAGGCGTATCTGGACAAAGGCCTCATAAGTTAACTTGACTTGTAGATTAGTAAAAATTTTCCGCCTGTCTTTCCCCAAAGCAAAAACAGGCGTATCCGGCCTAAAGCCTCAATAGCCTCTACTTATGAAACAGTGACCCTTTTCCGACTGTGCTAGAATAGTTAGAAAATTCTAGCCTTTTAGATTTCACGTTCGATTAAATCAAGCGACTGCGAATGCTGCCTTAGCATTCGGTAGGGCCGCTTGATATATTTGTAGAGCAATGTGCCACCCAAATGGGAGGTGCTTCTCCTCGACGAATTTTCCCGAATGGACGTCGCCGGTTATCTGACTCATGTTGGAGCAGACGGTCATACTCATGTTGGAGTAGACTGTGACCATTCGGCCTCTATTTGTTTTTTTTTATTATCCGGCCATTGGCCTTAAAATGATTTTACCTGGCCTTAAGCCTTTTAAAGATTTAAGCGAATATTCGTTAAGTGTTAGCATAAACTTAAAGAATTTCGTAGGAACGACTGCTTTAAAGCAGTCGGCTCCTTCAGAGAGATTGGGGCATCTGCTGTTGGGGCAGACGCTTACTAAATATATTGGCCGCCTGTATTTTGTACAGGCAACAATAATAAAAAAGACAAGTTGGGAAATGAAGGCATATTCTCATTAGAAAAATTTGAAATGACAAAATTTGAGGTATTTACATTCGTACTTAGAAATAGTACTTTTTCAAGTTGTCTACATTTCAAGTTCTAGGCAGCTTCCTGCCGTCTCTTACTTCCTCATATATTCTGTAGGGGCCTTCCCAATTTGGGGTCAGCTTTCTCTGCTCATTCGCCCTACCGACTGCCTCTATTTTCTGTAGCACAAAGTCCCCCACTTTGAGAGGACGCTTGTGTACTCTTTTGTTGTAAGCCCGAGTCATTCTCAGACGGTAAATCTCATGGCGTAAGGCAGCATTGCCCCTGCGCTCTGGAAGTGAGTCCAATGCCAACCGCATGGCCTCCTAGTTAACTTCTTCGTCATATAACATGACTCGAAGAGTCGGTTCATAGTGTTCAATGGGCAGGACAGCTTCTGCACCATACACCATGAGGAACGGGGTTTCTCTAGTTGCCCCTTTAGCAGTCGTTCTGATGGATCAGAGGACGTGTAGTAATTCATCCGCCCAAAGACCACCAACCCGTTCAATTTTCTTTTTAATCCCGTTTGAGATTAGCTTGTTGAAGGCTTCGACCTTGCTGTTTTCTTGAGGCCGACCGACTGATGCAAAGAAGCTTGAGACCCCTTGTTCTCCTAGCCAAGTCTTGAGTTGAGGTGTCTCAAATTGAGGACCATTGTCAAAAACCATAGACATGAGCACCCCAAAACGAGTGATAATATTCCTCCAGATGAAGGAAATGACATCTTTTGTCTTGATTTTTTGACCGCCTCCGCCTTTACTCACTTGGTAAAGTAATCCACAGCTACCAATATGTAGCGCTTGCCGCCTGGTGCCGTTGTGTAAGGCCCAAGTATGTCCATGCCCCATTTGGTAAAAGGTATTGGGCTGTGGATGGCCGTCAGGTATGTGGTCGGACGATGGATGAGTTTGCCAAACTTTTGGCACTTGTCACATTTTTTTACCATTTCCATGGCATCCGACTCCAGAGTAGGCCAGAAATAGAGCCACCTGGCCTTGGCAGCTAGAGACCTGCCGCCTATATGGGAGGCGCAGAAACCCGCATGCAAATCTTCGAGGACCTCTTTACCCTTCTCTGGGGTAACACACTTCAACAGGGGTTTCAAAAAACCTGTTTTGAAGAGTACTCCTTGCCTCAGCTCGAAGTTTGCCGCTTTTCTCTTCAGAACAGCCGCCTTCTGGGGTGAATCAGGGAGTGTGCCATCTGCAAGATAAGCCCGGATGCTGTCCATCCAGGTAGAGATTCGGTCGAGAATTCCAATGGGGTCTTCATTAGATATACTTCTATTTTCCATGACCTCCTAGAAAACCGACCGAGGTGTTTCCCAGGAGGCGGATGATGCTAGTTTTGAAACAGAGCATCCACCTGATTGTTTGAAGATCTGGGCACCTGAGTTAGATGGAACTCCTCAAGTGTCCCAACTTCACTTTTGACTGCCTGCAAATAATTTATCATGGCCGGATGAGTGGCCTCGTACGTTCCATTGACCTGGTATACGACTAGTTGAGAATCAGAGCAGGCGTCAATCTTCTTTGCCCCTACCGCCTTGCAATACCGAATGCCGGCTAGCAGGGCCTCATACTCGGCCTCATTGTTAGAGACCTGGAACTTGAACCGTAGTGTATATTCGTACTTATCTCCCTCAGGAGATTGACAGATAATCCCTGCACCACAGCCGTTCACTGTGGAGCTCCCATCCACATACACTTTCCAAACCTGGTCATTATTGTCCGGTGCAACCGGCCTTGTCATTTCAACAATAAAGTCGGCGAATTCTTGCCCCTTTATTGCCTTTCTTGGCTCGTAAGTGATTTCTAATCCTTGCATTTCAATCGCCCATTTAAGCATTCGTCCAGAAGACTCCAAGGTTGTGAGTGGCCGCTTGATCGGTTGGTCAGTATAGACCTCTACCGCATGCGCCAAGAAGTAGGGTTTTAGCTTCTTGATGGCCATGTAAAGGGCAAGGCCACATTTTTCAACCATGGGGTACCAAAGCTCTGCGTTCCTCAGAACATGGCTAATGAAATACACTAGGAGCTGGATGCCGTCTCTTTCAGCTAAGAGAACGGCACTGAGGGCATGATCAGAGACAGCTAAATACATGAAGAGCTTCTCTTTGGGCAACGGGCTAACAAGCCTCGGCAAAGAGTGCAGATGAGTTTTCAGCTTTTAAAAGGCCGCCTCTGCATCATCCCCCCATTCAAAGTTGGTCTTCTTTTTGATTGCCTGGAAGAAGTAAAGACACTTGTCGCCTGAACGACTGAGGAATCTCCCCAAGGCCGCCAGGCTACCTGTTAACCTTTGCACTTCCTTCACATTACGGGGCGACTGCATGTCGATTACCGCCTGTATTTTCTCAGGGTTGGCCTCTATTCCCCTTTGGTCAATAAAAAATCCGTGAAACTTCCCAGACTCAACGCCAAAGACACACTTTTTTGGGTTTAGCATGACCTTGTGCCGCCTGAGTGTGGCGAATGTTTCTCGGAGATCAGCAAGATGATTCGCCTCTTGTTTGGATTTGACTATCATGTCATCAATGTACACCTCTACATTTCTTCTAATTTGATTAATGAAGACCGTATTAATCATTCGTTGGAAAGTAGCAGGCGCATTCTTCAAACCAAACGATATCACCGTATAACAGAACAACCCCTGATCAGTGACAAATGCCTTCTTTTCTTGATCTTTTTTCCACAGGGGATCTAATGGAAACCTGAGTAGGCGTCCATAAAACTCATCAGGGCATGTCTAGCTGTTGAATTGACCAGACTGTCGATCTTAGGCAGTGGATAGCTATCCTTTGGACATGCCTTGTTGAGGTCTGTGTAATCAACACACATGCGCCAAGTTCCATTCGGCTTTTTTACTAACACAACGTTAGCTACCCATTCAGGGAAATTGCATGGCCGAATGAACTTGGCGTCAAGCAGCTTTTTAACTTCGGCGGCTGCCGACTGACTTCTTTCCTCGCCATGGTTTCTTTTATTTTGCCGGATGGGCTTCTTTTTAGGATCCACGGCGAGTTTGTGGACAGCGAGATCCGGGCTGATGCCTGGCATCTCTTCCACTTCAAAGGCAAAGATGTCTTTGAATTCTCTCAACAGCTGGTGCAGGCTATCACCCAGCTTTGAAAAAGCAACCTTCCCCACCTTGACCGTCCGCTCTGGGCGGCTATCGTCCAGAGGGATATCAATATGTTCGCCAGCAGGCTGGGGACGGAGATCATCCGACTGTTCCCAAGTGAGTGATTGCAATTGTTTTTCTTTTTTGACCATCACCAGCTGATCAATCTTTCTTTTCTTTCCGGCTGGTGGGGCCGACTGTTCTTCCTCGACATCATTGAGGTCGATCATTTGCTTGCCCCGGCCGGATGCTGTGGTCGCAGGCTTGACGTCCGAGAGATAACACTCTTAAGCCGTCTTTTGGTCCCCATTAAGGGAACCGACTGTTCCATCATCCTTCTCATACTTGAGCAACATGACAGCAGGGATGATGATGGCCTTACACTCATTTAGAGTGGGGCGGCCAAAGATGAGGTTGTAAGCTGTGAGCTCTTCAACCACTAGGAAACGGATGGTCATGTGCCGACAGTCTCACCTGCTTCCCAGGCGGACAAGTAAATCAATGCGTTCGACTGGGTGCACAAGCCCTCCCCCAAACCTAACAAGGGTGTGGGAGACGTCCATCATGCTATCCGGTTTGTACTTGAGATTGGATAAGCATTTGAGGCTGATGAGGTCTGAGGAGCTTCCTGTGTCAATCAGAATTCGACCAACCAGCTGGTTGGCCACCTTGCATTAAATGACCACAGGGTCATCATGCGGCCGACGGACTTTGCCTCTGTCCTGCTCGGTGATGACAACTTTAGGGAAGGCGGACGTGCCTGCTGCCTCTCCTTCCTCAACAGAGTTGACCATCTTCCTCAGATGGTCCTTGGTGCCGGGATGGTTGGGCCACCACCGGCAAATCCTCCTGCTATGGTGTATACCGGATCTTCATCAGTTTCGGCACTCAAAGTAGGCTGAGGAGTCTTTTTCTTGGACTGCCCCAGATTTGCTTTTGAAGTCACTTTGGACTTCACATAGGACTTCAGCTGTCCTTTGTCGGCCAAGTGGTCGTGCTCCCGCTTGAGACTGAAGTAGTCGTTTGTATCATGGCCGTCATCCTCATGGAAATGGCAATGCTTGTTCTTGTTCCGATTTTCAGCGAAACCTTTCATAGGAGTCGGCTTCTCAAGAGTCAGCCGATCCTTAATTTCCAATAAGATGGAGCAGCAGTCCTTGTGGAACTCGTACCTTGGGACGTACGGTTTCCACTCTTTTTTCTTCTTCTAGGTCGGTTGATCAGAGTTATCAATGGCCCAGACTTTTTTTTTTGTTTTTTCTCTCTTCTATCTTAGGAGCCGGCTGAGCAGGCCGACTCTCCTTCTGTCGGTCGGACTTCTTATGGTCCGACTGCTTATTGGAGAAGTAGAGTTCGGTTGCCTGTATATAGGCTTCCGCCTCTCGCAAGGCTCCTTGCAGAGTAAAGATTAGTTTGCGGACGAGTTCATACTTAAAAGTAGACCCGTCCTTCAGACCCTTAAAGAAGTCTGTGAAGGTGACCTCATCAGATAGCCCATGAATCTGGATTCGTACCAGATTGAACCGCCTGACATAGGAACGCAAGCCTTCTCTATCTCCCTGCTGTACATTGCCCAAATCAAGGCTTATCTTTTTGGCAGGGATGTTCATAGAGAAGTTTGAAGCGAACAAGAACGCAAGCGTCTTGAAGCTATTAATGCAACCAGCAGGCAGATTGCCGAACCAATGTTGGGCTATGCCCTTTAGAGTGGCTGGAAAGCAACGATACCATGCGACATCATCCAACCCCTGTAAATACATGAGGTGGGTGTATTCTAGTAGGTGGTCTTCTGGGTTGGAGGTCCCGTCATAGGTTCCAACCAGAACATTTTTAACCTTGGCTGGCTGTTCGGCTTCAGTTATTTCCCTGGAGAAGGCAGAGGGTTGATCTCCAAGGTGTTGCAGCCTGAGGTGCCAGTCCATCGGCTGATAGCCGTATGCCGCCTGTCCTCCAAAGAGGGCAGGCTGCATGTAGGGAAAAGCCGGTGACTGGTACAATGGCTGAGCCATGTACAGGGCCGATTGGATCATATGAGGGCTAGACTGAACCCGTGGGTTGCATGATGGAGTCTCATGTACAGACTAAGAATACCTCACAGAGGTATTCCGAAAGCTATCATGGTAGGTCGACGTTGAAGCCGACTCTGATAACTGGGTCTTCTTCTGCTCAATGTATTGTCGAGCATCAGAGAATGTTTTCTTGCTACCATCTGGCTGTATGTGCCGGATGGATTTTCTTGTGCCCGTTTCTGGGAAACGGAGCCTGGTAAGGTCAAATTTGGGCCGAGCCTTCTCCGTAGGGGCAGGATGAGGGGTCGGCTGACGGTCCCCGACCGACTTCTGTTTGCCAGCCTGGGCTGGTTTTTTGGCCGACTGCTCCTTTCTAGGAGTAGGCGACTTCTTTGAGGCAAGTTATTTGATTTCAACCCTGAGACTGCTTAGGATTTTTATGAGTTCATCTCGAGTGACGAGAGTCGATCCTGCCACCTAGGAAGGATCACACGTCCGCACCGAGGTCTTTTTTTGCTGACTAGCAGTTTTGCTTGGCCCCGCCTGATAAGTGTGACGCTCCTGCTTTTCCCTACCGCGGATGCGTTTTGAGATGAGGGACCCGTTAGGATCCACATAGGTTTCGACATCAGCGTCGTCCCCTGAGTCATGGTCCGTTTGGACCACTATATCTTCTGGAGGCCGATACAGGGACTTGTGAAGCCATTTCAGAGGTACTCTCCCCACAGACGGCGCCAAATTTTTTGGGGGGTATTTGTCCCTTGGGAGAGTTACAACACTGAGACTGGATTCAACAAAGGACGCCTATACCTACAAAGCAAATGGACCGCCAGATGGTCTGTGGTCTGCCTCCCAAGATTAAGTTAGTAAGTATTTGGTAGTAAAACGTGTGGAAATAAAGTTATCTGCTCGGATTCCAAGCTCAGGTAAAGTGCTGTCTGTTCCTTGAAAACGACAGCTCTGTAATAAATGTGAAAGTGACGTGTTATCTCGTATTACGTGTATCCGTTTCTTGTCATAAAAGTAGGAACTGTCCCTATTTATAGGGTCTTTTTGGAAAGTGTGCCCTCCCTAGGATTTGGTGACCTAGGAATTAGGTCACGCCGCAAAACGGCGCCTCAAGGTTTGGGCCCTTGAAGGCCTCCATTCCAGAGGCAATGTCTGAGTGACACGTGTCACTGAGCCCAAAAGGCTTTTGGGCATCTTTTAGGGTGACACGTGTTGCCCTCTAAATGGTCCATGGTGGATCGTCAATCTTTTTGGGACAGAAGGATGTTCGCCCACCACGTGTCATCATATCATAGGTCCAGATGGCACCTTTACTAATGACACATGGCAGTTTCTGACTGGGCCACATGGCCGGGTAAAAATACCCAAATCAAAACCCAAGTAGTTTATTGATCAGCTTGGTTCATTTACGCCCCTATCTACATTCACAAACTCTTTACATTTTCAAGTTGAAAATCACATATTATACAACCACATCTAAGAATTACATTAACAAAATTGACCAATATATATCTAACATTTTTTTATCATTTATTATACTGTAACTAAGACTTTGATATTAATTTTGAAAATAAAACACTTTTTTTTTTCATACTAATATAATACATATACTCCTAAAACGATAAATTTTGATATTAAAATAATACAAATGATGAATTACAAAAATTTTCAAAACAATTTCAATACTACAACAATACACTTGGTCACCGTCGTCTCTTTCGCTCGCTCGTCGGCACCTTTTATTTCACCCTCCATTGTTCTAGACCATCATATGGACCACATCACCTATGATTTTGCCGACCCTCATTTCATACTCTAAACCACATCAATTTATCAATACGTCGACCATCGACCCTTCATTTCCTCTCAACCACCTTACTCACCTTATAGACACCATCGTCCACCCTCACCATAAAGCCACCGTTGTCCACCCTCGCCTTAAAACCACCGTCATCCATCCTCGCCTTAAAGCCACCTTACTCATCTTAAAGCCACCGTCGTAGACCATCACCTTAAAGCCACCGTTCGTCGACCCTCACCTTAAAGCCACCATCGTTGCCCCTCCTACGTCTCTTCTCGCAAATATTCACCGCTAAAAGTACAATTATTTTCAAATTTTGAATTCGAAATTCTAAATTTTCATTTGCAAAATTTTCAGAACGAATTTTTCAAAATATTGGGGTGGGACCAAGTGGGCCAACTGCATCAGCCAATAAAAACATTTGTCTATGTAGGGTACACATAAACTATGTCTATGTGTACCCTTTTCGCTAATTTTCTAGTGGTGAGAGACTCTCTAAAGTATATATATACTAGTTTTGTGCCCGTGCGATGCATGGGTTGTTTATTGGATAAGATAAATTTTTTAATCCATATGTCAAATTTTAAAACATATCATTGATACAAAATTAGTAAGGAATTGATGTGTGTTTTGTGATGATTTAAACTATATAGTAGGCATGTAATGACTAATAATAATAACATTGGTGAAAAACATTTCTTGACCCGTAACCTGAAATAATGACCCTGTCCGAAATGACTCGTGACCCGACCTGATTGACAGGTCTACACACAGTAATAAAATTATATTTGATTGTAAAGTATATTGTTTTAATTTATTAGAATATATTATAAATAATGGATAAGGCGCATTTTGAGTTAATTCCTTTGCTCCAAAAAAATACTATGATACAAAAAAAAATTTATATGATAATTTATGAGTGTTATAATTTATTTTTTTTAATAAAATTATAATTTAATTTATACATATGAAATATTGGTATTTTATTGAAAATAAAACTCTAAATTAACAATTTTATCCTAAATTCTATCCAAATTTGATTGAAAATAGAATTCTAAAATTAACTTTTTTATCCTACAAATTGTATTCTATATAACTCTATCCTACGTGGCGCGACACTTAGTGGCGGATCCAGGATTTTTTGGGTGCTAGGTCACCACCGACTACTAATCAATAATTAATGCAAGAATATTTAAAAAAAGCTAATAATTAAAAAAAAATTACATTCCAAAAGTAATAAATATCCATATTACAACCAAATAAAGGAAATTACAATTGCTCTTTACGAGTTTTCATGTTTTGATATCGATCTATAATATCATTTATGTCAACATTCAAAAACATATCTCGCTCTATATAAGTAACCAAGCAAACATTCAATATTTGATCTCCCATACTATTACGCAATTTATCTTTCACTTGCGTCATTCCTGAAAATACCTTTTCTACACTTGTCGTTACAACGGGTAGAGTTAGAACCAAAGAAACTTGTTATATCACACATTTTTTTTCCTTTTCATTATGAAAATTAAGTTACATTAACAATTAGATTAAGCAAACCACAAATGCTTCAAACAACAGTCCACAGATGCAATTATCCAAACTAATCAATTCCAAAAAAAAACAAAAATAGAAACCCTAGCTAAGTTCTAATATGAAATCATCAATTAATCAATTTTACTAGCCCATTGTCAATTTAAAATATCAATTTACAGGAAACAAAAAAAAATCAGCAATTCAAATTACAATAATATCATTTCCTAAAAAATCAGAAACCCTAACTCCTTAATTTGATAAATTTAAGAGCAAATCAACAATTGCAAAGAACAATAGAACATAATCAACTCAATTAAACACAAACTCAACACAACAATTCAACAATTTGTGTATAATTTACGAATTTAAAAGCTTAAAATCTTACCTAGAACTCTAGAAGAGTCGAAGAGCTGAATACAAGTGGAGATGTGGAGCGGTGGAGGCGTCTCTGCGGACGTGCGGCGGTGCGGAGGACGTGCGGCGGCCGTTGAGGCGGTGTGGCAGGAGGGGAGTGGTAGTCCGGTACTCCGATGAGTGAATGATTGAAATTGTCGAAGGGCGAATTCGCGAAGAGAGAGAATGAGAGTGTTTTGGTCTGTTGTTTTGTTTGTTTCCCCCTTTCAGATACTCATTCTGTGTTTTTTGTTTTTTAATTTTTTTTTGCTATATATATATATATATTCTCACATGATCTCAATTCTATATATATATATAGAATTGAGATCATGTGAGAACCAAGGTGAATAATAGGAACTAAGAACCAATCTCAGCCATTGATCTCACTCAATCTGACGGCTCACGTTTCACCCGCATTCATTAATGGCATTTTCGTAATTATGCGGGTTTTGCAACTTTTTTCTAGTTTTTAAACTTTTAAGACAATTTTATTTACTTTATGACTGATTTTATTTACATTTACTAACTTTTTATTTACTTTTTAGAAATGAAACTGAAAATCAGTTTGTAACATTCAAATATTACCAAAATGCCATTAATGACACGGGAAACATGTAAGCCGTCGGATTAACATGATCTAAGGACCTAGATTAGTTCCTAGTTCTTATTTTAGCTTTGGTTCTCATTATAACTTAGTTCTATATGTGTGTATATATATATATATGTATATATATATATATGTATATATATATATGTATATATATATATAAGGGAGGGATCCCATGAGAATAGATCTTTATATGAGAAATCTATCATATACGAGAATACATTACAACCATTAAATAGAACAAGATCCAATTGCTGAGATTACTCCAAGAGTAATGGCAAAAATGTAAATTTATGCTCAAATAAAACCCCCCCTAAAATTCTAAAACCCACATATTCAACCCTGCTCAAGTTACCAGCTTCTCTCTCTCTCCATAAGCTTGACTTTCTCTCTCCTCTTGTTCTTAGGTAAGTAATTCAATTCTTATGATTCAATTTTTTATACTCTTATGTGATTTTTATGCGATTTTTGTTAGTTTTTGAAGTGATTTTTTGCTTCGATTTTGATGCGATCTTTCGATTTTTATGCGATTTTTTGTTTCAATTTTTTTTTCTGCGATTTTGTTTGATTATGTTCGATTTTCGATTATGTTTGCTTTATGTTTGATTATGTTCGATTTTCATCAAGCATTGGTTTGCTTTATATTTGATTATGTGGAGTGCTTTTTTCTTTGATGTGGAGTGCTCTTTTCTTTGATGTGGAGTGCTAAATTTATTGATCTTGATTGCTTGGATTGAATTTGTGTGTATTATCAGTGTTTTATTTGAAATTTATCTGAATTTTTGTAGGTTCATTATATTAGGTTGAAAATTATGGATGGACAAGCAAATAATGAAGCAGATTTTTTTTTTAATAACTTGGATGTTTTTATGTACAACATGTTCTAAAATCGTAGAACATGGTTGAAAATTTTAGAACATGTATGTATAAAATTAGAACATTTTTGTTAGAAAGCAAGGGAAATTAATAAATGAGGAAGTAGATGAGTAAAATTTGATAAATAATTTGGATCATTTGATAAATAATTTAGAACAAATGAGTAAAATTTTGGAACATGTTCTGATTTTTCTAATGGGATGTCTAAAATCATGTGTTCTAAAATTTTAATCAAATGTTATGAATTTTTATTCACATGTTCTAAAATTTGCTTTATATGTTATAAAGTTTTAGTCCAATGTTCCAAATTATGCTCTAAATAATCAAGTAAACTTCAGTCTTAAATTTATGCTCTAAATAATATCTTATGTTCTTTTTAATTATGAGTTCTAAATATTACATCATATGTTCTAATTTTTTTTTCATTTGTTCTAAAAATTTTATTTACTTGTTAAAAAATTTAATTTAGACAATATGATTAAAATTTATTACTTAAATTCTTAATTCTTTAATACATGAGTAATATTTTGACATTAATAATTTAGAACATATAGGTAAAAATTTGGAACATATGACTAAAAATTTAGAGCATATGACTAAAATTTAGAACATATAAGTTATAATTAGTAATCATGCATGTCTATTGTATGTTTTCGATGTGATTTCAAAATTTCAATTTAGACCATATGATTAAAATTTATCACTTAAATTCTTAGTTCTTGAATACACGAGTAATATTTTGACATTAATATTTAGAGCATATGGCTAAAAATTTAGAACATATGACTAAAAATTTTAGAACATATGGGTTATAATTAGTAATATAATCATGCATGTGTGTTGTATGTTTCCGATGTGATTTCAAAATTTTAATTTAGACCATATGGTTAAAATTTATCACTTAAATTCTTAGTTCTTGAATACATGAGTAATATTTTGACATTAATAATTTAGAGCATATGGGTGAAAATTTGGAACATATAGAGTATTAACATATAATAAATTGTATTTTTATATTCTTGCATAACAGTGAAGTAGATAACAAGAAAGACAAGACAAGCTTATATATTCGAATACAACCTTTTAGAAAAACAGTTTTCAAGTGAAGGCTTACAATTTAAAGTATAATTATACTATATAAGATTGTACATGCTATTTCTGAAATTATATTACAAAATATTTTTTTTCGCCCATTTCCGTGATCTTGAAGTTATCTCATGATGTAGCTCATTTTCTTTGTGTGATCATATTTTAGCACAAAAATCCACCCTTGATTTCTTCATTTGATTGATCTACAATATAATAAGAGAAAATCATTAGACTTTAGAACATATGGATAAAAATTTAGAACATATGTATAAAAATTTAGAACATATGAAAACGAGTAATACTATAAAACAAACTTACATCGTTCAATTTTAATCCGCTATCCCACTTGGTATCTTTCTCGCCATGATATGTTTCCATGTGTTTAAGCAAAAACACGCCGCAATCATCTTTGTTATCATTGGTCCTTCAACTCATTTTTAATGTCCTAGTTTTGAAACAAGAAAGCTCTTGATCGCATTTTGAACTCTTGGTTGACAAGAAAACATGGCAAAAGCTTTCAACTAAATATTAAACATTAAAATAAGTATTAGAAAATGACATACGAAGTATAATTCGAAAAATCAGTAAATATTAAGAATGTATAAATACACATGTTAAGAGCATAAGTACTATTTGGAACATGATTTTTTTAAAAAAAATTTAGAACATATAACTAAAAATTTAGAACATATGAGTTATAATTAGTAATCATGCATGTGTGTTGTATGTTTCCGATGTGATTTCAAAATTTTAATTTAGTCCATATGATTAAAATTTATCACTTAAATTCTTAGTTTTTTAATACATGAGTAACATTTTGATATTAATAATTTTGAACATATGGGTAAAAATTTAGAACATATGACTAAAAATTTAGAACATATGACTAAAAATTTAGAACATATAAGTTATAATTAAAAATCATGCATGTGTGTTGTAGGTTTCCGATGTGATTTTAAAATTTTAATTTAGTCCATATGATTAAAATTTATCACTTAAATTCTTAGTTCTTGAATACATGAGTAACATTTTGATATTAATAATTTTGGACATATGGGTAAAAATTTGGAATATATGACTAAAAATTTAGAACATATAAGTTATAATTAGTAATCATGCATGTGTGTTGTAGGTTTCCGATGTGATTTTAAAATATTAATTTAGACAATATGATTAAAATTTATCACTTAAATTCTTAGTTCTTGAATACATGAGTAATATTTTGACATTAATAATTTAGATCATATGGTAAAAATTTGAAACTTATGACTAAAAATTTAGAACATTTGACTAAAAATTTAGAATATATAAGTTATAATTAGTAATGATGCATGTCTATTAATTTTTTTTAAAGCATCTGATTTAGAACATATGAGTATAATTTTAGTACATGTGATTTTAAGATTTAGAACATTGAAATAAATGTTTGAAAAATCTGATTTTAAGCACAAGTTAATGAGACAGATAGATATTACCAAATTCTTCGGTTTGTTGTTGTATCTAGCACCTACAAGATATCGCTAAAGTTCAACAATGGCAACCTTATCCCATTTCATTACCTTAATGGCTGGCTGTACAAAGGCCAACACTGCATGAATTTCTCTGGTTTCTTTACATTTTTCTTATAACCTCGTGTAATACTATAATAATCATAATCATTAACCATCAAGACAAACGCCAAGCGCCAAACAAACCCTGTCATGATACTATATATCCTGCAATACTAAACAAAATTCTAGTAGAAAACATAAAAATGTGATTAAAATAAGAGTTAAAGTAGAATTAAATTTAGAAAATACAAGTAAAGTTTTAGAATATATGAATAAAATTTTAGAACATATCTAACATGCATAAAAAAATTGAACTGTATCCATTGATGATAACCAACCTTTGAATCTGATCATTGTTTATAGCTTCTAGTAAAGTTGACTCCACAGTTGGACTTCTAGACCACCGATCGTCGGTTTTTACAGCTTCATCATCATCACTTTTTTTTTTGACAAGTGCTTCATCACCATCTCTATTTGAAAAAAAAGAGTATGTTAGAAGCTTAAAATAGAGATAAAAAAACATTTTAGAGACTCACACACTACAACCTACAGTCACTTAGAACTTTTTTTTTTTTTTTTTTTTTGAGAAATACAGTCGCTTAGAACCTGATAACTCTCAAGAATACTATTTTACATCCAAAGCTTGTTTGATTTGGTAGTCAAACATTCATACCATAAATTTGTATACGATAATAGCGAATGGAGCCAGCAGCTGCTGCCATGCCGAGGCTGCTGCTGCAGGTAGCCTGCCGAGATTTGGGAGCGGGGGTTTCTTGATGACGCAAGCAATGTGTGATATAATTAGCTAGAATAAATCTTTCTTTATGTTATTAGAGGCTTGTTTTCAAGTAATAGAAACATATCGAAGGTTATACCTTGTTATCCTCTTAGATACATTCAAAATAAATTCAACTATTATAATTCAATTGATGCTAATCTAGGTTATGCACGGAACATGCACTTAAAATTCTCAGCTTGGCATTTTATCAAACAGGTTATGAGCATCTAATAATGATTTCTAAATTTGCAAAAAAACAAACATCAAGAATACTATTGCTAGATAATAAACAATGATGATAATGAAGAAGAGAGAGAAATACATCATAATCATATTATTAATCCATTTAATGAATAAGTAAACATTTTTCAGCTAATAGAACATAAATTTAGAACCAAGTTACATCTTTCGTACTCAAGTTAGCTGTAGCTTACATCTTTCGTAACTTGAGTATTTAAATTGATAATTACATCTTTCGTTCATAAGGAGCAGTAGCTTCGATTGAATTCATTTGATGAACAATTGCGATTTCTAGGGTTTTAAAAAAAATCACAAAAAACCTTATTCAATACAAAAATTAAAGCATTGAAGCCAAATATAAAAGAAAAAATAAAGAAAACAACAAATACCTAACAATAGTTGTAGATTGAAGTCGAAATTCAAAGATATCTTAGCATTAAGATCATCCTAGTGTTCGTGAAGAAATTTTAGGGGAAAGAAGAGATAGAAAGGAAATACCTAATTTAATATCTAGAGAGAGAAAAAGCTTGACAATTTTTTTTTCATTTTTCTTATATACAATCAAAATTTACAATATTGCCATTACTTTGACCGGGGTAGATATGGAGCGTTGGATCTTGTTTGATCCAATGGTTATAAATTATTCTCACATATAAAGTATTCTCATATAAGAGAGGTATTCTCACATGAGCCTCTCCCTATATATATATATACATATATATATATATATATATATATATATATATGTGTGTGTATACATATATATATGTGTATATATATATGTGTGTATATATATATATATATGTGTGTGTGTGTATATATATATATATATATATATATATATATATATATATATATATATATATATATATATATATAAAGTTTATTACTATCACTTTCAATTTATAACCCATCAAATCCGTATTGTAAGTTTTTTTTTTTTTAAAAATATATTAACTCCGTGAACAGTTATTTGCAACATTTGCCATAAACTGGTGCTATCTATTATGTGCAACAAATAAATTTTTTTCCTCTTTTAGTAAGTTTTTTTGTAGGACATGACCAAATTGCTCTTACTTAACCATCTTTTTTTAGCAATTATAACACTAGCTTAATTCATCTAATTTTCAAAAAAAAAAAAAATCAAATCTGAAAAAAAAAACCCAAATATCTTGTAAGTCTTCATTTTGTTCATCAAATTTCTCACTTACCTTCATCATCAAAATTTCTCTCTCCTCCTTCATGTTTATCATCAAAATTTCCTCCATCATAAAAATCTCTCTCCTCCTTCATCTTCCTTATCTTTGGTCCAGGAGGCCAAGTGGTCGCCTGTGGGTTTCATGGGTGTGGTGGTTTTGGACGGCACAAATTTCGTGGATGGTGGTCTAGGTTTTGTGGGTTTTGTGGGTGGATCTAGGTGTCTGGGATTTAGGTGGTGGTCTAGGTTTTGTGGATTTCGTGGGTGGTTTAGGTTTTATGGGTTTCGTGGGTGTTCTAGGTGGTGTTGGGTTTCGTGGTGATAGTGGATTAATTGGAATGAATTCAATTCGTGGGGGTGGTGGTTGCTTTTGATGGGTTTTGGTGGCTGTTTTTGACAAATTTGGTGGTGATTTTCGATGGATTTTGGTGGTTTCAGGGGGTTTTGGATGTGGTTTTTAGTTGATTCGTGGATAGTTGGTTCTAGGTTTTTGGTGGTGGTGGTTTTTCGGTGGGTTTGGTGGTGGTGATGGTGGTTTTCGGTGGGTTCGGTGGTGGATTATGGGTTTCGTTAGTGGTGGTGGTGGTGGTTTCTGGGTTTCGTTAGTGGTGGTGGTGGTGGTTTATGGGTTTCGTTAGTGGTGGTGGTGGTGATTCTGGGTTCTGTGGTTGATCTATGGATAATTGTTTTTTTAAAAAAAAAATTGGATTAATACTTAAGTACTACCCTTATATTTCAATAATCATGTTTAAAAACTTTTACCTAGGAGTCCGCGCTACCCCCCTCTTGTTGCAAATAACTATTAACGGAGGTAGTAATATTGATATAGGGCCCACACTTTTTGTCAAATGAGACTTGTTTAGGGTAAAAATAGCTCTTTTGTTGGTGGTCCAATCCCATAGTGACACGTGGCCGAACCAGAGGGCGACACGTGTCCCTATGGTAATATGACACATATCTAATGCTCCAAAAGAGCACCTGAGATAAGAGAAAAAGGGCCTTTCTTACATCAGAGCCCGAATCCCAAGAGATACTGTTAAAAGCCGCAAAGCTTCGCCCCCATCCTACACGTGGCACCATCAGATTGCTTAGCCAATCAGGACACGCAAATTAGGGTCCAAACCCTAAAAGGGAAAAAATTCTCACCCCTATAAATACCCTAATCATTTATGATGGGAGGGGTGGATTGTGACATTACATTGAAAAGAGCATTAAATAGCTCCAACTTCTCTCTACTCTCTTTCTCTAGCTTTTTCGTTTCCGGTTACTAACTTAACCGTCGGAGATAAATATTCCAATTACGGAATATTCATTGTTTTGCATGTGTCAAGTCTCGCTGCCAGCAGTACGTGACCAGTGTCCCGAGGGAATCCAAAAAATCCCCGAAACATTTGGCGCCGTCTGTGGGGGATACTCGTCCATAATGGCAATAGATGGTCAGACACCTAATGTTGGCCCTGGCCCTGGTCAGGTCGACCATATAGAAGATATAACCACAACAATCAATTCTAATGATCCTATGATCGCCACATTTCATGAGGCCGAGGATCTACTTAGTTACTACTGCCTCTCTAAAAGTAGCTCTAAGTAAACTTTGAAAGGAATAAGAAGAAAAGAGGCTATCCAACTCCAGACAGCTGTCTAGAAGGGTGGAGGACGACTCTTAGAGAAGAAATTAGAGCAAGACAACAAATGCTGAAGATGCTGGGAACACTCCCTTTCGCCGGCCGCGTGGTCGGACTCCACGGGTGCCACGAACGAGTCTGTCGAGGCTCCTTGAGAGAACCCAATCGGTTGGGGGGCAGGATAAACATCCTCGGAGGGAGGATCTTGAGCCATCTCAACGGTGGAAGGATGCTAGGGATTACATCTGGCACAAGCAAAGGGAGCGGGCTGCTTAGTCAAACACGGCTTCCACCCCTACAATGCCGGATGAATTATCTAGCCACTCTCTTTCCCAACATACCAGCATAGCCAGGACCAGTGAAAGTTAGACTGCTCGTACTTTGACTCCCATTCCCGTGCAACCAATTCAGACTGTTTAGTATCGGATTCTTCAGAATTTGAATGCATTTTTGCCGCACGGTCGTAATGTCCTTGGACAATATGGAAAATTCGCCCAGCCGTTCGACCAGGCCGCTTATCTAGGTAGACCGGCCGGGCAGCATCAACCTATTGATTGGCAAATGCGCTTGCTTAATCTTGGAGACAAGCCGCCTCCATTCTCTTAGGAGATTCTTAGCTCTCCCCAACCTGCAAAGGTGAAGAGCGTACTCGTGGGTGCCTATGATGGTTCGGGCAACCCAGAGGAGCATGTAACCTCGTTCAAAAACTTGATGTACCTGCAAGGTGTTGATGACGCCACATGGTGTAGGTGCTTCCCGGCCACCCTTAAGGTGTGGCATAGGACTGGTTCAATAGCCTGCCGGCCGGGTGCATAAACTGCTTCACTACTCTAAGCATGTTGTTCATTGGAAACTTTTCATATAATATTCCCCCGAGAAAGACCAGCCTTAACTTGGCCACAATTGTCCAAGGAAAAAATGAGGGGTTCCGTTCATACGTCCAAAGGTTTAACCAAGAAAAAGCCCAGATCCAGAATCTTTCGGATGAAATGGCGTACTTAGAATTTCTCCGGGGATTAAGGCATAATGGTTTTACGTTTGACTTGGTCAGAAAAAAGGTTCGGACATACGCAAGGCATTCTATGGGAAGCCGAGGACTATATAGAGGTAGCTGATTTTTGTTCGCTCACCAAATCAGAGCAGCTGGCCAAGGGGGAAGAGAAGAAGCGATCTTCTCAGCAAGACTCGCCCAAAAAGAAGAAGGAAGGAAATAAACGAAAAGAAGTCTGGGTGGTGGAAGATCAGCAGCCAAAATCAAAGAAGGTTAAGGCATACGAGCCTCAGTATGAGTTCACCAAAGACTGTTATTCAATCGCGATGGAGATTAAGGACAAGTTTGAGTTTGAGAAGCCCCAGCCGATGAGAGGCTCGGCCCAGTACCGCAACAAGAACAAATATTGCCATTACCACAAGGACGTGGGGCACGACACGAACGATTGCATTAATCTGAAGCAATTACTGGAAAGTTGGCCGAGAAGGGCATGATGAACTCGTACGTCCTGAAGTCAAAATTCACTTACACTCGGACAGACAATAACTCCGAGAAGAAAAAGCAGAAGCAAATGAAAAAGATGATGGTAACAACACATATTCTGGTATAGTTACCGTGATATCAGGCGGCTTTGCTTCAGGCGGCCTTGCTTCAGGCGGCCCTACCATGAAAGGAATCAAGCAAGATGCTTGGAAGCTTGGTAAGGTGATGCAAGCTGAGGGGTCAAAGTTGAACCCTTCCCAGAGGTGAAAATTAGTGAAGCTGATTGGGGGGAGGTCAAGGACTTGCATAACGACCCCATGCTATTTATCATGAAGATAGCCAATCTTAAAGTCGGCCGGATCCTAATAGATACGGGCAGCTTGTTTGATATCATAAGCCTAGCCGCACTGAAAAATCTAAAGTTTCCAGAAGACGCTCTAAAAGATATTACTCACCCATTGGTGGGATTTGAGGGAAGCATCATTCACCCAGTCGGACAAATAGATTTGCCCGTCCGATTTGGGCAAAAAAGGGAAGGAAGGGACACGGTCGTCCGATTGTTGGTAGTGAAGGAATTGACTGGCTATAATGTCATACTTGGCTGTCCTACCCTAAATGCCGCAAAGGATGTGATCATCCCCCATATAATGCTGTTGAAGTTTGAACGATCAGACGGAAAAATTGGTTCGATTCAAGGAAGTCAGAAAATGGCAAAAGAATATAATTAGCTGGCTGTAAAGCCAATAACTCGCAGACATGGAAAGTCGTCCGAGTCAAAAGGGGAAGAACCCCCACTCCAAGCATACGACAAAAGCGAAAGCAGGCCATAGCTGACCAGGCCTAGCAATTAATTACCGTCGATCGGCCTGAAGAGGTGAAACCCCAGCCGACCGACGATCACCATGATATAGTGCCTGACCCTGATCAACCAGGTCGGACGGTCAGTGTAGACACTATAGGTATGGGTCTGCTTGGAGATGAGTTAGTCGAGCTGTTGAGAGAATTTTAAGATGTTTTTGCGTTCTAAGTTAGTGAAATGCCAAGCATAAGCCCTGACCTGGCCGTACACAAGCTGGCTGTGAACCCAGTCATTAAACCTGACCGCTAGAAGAAAAGAAATCATGGAGAGGAAAGGAATTAGGTGGCCGCAACCGAGGTGAAAAAGCTGTTGACGCTGGTTTCATTTGGCAATGTTACCATCCTGATTGGGTAGTGTAGACACCCAATTATGTCTCCCCAAAACCAAACCCAGTGATGTATACCTTTAGTGTCAAATGATAATCGAATGAGGTGAAAGTGTGAAAAGTCTAGTGTTGCGGCTAGTTTTTATTAAAATCTTTCTTTATGTTTGTTGACTCGAATGAACAATACAAGAGGGGGGGGGGGGTGAATTGTCTTGTAGAGGAACTAGGGTAATTTTTGCGGAATTCTTAAAGAAACTTAAACAAAACTTTAAAGTGCAAGAGAGATTTTACGTGGAAAACTTCTTGGCCAAGAAGAAAAACCACGACCACAAGGGATTTTAATCACAACTCTTAATAATAATAGGGAAAACAACCTATTACAAATTAAAACTTCTAAACTCAAGTTCCTCTACGAACTTAAGTTCCCCCTCAACTGATCCCTCAATCAGTTGAGCTCTCGAATCTCTCTCTTTCTCCTTGCTTCACTCAAAGCAATTTCACACTTTAGAGTTTACCCAAACTCTACCCCAATACAATTCAATATAAAACTAATAAGATGCTAAGTACAAAGACACTCAAGGACTTAAGTGGATTTTTGACTCTTTTAGAAAAGCTAAGAATCGTAATGCTCAAGTGTTTTTTTCGAAACAGAAAACTAATCCTATTTATATAGGAGGAAAGCAGTTGAAAACCTTACGTTTTCCTTAGCTCCCACTATACCACAACTTCCATGAAATAAGGAAGTGCAGTTCGTGGATGCTTGGGCAACAAGCTGAAGCACACAGCAAGGAAGTGGTTCCTATATTTTCTCAACCTCCTTTACCAAGTAAAAGAGCACAACAAGGAAGTGGTTCCTATATTTTCTCAACCTCCTTTACCAAGTAAAAGCCGTTTGAAAAATAGTTTTGCCAAGTTAGATTTTCCTAAATGTTAGGATAAAATCAGAACATAAAATCTTTTAATAAATAAGATATTTTACTTGAAAGATATTTTTTCGAAATAAAATTAAATCTTTGTTAAAGAAAGGAAAAATAAAATCTTTATAAACTGAAATTAAATCCACTTAAATCCTATCAATTAACAATGAACTTAACATATATACAAGAAGCCTAAAATAAATAATAACGATACAATAGACTCCTTGGAACACAGTGAAGCTTCGACTCTGGAGCTTCAGTTCCTCACTCAAGGAACTTGGCTTCTGATTGTCTTCTATGCTCGTCCATAGCTCATCCTTTAGACTTGTTCCATGTCCATTCTGACTCTAGAACTTCGTTGCATATAAAACCTGTCAATACACAAAGCTAATAGACAAAAGTTAAAGCCCCTATGGGTTTGCTTAGGTTCCTTGAGTCATCATCAAAACTTAAGATCAACAATATTCCCCCTTTTTGATGAATTACAAACCTAAGCAAACTCACAAAATAAAAAAATTTTGAAAGACAATCAGAAAACGAAAAACTTAAAACAAAAATGAACTAGCTAAATTTAAACAAGGAACTGAATGAAAGATATAGTTATACCTTCTATTGTAAATGGATGGAGAGCTTGTCAACAATTGAGTTTGCCTTCTTTTCCCCCTTTTGGCGTTCATCAAAATTAATGCACACAAATATACATATCTAAACACAGCACCATTTTATTGGTTTGTGTCCAAAGCATAGAACAAAGCACATACAAGCAGAAATAGTATGCAAATAGTCATAAAGAAATCAAGCAACATCCATATAAACAAACTGATGTTCCTCCAGAACATCAAAAACAAAAGAAAATACCCTGTTTAATTGTTTACAGACCAAAAGAAGCAAAATAAAACAAGTTTAAGTCAGATCAAGTTCAAAAACCTAAAGTTTTAGAGCTAAGACAGAAGGAAAACATCAAGCTTTAGGGGCAGAGGATTGGGTCTCTTCTTCAGCATCATTCGCTGGCACCTCTTCAATGACCAAGTCCTCCAATTTCTTCAACAAGTCAGCCTGCCCTTTGGAAATCGTTGATGTGTTCTGATGCATTGTTGAGGTGAGCTCTGTGGAAGCTTTCACCAAGTCTGACACTACCTTTTCAAGAGCTTCAATCCTTTGAATCAACCCTGGTTGAGTATCAAATAGCTTTTGTACTTTCTCCTTGAGAGCCTTAAGTTCCAAGGTGGAACTCACTGTGTTGAAACTAGCAAAACCTGACCCTGTAGGAAATGTTTTTTCAACAGAAGCTTGAATGATGCCCTGTTCCCCCTGAGAACCAGTTTTCTCTTCAAGGATCCCTTGATCCCCAGGTGCACTGTTTCTCTCTTCGCTCAGATCAACCACTGCGGCAGACTCAGCTTGTCCTTCCCTCTTGGCCTAATAGCCAACCTAGTACTCTGTCTCTTCCCAGAGCTTTGAGTACTCTTTTGGTTTGGCATCAAAATCACCTCTTTCTTTTTCTGTTCACCTTATTTCTCACTGTCCTCTCCCTCCAACCATTTATCCAACTCTTCATCCTCCTTTTTCTTCAAACTACTCTCAACCTGTTTAGGCTTAGAGATGGATTTTAAGAGAAATTGAGTAGTTCCTTCAACAACAATTAGGTTTCGGGCTTCAAGAGTTTTGGGCTGGACATAATGGTTTGTTTTAAGCTTAAGGGATTCATAGTTAGTCATGGAAATTCCAAAACTTTCAAGAAGAGTGATTATCAAATTTGCATACCCAACCTTTAGATGATTGGAAAGACAATGAGTGAGGTGCTGAATCATCAAAGATGGAAAATTTATCTGTATTTTGTTTTCAAGGTAATACATAAGCACGACATCAAGGTGATTAGCCTCATGTCTATGCTGGGTTCTTGGAATGATGGCCAGGTGAACAAAAATAAACAGCAGCTTTTGAATAGGTGAAAACAGATTATGGTTGGTTCGGACTTTGGAAGCTTTACCCCCAATTGACTCAACAATTTTCTCAATAGGAACACCCTCTACACTCAATTCAGTTTCTCCCTTAAAATACTCATCAAATCCCTCATTAGGGGTTCCAAACACAGCAGCTAAATCATCAGCATCAAAACTAATTTTCTTGTTTTTAACTTTGCTAACACAAACTCCATTCACATTCTTAAAATTCGCACAAAATTCCTTTAAAGGTGCATGTGCATTGTCATAGCATTCACTAAACAACTTAATCCAATTTTGTGCTTCAAGAATATCAAGAAGTTCAGAGTACTTACTCGATTCGCACCACTTTAGATTTATACAAAACCCAAGAATGAAACGTTCAGAGCTGGCTTCAAGCCTTTTGACAGCAGCGGACTTCGACTTTTCCCCTTGAATTGGTTCACCCAGTTCCTCATAGTCCAATTCTTCTTCAGCCTCGATCTTCCTCTTTTTCGAATCACTGCGAGCCATGGGTTTGTTTTGGGGTTTTTCGGCAACGGTTTTGACCGAGGTTTCAGTCTCTATTTCAATGGGTGATTCCTTTTGAGGAGAGTTTTGAATTTTGGGTGAGATTTCCATGGGAATTGGAGAGGTGTCACTAAATATGAGTGTGTATTTTACGGAGTGAGGTGGTGAGGAACAGTGGCTAGGGTTTGGCTTCATTTTATAATGGTGGAATTTATAGGGGTGAATTTAATCGGTGAAAAGGTGTAGAAGGTTAATTAAATGGGGTAGGTGTCGATTGATGAATGATAGCACAAAACTTTTCACTTGGTTAGATTTTAATGTGATTTGACATGAAGGGTTTAAGTTAACTGCAAATTATTTTTGGTCAGGAACTTTGAATTGAATGTAAAAGGTCACGGGTATTTAATCAACAATTTCAAGGAAATAATTTGAAATTTAAAAGATAAGCAATGGAGGATAATTCAAAATAAAAGATAAGATTTTAAGTGGATAAAATTAATCAACTGACCAGTTAATTAATTCACAAAAAGATAGAACAAAATCTTATAGATTATTTAGGAGGAACTAGGAACAAATCAACATAGTTTGTTAAAATACAAACATGCCTAATGCAATTTGATTTCTTCACATATAGCCACAATCCCATATGCAATGCCATACATTCTAATTCTTAGGACTATGTTTTCACATATACATATTGTGTAAGATACATGTAATGCATGCATGATTGACTTATACCTTGGGGGAACTTGAGGTCTTCTTAACTCAATTGTATCATACCAAGTTCCATGCACATCTTTTCAAATTTGTCCCTGCTCAAAGGCTTAGTAAGAATGTCAGCAATTTGATTTTCAGTTTCACAAAAATCTAACTTAATTAAACCTTTTTCCACATTATCCTTAAGGAAATGATGCCGTATGTGAATATGTTTCACGCGAGAATGATGAAATGGATCTTTTGAAATGCATATGGCACTAGTATTATCACAATAAATAGGAATGCAATTATACTTCATACCATAATCTCTTAGTTGTTGTTTTATCCAAAGTACTTGAGAACAGCAGGCAGCAACTGCCACATATTCAGCTTCAGCAGTTGACAAGGCCACTGTATTCTATTTCTTGGATCCATAAGAAACTAGGCATGTCCCGAGAAACTGAATCATTCCTGAAGTACCCTTCCTATTCACCAAATATCCTACATAGTCTGTCTGCAAAACCTTTTAAATCAAAAGTATCACTTCTAGGATAGAAGAGACAAAGATGGCCAGTTCCTTTGAGATATCGTAGGATCCTTTTTACTTCCGTAAGGTGTGACTCCTTAGGATTAGATTGAAACCTTGCACATAAGCCAACACTAAATGCAATATCAGGTCTGGTAGCAGTCAAGTATAAAAGGGATCCAATCATACCTCTGTATTTGGTTTGATCTACACTAGTTCCTTGTAGATCTTCATCTAACCTTGTGCCTGTTCCCATTGGAGTATGGTTGGTCTTTGCTTGGTCAAGGTTATATTTCTTCAGCAGTTCCTTGACATATTTTTGTTGGTGAATTGCAATACCTCTTTCAGTTTGTTTGATTTGTAGTCCAAGAAAGAAGTTGAGTTCCCCCATCATGCTCATCTCAAATTCACCACTCATTAGCTCAGCAAAGTACTTGCACAAGTTTTCGTTAGTTGCTCCAAAAATAATATCATCAACATATATTTGAACAACTAATAAGTCAGTTCCTTCTGATTTTAAAAACAAAGTTTTATCTACTTTACCTCTTTTAAAATCATTTTGAAGAAGGAACTTAGAGAGCCTCTCATACCAAGCTCTAGGTGCTTGTTTCAGCCCATAAAAAGCTTTATTAAGCTTAAAGACATGATTAGGAAATTGGGGATTTTCAAAACCAGGAGGTTGTTCCACGAACACCTCTTCTTCAAGAAAACCATTTAGGAAAGCACACTTAACATCCATTTGATATAGTTTGAAACCCATAAAAGAGGCAAAAGCAATTAAGATTCTAATAGCTTCTAATCTAGCAACAGGAGCAAAAGTTTCTTCAAAGTCAATACCTTCTTGCTGATTATAGCCCTTCACAACAAGTCTTGCTTTGTTTCTCACAATTGTTCCATATTCATCCAGCTTGTTCCTGAATACCCACTTGAGCCCTATAACCTTTTTGTATTTAGGTTTCTCTCCAAGATGCCAGACCTTGTTCCTTTCGAACTCATTAAGTTCATCTTGCATGACAATTATCCAGTCTGCATCCTTTAGTGCTTCATCATGATTCCTTGGCTCAATAATGGATAGGAAGGCTTGAAAGGCACAAAAGTTCCTCAACTATGATCTAGTCTGAGTTCCTCTACCAATATCACTTATAATAAGGTCTGTTAGATGAGAGCCTCGATATCTGAATGGCTTTGGTTGAAATTCTTTGGCAGGAACTCCTATTTGAGGCACTTCTTCTTCAGTTTCTTCTCCATTTTCCTTGTTGCCAGGTTCTCCATGATCTTATTCCTCCGGGTTTTCTTGATTAGGAACTTCAGCATTTTTATGTTCCTGCTCAGGTTCCTCTCTTACTTCCTTGGTTTGCTTGGAGGTTTCTTCATCTTCTTCCCTGTCTCTTTCATGCCAATTTCATAATCATTATTGTCTTGTTCCTACACATTCATAAACATATTATATTCATCAAATATCACATGAATGCTTTCTTCTACACACAATGTATTTTTATTGTAAACTCTATAAGCTTTGCTATTTGATGCATAGCCAAGGAACACAGCTTCATCACTTCTTTCATCAAATTTTCCTATGTTCCTTTTTTCCATTATTATGAACAAAACACCTGCATCCAAAAGCTCAAAAGTGAGAAATATTGGGTTTCCTGCCCTTAAACAGTTCATAAGGAGTCTTATTGATGATTGGTCTCATCATAACTCTGTTAATAATATAACATGCAGTATTAATAGCTTCAGCCCAGAAGTTTCTTGGAAGACCACTTGCTATGAGCATAGTTCCTGCCATGTCTTCTAGAGTCCTGTTCTTCCTTTCAACTACTCCGTTCTGTTGAGGGGTTCTTGGGGCTGAAAAGTTATGATCCATGCCATTTTCTTTGCAAAAGTCATCGAATCTTGAATTCTCCAACTCAGTTCCATGATCTGATCGAATGTGGATAATTTGATTTCCACTTGACTTTTGTACTCTTTTGGCAAAGGACACAAATTCATCAAAAGTTTCATCCTTGCTAGACAAAAAAATCACCCAAGTAAATCTAGAAAAATCATCAATAATAACTAAAACATATTTCTTTCCACTTCTACTTTGAACACGCATGGGACCACACAAATCCATATGAATTAGCTCCAATGGCTTTGTAGTGCTGACCATGTTTTTGCTTTTAAAAGAAGACCTGACTTGCTTGCCTCTCACACATGCATCACAAATATGTTGCATGAGGAACTTGACTAAGGGAAGCCCTATAACCAAGTTCCTTGTTCTAAGTTTATCCATGAGTGAGAAGCTAGCATGTCCAAAACGTTTATGCCATAATAAGGGATCATCATTAATGGCACTCAAGCAGGTAAGGTTGTTCCTTGGAACATAATTTAGATCCACAATGTATGTGTTCCCTTTTTTAGTTTCTTCAAGAACAACCCTTCATGTTTTATCATTAATGATGTTTCATGAATCAGAGGTAAAACTTACAGAGTTTCCTTTATCACAAAATTGTGATATGCTCAGCAAATTGTGCATCAAACCGCCGACCAAAAGTACATTTTCTATTGAATGAGAACTAGACCTTCCTACTGTTCCTTTAGAAATTACTTCACCCTTTTTGTTGTCTCCAAAGGTCACAGTTCCTCCTAGATAGGCCTCTAGTGAGAGAAACTTTGATTTATCTCCTTTCATATGCTTTGAACAACCACTGTCGAGGTACCACGTGTTGTTCCCCCTCACTAGGACCTGCAAAAGAACTTATTAGTTAGATTCAGGAACCCAGGTTTCCTTGGGTTCCTTGGACGTTGAAGCAATATCAGATTTCTTTACCCAAACTTGCCTAACATTCTTACTAACAGACTGTTCCTTCTTGTAACACGTGGCAACAAGATGACCAGTTTTACCACAGAAGGTACATACTTTATAACTAGGCAGGTCTACATATTTTTTCTTGCCCTTATGCTTAGAACGTATGAATCCTAGACCTTCAGTTCTTTTGGTTTGAGCATTCTCTATCCACTTAGGAATTCCAAACTGGCTAATGCTTCTTTCTTTTCGAAGCTCAAGTTCCTTCTCTAATTTTGCCTTTTCAATTCTTAACTCGTCAAGATCATATTTTAATTTTTCAAAATCCTCATTAAATTTCGGCAAAGATTCAGAGGAGGAACTTGGAGACACTTCAGTATTAGCAAGTTTGTATTGAGTCAATTCTACATTAACCATGATATTCTCAAACTTGAGTTTCTCATTCATTTCTTTTAATAGAAGATTTTTGTCAAAAAGTTCAAAAAATCTACTTTGAACATCAGTTCGTTGATTCTCAATCCACAAACTGTGTTCCTTGCTGACTTTGAGAGCTCTTTGACATTCACCTAGACAAATACTAGTGTGAGTCCAATCATCTTCTAATTCAAACACTAAATCAATGAGAGCATCTTTAGTATAAGTTTTAAGCACATTAGGATCAAGGAATACCTCTTTAGCAAGCTCATCGTTGTAAGCCTTTTCGTCACGTTTGGCCATCAGACATAGATGAGCTGTTTCTTCTTCAGGTTGTTTCTCTTCATCCTCACTTTCAGAATCTCCCCAGGCAGCAATCATAGCCTTCTTAATGTCTGTTTTATTGAAAGGAGTTTTGTTGTAGTTGCTCTTAACTTGTTCCTTTGCCTTCCCTTTACCTTTCTCTGTATCCCAAAGTGGACACTCACAAATAAAGTGTTCTAGAGATCCACATTTGTGACAACCAGAGTCAGTTTTTGAAGTAGAGGGTTTCTTGGTGAAGTTCCTTGACTTGTTGTTTTGGTTGAACATTCTTTTGAACCTTCTCACCAACATAGCAGCCTCTTCTTCATCGACTTCAGAGTCTTCTTGATCTCCAGCTTTGAGAGCCAAGCCTTTTCCTCGGTTTCCTTCACTGTTGCTTGTTCCTAGGTGCAGCTCATGGGTTATAAGGGAACCAGCAAGTTGCTCAATATTGAACTTTGTGAAGTCCTTTATTTCTTGTAAGGCTGTCACCTTGGCTCTCCATCTCTCATCTTGGGGGAGGCTTCTTAGAACTTTTCTGACCTGCTCATCAATAGGGATTTTCTTTCCAAGATAAACAAGCTCATTAGTAATGTTAGTAAATCTAGTTAACATTTCCTGAATTGATTCTTTTGGTTGCATTTCAAACCGTTCATATTTTGGCATAAGCAAGTCAACCTTAGAGCGTTTCACTTCGTTAGTTCCTTCATGAGTGACTTGAAGTAAATCCCAAATTTCTTTATCACTTTTACAACCCATAACACGGTTGTGTTCATTTGGTCCAAGCCCACAATGAAGTAATTTAACAGCAAGTGCATTAATTTCCATTTTCTCAAAATCTTCCTTATCAAATTTAGACATGGGTTTAGGTACTACCTCATTTTCACCAGTGGTTTTGGTAATTTCAAAATCACCAACTTCGATCACTCTCCAAACCTGGTAGTTGTCGGCTTTGATAAAAATCTTCATCCTGTTCTTCCAATAGGTGGAGAATTTTCCATTTAACATAGGAGGACGCTGCGTAGAGTAACCTTCTTCCAGTTTCTCGTGATTGTTCATCTTGATTCCAAGAACTTAACTCGTCAGGGTTTCCTGATTTCTTCAAGGAACCTACTCTGATACCAATTGTTGACTCGAATGAACAATACAAGAGGAGGGGGGTGAATTGTATTGTAGAGGAACTAGGGTAATTTTTGCGGAATTCTTAAAGAAACTTAAACAAAACTTTAAAGTGCAAGAGAGATTTTACGTGGAAAACTTCTTGGCCCTAATCAAGAAGAAAAACCACGACCACAAGGGATTTTAACCACAACTCTTAATAATAATAGGGCAAACAACCTATTACAAATTAAAACTTCTAAACTTAAGTTCCTCTACGAACTTAAGTTCCCCCTCAATTGATCCCTCATTTAGTTGAGCTCTCAAATCTCTCTCTTTCTCCTTGCTTCACTCAAAGCAATTTCACACTCTAGAGTTTACCCAAACTCTACCCCAATACAATTCAATATAAAACTGCTAAGATGCTAAGTACAAAGACACTCAAGGACTTAAGTGGATTTTTGACTCTTTTAGAAAAGCTAAGAATCGTAATGCTCAAGTGTTTTTTCAAAACAGAAAACTAATCATATTTATATAGGAGGAAAGCAGTTTAAAACCTTACGTTTTCCTTAGCTCCCACTATACCACAACTTCCATGAAATAAGGAAGTGCAGTTCGTGGATGCTTGGGCAGCAAGCTGAAGCGCACAACAAGGAAGTGGTTCCTATATTTTCTCAACCTCCTTTACCAAGTAAAAGCGCACAACAAGGAAGTGGTTCCTATATTTTCTCAACCTCCTTTACCAAGTAAAAGCCATTTGAAAAATAGTTTTGCCAAGTCAGATTTTCCAAAATGTTAGGATAAAATCAGAACATAAAATCTTTTAATAAATAAGATATTTTACTTAAAAGATATTTTTCCGAAATAAAATTAAATCTTTGTTAAAGAAAGGAAAAATAAAATCTTTATAAACTGAAATTAAATCCGATTAAATCCTATCAATTAACAATGAACTTAACATATATACAAGAAGCCTAAAATAAATAATAAAGATACAATAGACTCCTTGGAACATAGTGAAGCTTCGACTCTGCTTCAGTTCCTCACTCAAGGAACATGGCTTCTGATTGTCTTTTATGCTCTTCCATAGCTCATCCTTTAGACTTGTTCCATGCTCCATTCTGACTCTAGGACTTCGTTGCATATAAAATCTATCAATACATCAAAGCTAATAGACAAAAGTTAAAGCCCCTATGGGTTTGCTTAGGTTCCTTGAGTCATCATCAAAACTTAAGATCAACAATGTTTTCAAAAACATGCTCTATTTTATGAAAATATCCAATCCATTTTTAGTTCGGTCCATGACAAGAGTCCAATAATAGTGTAGTTGTATAGGGCTCGAAAAAAGCTTTCCAACAATATATTATAATCCCAATTTTTGATGAATAATGAGGAAGTTATGGCCAAAATACTAAACTTGGCTCGGTTTGGTTCTTACATACGGCCCAATGATTTAGAGGAGGGCCTATTATTAATTATCATTCCTAAAGCTATTAGGATTTATTATAGTATTCTAGAATACTTTAGAAGGTTCTCTTAAATCCTAATGGAGTTAGGATTGATAATTATGTTTGAAAGAGTTTAAAATTGAATAAAACTACTCCTTTTGAGAATCCTTGTTTTGTATGAAATGGAATATATTCAGATATTATTTTTGTGCCTCATAATATTTTCCAAATCTTATATGGTTGGATATATCTTGAAATTATCTTTCCAATGATAGATTATAATATTAATTCCGAGCTATAACAAAAAAGATATGAATGGAATATGAAACTCTATCCAAAACTGACACCCTTCCACTATTTTTGCCATATCTTTTTATCTACAAAATATTTAAATTTTATTCTAATTGGGTTGGAAATTAGACTTCACGATATTTCCAAATACATATTATATGCCTTATTTGGACTTCTCTATCAAAAGATATGATAAAAACAAAATCCGCCAAAATTGTCTTAGCACCGCCCCACGACAAGATCGTCGCCTGGCGACGAGCTCTATCGTTGGAGCTCTATCGTTGGCGACAGGATGGTGTTTTACTCTTCTTCAAACTCTAAATATTTTCTGTCGGATACTGGACTATTTTCCTATAAATAGGGTCCTTGGAACTCCGTTTTCATTCAATCTATTCTCACCTAGAATTCTCTAATTCTTCTCTTCTCTCTCTTAAGCAATATAACTTATTCTTTCTCCCTCTACCTTTTCTAAACTAGCCTTTTACAAAACACCATACCGCATTCACAATTCCTCATACATTAGATCTGGAAACACCTAGCCAAGTTCGAATTTACCTTCTCCCTAGACGTGAAAAGTTGATAATTTCTGAGGGTTTTGTCTCAAATCTCTATTTCAATTATTTAATTTTTTTGATTTTATTATTTCATTGAAGTTTACTAACATGTGCATTTTGTTATTAGAAAGAGGTATGAGGCATCGAAGTAAGTAATCTAATTACTTTATTGATCTTTTGATATAGAAATCATGCTTAGATTGTTTTATTAATTCCTAGAATCATGCTTAGGATGTTTTATTGCTTCATAGTATCATGTTTAGGGTAATTTCTAATATTAAGTATGATTAAAATAATTCATCCTGACTTCTTTCTTAATATCACGTTAGTATCATGTTAGGGCTAAAGCTTTGATTTTTATTACTTAATGATATGCTAGGGTTTGTTATTAATCTTGTTAGTATTATGCCTATGATCTTGATATTAATATTATGCTTTAACATGATTAATATAATTGTGATTATTATTATAATTATTTTTATTATTATGTCACGCCTTTTATGCATGTTTAAAGGGAATTGGTACTAGTAATCACGCTTAATAAGATAATTAATAATCTTGTTTAGGGATAATATGATTATAATTCAAGTGATCGCCAATAATAGTTTTGTTTGTGCATTAATATTCAACCACTATAGATAAACAGGTTTAGGGTAAACCTATTGATTGCATGTTAGTCAGAAAGCGCACATGAATACGAGAAGAATAAAGTAGAGGCCTATTATTAGGGCAGGTTCAGTCTCTATTAGGTTGGATTTGTACCTTCATCCCCAAACTTCCAGTCATGGTTCTAGACCTATTGGAGTTAACGATCTCCTGGATCGTTAAGGGGTGTATCCTTCACCCTGTGAACAGTTTACAAGTTCCTAAAAATTGTTGGTGACTCTTTTGCTCTAGCTTCCTTCCCTTTGGATGTCACCATACTTAAGTGTAAGATCATAGTGGGGCTCAAGTGTGGGATGCTTGAAATATTCCCTACAGGTTGCTAACGTGGTTCTTGTGAAAAAGCCGAATGAGATTTGGAGGACGTGCGTAAACTATATAGATTTGAACAAGGCATGCCCTAAGGATAGCTTTTCCTTGCCTAAAATCGACCACCTGGTTTATTCTACAGCCGGGCATGCCCTAATGAGTTTTATGGATGTATACTCCGGATTCCATCAAATTCCTCTATGGGAAGAAGATCAAGAGAAAACCGCATTTGTTACCGAGCAAGGGTTATACTGTTACAAAGTTATGTCATTCGACCTTAAGAATGCCCTTGCTTCTTTCAGCGACTGGTCAATACGGTATTTGGATATCAGCTCGGCCGAAATATGGAGGCGTACATTGATGACATGATTGTCAAGTCAAAAGAGCCGGCCGACCATTTGAAGGATCTTTGAGAAACTTTTACCGGACTCAGGCGGCGTAGGATGATGTTAAACTTGAATAAATGTGTCTTTGGTGTTGAGTCCGGTAAATTTCTCGGATTTCTAATTGACCAGCGAGGTATAGAGGCCAACCCTGAGAAAATTCAAGCCGTTTTGGACATGAAGTCGCCGAGAACAATTAAGGAAGTGCAAAGATTGACCGGCTGTTTAGCCGCGCTCAACCGATTCCTGGCAAGATCAGGGGACAAGTGCAGATACTTTTTTCAGACGATGAAGAAGAAAGCTATGTTTGAGTGGACGGAGAAGGCCGAGGAAGCCTTTGTCCAGCTAAAAAGCCACCTGCATACGTTGCCTCGGCTTGTGAGCCCACTCAAGAATGAGAAACTTTACATGTACACTGCTATCTCAAAGCATTCCTTAAGTGCTGTCCTGCTTCCTAAAAGGGACGGCCATCAAATTCCAATGTACTTCAACAACCATTTGTTGCACAATGCCGAGCTTAGGTATCCCCCATTGAAAAATTTGGCCTTGCCTTATATATGGCGTCAAAGAATCTTTAGCCGTACTTTCTGGCGCACTCAATTGTGGTCTATACAGACCAATAACTCAAGAAGCCATTTGCAACTCTAGAGGCCAGTGGCCGTATGCTGAAATGGGCCTTAGAGCTGAGGGGTTTCGATATCACATTCGAACCCAGAAGGGCAATCAAGGGGCAATCCTTTGCTGACTTTGTAGCTGAGATGACTCGGCCGGATCTGTAGTCAGCCGGAGATAAAATTTGGAGAGTTTATGTGGATGGTAGTGCAACAAAGGCCAAATGCGACGCTGGGATTATATGTCAATCTCCCGAGGGAGATAAATTTAAATATGCAATGAGATTTCAGTTCCAAGCCTCCAATAATGAGGCCGAGTATGAAGCCTTGCTGGCCGACCTTAGAATGTGTAAGGCGGCCGGAGCAACCAAAGTTGATGTAAGGTCGGATTCCCAGCTCATAGTAAACCAATTTAATGGTGACTATGAAGCAAAAGAGCCAGCCATGATGAAATATTTGCAAATGGTTAAAGAAGAAGCCAAGGGCTTAGAGCATTTTACCCTACAACAAGTCCCCTGTTCAGAAAATCACCCAGCGGAGGCACTCTCAGAATTAGCGTCCTCAGCATCTTGTGATACTCCCAGATCGGTGTTTTTGGAAGTAAAGGAAAAGAGGAGTATCAATGTTGAGCTAGTGCAAATCATAGGCAGAAGCTCCTCATGGACGGACAGAGTAATCTCATACTTATGGGATAGGATGCTCTCGGACGATCCTAAAGAAAGGTGGCTGATGAAGAAGTGGGCGGCCTGGTTTTAAATGAAGAGTGGGGAGCTATTCAAAAAAGCTTTTGTGAAACCATACTTGAAATGCATTACTCCAGAAAGAGGGCATGATGTGATGGACGACCTCCACCAAGGGCATTGCGGATCTCATATAGGTGGACGTGCCTTAGCTGAAAAAGCTACCCACCTGGGGTATTACTGGCCAAGCATGATCTCAGATGCCATGAAATGGTGAAAAAATGTGACAAAAGCCAAAGATTTCCAACCTTTATCCACCGTTCGGCTAATAGTTTGTTATTGCTTGATCACACCTTTTATGCATGTTTAAAGGGAATTTGTACTTGTAATCACGCTTAATAAGATAATTAATAATCTTGTTTAGGGTTAATATGATTATAATTCAAGTGATCGCCAATAATGGATTTGTGTATGCATTAATAATCAACCAACATAGATTAAACAGGTTTAGGGTTAACCTATTGATTGCATGTTAGTCAGGAAGCGCACATGAATACGAGAAGAATAAAGTAGAGCCCTATTATTAGGGTAGGTTCTTTCTCTTTTATTGGATTTGTACCTTCATCCCCGAACTCTAAGTCATGGTTCTAGAACTATTGGAGTTGACGATCTCATGTCGTTAAGGGGTGTAACCTTCACCTCGTGAACGGTTTACAAGTGCCTAAAACTTGTTGGCGACTCTTTTGCTCTAGATTCCTTCCCTTTGGATGCCACCATGCTTAAGTGTATGATCACAGTGGGGTTCAAGTTTTGGGTAATTCTTGAAATATTCCCTACATTTTTTGGCGACTCCACTAGGGAAGATTTCTATTTTAATTCCTAAAAGTTTTTTTGGCAATTATTTAGAATGAGTGGATGAGACTAAAAAAGTTCTAAGTATTTCATGTGCGTGATTTTGATTAACATTATTGTCATATGCATAAAAAGGTACTCATTGGAAAGATCATCCATAATGAGTAAAAAAAATAAGATTTTTACACGTAGGAAATTTGAGAAATATCTTTCACAACTAGAATCGAAATAATACTGCGAAAACTGGAAAATTCTAAGAACACAGAAAGCTGCTGAGGCATGTAGGAACTAGCGTCTAGAAAACAATGATCGTCGCCTAAAAAATGGCCTTGTCGCCTGGCGACAGATCCATTTTCTGGCGACAGAATCTGTTGTCTGGCGACAGAGTCTATTGTCTGGCGCTGTGTTATCCCAATACCAAGCCAGAAATCTGCCTTCTTGTTTCGACTAGTTCTAACACTGCTGGCTCGATTCTCTCTTTTCTGAAAACCATATGTGTTATACATATGGATATAATCCTCTGGGAATTCATGCTCCATCTACTCGATTGAACGCTCTTAGCAACAAAAGGTACATCCGAGAATGTTAAATTCACCGAACTGTGGAAGAAAGTTTAACTTGCGGGGTCCCAACCATATGCGCGAACCCTTCCAAAGGTAAGGCTTCCATGCGATGCATCCGGACTCATAACCATGGACCATCTTTGACTAAACCATATCCTGAACTTTAGAGAACTAGAGCCATGGTTAGGTTGCAAACTCATTGCATCATGTTGTGACTACTTAACTACTTGTGCATCTCTTACTTGTGCATACTTATTATGTGACTAAATTAACCGTTTGGTTTGACTTGTGCTTGTAAATAAGTCTTAATAAACTAACTAATAACTAAAGGTATTTTCTTAATTAATTGATTAATTAATTTGAACTAATGAATGAACCTAAAATCGTGTCATAGTTCCTTTAAGTCAACCCGGATTTTTATTCTCGTATACTGCTCAAGCGTCAACTTGTTTTGGTCATAGCCGGGGTTCTAGAGAGATTTACGAGTCGTACAAACTATGGATCTTTATCCCCGAGTTTTATCTTTAATTTGGAGTTGGTTTCATCCCAATAAGAGTCATAGATCAAAAGTTATGACTAAAATACCGCAACCTGTCCAGTTTAGTGCACATACATGAGGTCTTAACTTAGTCTTTGTTCGAGTCTAGTCACATAGTCTACTCACATGGTCATGACACAAGTCTTAACATGTCACCTAAACTCACTAGTCTTAGCAAACACTTTGTACATACTTTTTTCACACCATGACCATGTCTTAGGTTCATGCATGAGTCGGTTTTTTCAGTCATTTGAGTTGGGGGTACATTCTATTCCTAATTTTTTTCATATCTCTCCATCTACATCATCTTTCCATTCTCTACATGCTTTCTCCATATCAAAACCTTCATTATTCCTACCTTCTTTCATCCATGCATGTTGAATCAAGTTTGAGTCATGTGATTGACAAAAAAAAAAAAATGAGGGTAATGATGAAACAAATACACAAGGCAAGCTTCTCACCAAGATTTCATGCTTTCTTCTTCTTTTTTTCAAACCCTTTCCTCAATAAGTCTAACATAGGCACCCTTCATCCTCGTTAGATGTATTTTATAGAGTTTGATTTTTACCCTTCACTTTTTAAATAAAATGAGCATTTATTTCGTTACATATGATCATTGTATTGCCCAAAAAAAAAAAAAAATCAAACTAAGAACAAGGTATATCTATGATTTGAGGCACCCCTTGTAGCCACATCATATTACCTTTCTGAAGGAGTTGTGTCTTCGATAAGTGCAATTACTAGATATATCAAGGATCATTATTATGGAGATAATAAGTTTGTTCTCTTGGGGCGTCATCATCTATTGCTAGACTATGAGAGATGATCTTTGGAATAATCAAATAGTCTAAAACCCGCTAGAATGGATCCTATATGGTCACACACAAGGGTATTGGATTAATCAAGTTAGAGGCCCATTAATGGGCCTCATGAGCATTTAACTAATCGTGAAATGGATTGAGCTAGCATAGTTAGATTGGAATTAGGTTTTGGGCTTTTGACATGGGCTCTTATTTAGAGATGAAACCTCTAAATAAGATCCATGCCTAGGGTTGCATGAAAGTAGTCAAAATTCACACACATTGTATTTTGACATCAAGGCAACCAATCCCAAAAACCCTAATTCCTTTCTCAATCTCACGGCTATCTCTCTCCTCCCCTCGTCCGTGTGGACGGCCACCCTTGGTGGAGCGTGTGGTGGTTCATGATGGTTCGATGCTCGCTCTTCTCCGTAGAAGGTCAATTGAAGGGTTCAATTGCAACTAAATAGCATTAGTGGAGGTCTTAATCTGTACCCGTGGACCAAGTAGAGGAATCACATTTGAGGTTCTTTATCTCCCATTGTTCTTTCTCGATCGCACGTGGAATCACGCTTCAAAGGTACAATTATATGTTCTTTATGTGTTATGCATTAGATCTTAGGATTAGGTACTATATGAATATGATTCATGTTTTTCCGCTGAGTAGTACCTATATAACCCTACACTTTCACCCTTCAAATATGTAATCACTTTTTTATAAACCACTTTGAGCTTCGTCTAACGATAGACATTTCATTTTTCAACCCACATCTACCTAACCTTGGGATGAGATGTTGTGCAATTTATGCAATTTCAAATTATAAAAGCTTGAGTAATCTCAAAAGAATAAAATAAAAATAAAAATAAAACAATAAAAGTGTACAAAAGGGCAAGTGTTCCAATGTCATCGATATGACAATGTCTTTGATATGAACACGTCTCAGATTGCGTTTCTTATCGAGTGCTCGATATCGTGCCTGAGAATGAATGCCAAGTGAGCGATAGACCACATGATCGAGATTGCTCACACTTATAAAAAAAAATGCAAAAGCAAAAAAAAAAAAAAAAAAAAAAAAAGAGAGCAAAAATATAAAAGAGAATTCAAAAATGAGAAAACTCAAGCATAAAAATACAAGGATTCAAATGCAAGGTTGCACACCTTGTGGGCTTATCTAGGGTCTTTAGCCTTTATCCCTTACTTCTTCAACCTTTAGCTAACCACATTACAACCCTTAAAAGACCTCTTTGAGGTATACACACACTTGTGCGAGGTTCGGCTAGAGCTACGTTCGGCCTAATCCCTAACGGATACGTAGGCAACCTCACTTGAATCTTCTTGAAATAATAATTTTTCACACACTTAGCCCTTGCGGCCTAGCTTTAGTGTCACTATCACACACATCGCAGATACATGACCAAATATACTTCCCTTAGGAACCCCTAGTCATGAAAACTTAACACAAAGCTGAAACATGCCTTGTCATATCAACATCAATTATCATTGCATCACAAAGTATGAAGTACTTAGCCTCCGCGCCTAAGTTACCTAAATACTTTCATTGTTGAGTCGACTAGAATAGTCTAATATGTTACAATCCTTTTACTATGAGAGACAACATTAACAGATTAAGCTCATTCAACATGCACCATCAAAATCTTTGATTCTTTTTCGCATCCTTCTCTTTCAGGAGATAGTCGGTACCCTCCACAAACATGACGAAATTTTTTTGAATTTTTGCTTTTTTGCATTTTGAGTCAAGCACATCACAATACAATGCACACACGAGTCATGAGTCACATGTGTCAATTCACCTTGGGTCAAGCTCAAATCAGCAGTCACATTGAGTCAACCTCAAGTCAGTCAATCAACTTAGGTCAACCCTAAGAAAAACGTCAAGCCTTAGGTCAATCCTAGGAAAAACACTAGAAAAGTCTTTTGCAATCTTCTGATTTTTACAGGATACAACCATTCAGCAAAGCTCCTGTTCGCAGCCAACCGAACGATCGCAACAAACATTCAAGTATCAAAGCTCTATTGTTCAGAGACGCGTGGACATTCCTTTCAAGCTATTTTGTTCAGAGACGCGTGAACATACCATCAAAGCTCTTTTGTTCAGAGACGCATGGACATATCATCAAAGCTCTTTTGTTTAGAGACGCGTGGACATATCATCAAAGCTCTTTTATTCAGAGACGTATGGACATATCAAAAAGCTCTTTTGTTCAGAGACGCGTGGGCATATCATTCAAAGCTCTTTGTTCAGAGACGCGTGGACATGTCATCAAAGCTCTTTTTCTCAGAGACACGTGGGCATTCTATTAAAGCTCTTTTGTTCAGAGACGCGTGGACATTTCTTCCAAAAGCTCCATTGTTAAGAGACGAGTAAACAATCCTAAAAAAGAAGCTCATTTACGAGTGAACATCAACAGTGGCAAAGCATGACCACAACATCAAAACAACAAGACGGCATTCCCTAGCTTGTGGAAGGTTGTCACAACAACAAATGCAGCGACAGATTGGTTACCTCCAAAGACGTGTGCTCAACGGTGCAAGATACGCGTTTCTTAACTCTTTTATCTATTTAACTAACTCTATTTTGTAGGTATCGGCGTTACAAAAATCATTTAGGATCGCAGAACGTTCTGAATCATTTTCCATCCCTATCGCTACTTTGAATTTCGTTTTCAAAACTTGCGTTTCTCCAAACTTAGTCAAAGTGGGGGCTTCTGTAGACACCCAAATGTGTCTCCCAAAAAACATACCCAGTGATGAATACCTTTCACGTCAAATCGTAATCGAATGAAGTTAAAGTGTGGAAAGTCTAATGTTGTGGATAGTTTTTTATTAAAAATCTTTCTTTCTATTTTCGAAAACCTACTCTATTTTATGAAAGTATCCAATCTAGTTTAGTTTGGTCCATGAATAATGATGTAGTTAGATTGGGATTGAAAAGAGCTTTCCAACGATATATTATAAGCCCAATTCCGATGAATAATGAGGAAGTTATGGCGAAAATACTAAACTGGGCCCGGTTTGGTTCTTACATACGGCCCAATGATCTAGAGGAGGGCCTATTATTAATTATCATTAATAAAGCTATTAAAATTGATTATAGTCTTCTAGAATACTCTAGAAGGTTCTCTTAAATCCTAATGGAGTTAGGATTGATAATTATGTTTCAAAGAGTTTGAAATTGAATAAAACTACTCCTTCTAAGAATCCTTGTTTTGTACAAAATAGAATATATTCAGATATTTTTTTCGTTACTGATAATATTTATCCAAATATTAAATGGTTGGATAGATCTTGAAATTATCTTTCCAATGATATATTATAATATCAATTCCAAGCTATAACGAAAAAGATATGAATGAGATACGAAACTCTATCCAAAACTGACACCCTTCCACTATTTTGGCCGTATCTTTTTATCTATAAATTTTTTTAATCGTATTCTAATTGGGTTGGAAAGTATACTTCAGGAGCTTTCCAAAGACATATTATATGACTTATTTTGACTTTTGAATCAAAAGATATGATAGAAACAAAATCCGTAAAAACTACTCTTATGATAGAGCTTTATTTTTAACATGAACATGATTATTATTTTGATTATTGTTATTATGATTATTGTCATAATTCATGATAAATATTATTGTGATGATTATTATGTTGCTTGATTACATTTATTGTTATTGCTTGATCACACCTTTTATGCAGGTTTAAAGGGAATTTGTACTTGTAATTACGCTTAATAAGATAATTAATAATCTTGTTTAGGGTTAATAAGATTATAATTCAAGTGATAGCCAATAATATATTTGTTTGTGCATTAATAATTAACCAACATAGATTAAAAAGGTTTAGGGTTAACTTATTGATTGCATGTTAGTCAGGAAGCGCACATGAATACGAGAAGAATAAACTAAAGGCCTATTATCAGGGCATGTTCTTTCTCTTTTAGATTGGATTTTTACCTTCATCCCCGAACTTTAAGTCATAGTTCTAGAACTATTGGAGTTGAAAATCTCATGGATTGTTAAGGGGTGTAACCTTCACCTTGTGAACGGTTTACAAGTTCCTAAAACTTGTTGGCGACTCTTTTGCTCTAGCTTCCTTCCCTTTGTATGCCACCATGCTTAAGTGTATGATTACAGTGGGGTTCAAGTTTGGGGTAATGCTTGAATTATTCCCTACAGGCCCCAACAATGTAACCTTGACAAATTTACAAAAAAGTCAGGCATTGTTATCTTATTGAGTTATCTGATTTTACGTACGCTTTTTGTTATTTGAGCTGAAAGACCGAGTGTAAACGATAACGATGTTTACCTAAATGTGTCTCCCCAAAACCGAACCCAGTGATGAATACCTTTCACGTCGTTTGATTATCGAATAAAGTGAAGTGTGAAAAGTCTAATTATGAGGATGTTTTTATTAAAATATTTCTCTTTCAATTTTTAAAAATATTTCTTTTCAATGATATAGCCAATCCAATTTTATTTGGTCCATAATAAAGGTCCAATAATAGTGTAGTTGGATTAGGCTCAAAAAGATCTTTCCAATGATATATTATAAGCCCAATTCTGATGAATTATGAGGAAGTTATGCATTAAATTAAATTTGGCCCAATGATTTTTAAAGGTGGCACGATGATCTAGAGGAGGGCCTATTAATTATATTTTAAAGATGTTTTATTTAGAATAAAATATATTAAATCTGATTTCAAAAACTTCTCGGACGCATAGTTACCTGCAACCAGTCTGTAAGGTAATTACGCATGGAAAAGCACGTTGATTTTTGGACCAGCGCGAGACGATAGAGTCATTGCCAGGCGCTGACCTTCGTCGCCTGACGACGAGCTTGTCGTCTGGCGCTAACTCTTGTCGTTTGCGACAGGAGATATTTTTATTCTGAATATGATTTTCTTAGATCCCATGCTATTTTTTCAATAAATAGGGGTTGTATCTCCTTGTTTTCAAATGATCTACATCTCTCAATCATCTATATCTCTCAATCATCTACATCTCTATAATCATCTCTCTATTCTCTCTCTATAAATAGGGGTCAATAACTTTGTGCAAGTCTCACTTTTTGATAAACTGATTAGTAAAAAGAGAAAAGCTAAGAAGATTATGGCGTCTCAAGAAGAGGTTAATGAACTCAAGAAGGATGTGGCCAACCTAACTGAATTAATAAAGAGTATAGCTCTTCAAGTCAATGACCCCGTAAGGCAATAACGAATGGAGCTCATGAAAGAAAGCTTGACAAAAATATCTAATGACTATAGATTCCAGGGTATTAGCTCACAAGGGGTCTGGGTGGACAAGGAACTTCTTCCGCAGAAGTTCAATGCCAGTGACATCCCTAAGTTTAAGCTAACTGATAATCCTTAATTTCACTTAAGGGCCTTTGAAACTATAATTAATATTAAGGGGATTGATAGGAAGATTTTTCATTCTCTGTTCTCAATATCTATAGAAACCGTTTGTAGACAGCGGTTCTTTTCTCTTGAAAAAGAGAAAATCTCTTCTTAGGATTCCATAACAAACGCTTTCGTAGATAGATATAAGTGCAACATCCAAGACGAAATAGACCACAGAAAACTTGAGATGTTAAAACAAAAAGAAAACGAAGGGTTCATTTCTTTCTTCAACAAATGGAGGGAAACTTCTACTAATATGGTTAAGGTTCCTACCGAAAAAGAGTCTGTAAGGATGTTCATCAAGAAACTTCAAGAAAATTATGCAAATCACTTAAAATACCAACAAAACTTGAATACTTTCAAGGCTGCGTATAATATAGGCAATTACATTGAAGATGGCCTTCTGAAAGTTAATAGTGAGAGAGGAAAGAAGAATGACCATCCTTCTTCCTTCTCTCCCAATAACGAAGTACATGCTACGAACACCTCTAAACCTCGAATCCAAAGGTCAAAAAGAGTGTTCACTCCACTTGGCATGAGTTATGAAACAGCTTTCGAAAAGCTATACCACAAAGGACTAGTCATGCCCGTAGGACCTATCAAAGACCTAGTTCCAGAAGCCAGGCCATCTAAGTGGGATCCTAATAAACATTGCAAATATCATCAAGGAAAGGGTCACGACACTAAGGAGTGTTGGAAACTTAAATAAGCTATTCAAGACCTAATCGATGACAATAAAACTTCCGAGATTCTAGCCATCGCAGAAGATCAAACATCCTTCGTTCCTTCACTCCTTATCACACCTGTAGGTGAGCCCATGATCGAGATAGCTTATATAACCTCTATTGATGAAAAGGCCATGATCAGGGAAGATTAAAGAATTTTCTTATATAATACTGGGAAAAATTTGTCAAGTCTAAAAGAAGACGTACGAAAACTGCATGATGTCATTGGCATGCTCTTGAATGTGGTAGAATGACGTACGAAAAATTTGTCAAGTCTAAAAGAAGACGTACGAAAAATCAGATGATGGTTATCGAACAAAATTCCCACCAGGGATTTAATGAAGAACTCAATGCTCCTAATCCACGGGTAAAACGGACCATTCAAGAATACACACCAATAGGAATGATTTATGATGAAGCTATCGACTATCTTCATGATCAAGGTCTCATTCATCCCGTTGGCCCCAGTCAAGACCCACCACCTGAGAAGCGATCTCCTAAAAAGTGTTATTGTAAATATCATAGAAGCCATGTTCACACCACTAAAAAGTGTTTTACCCTTAAGGATCGCATTCAAGACCTCATTGATTCATATCACCTTAATGTTCCTCTTAGCAATAAGAGGGACAAGAATAGTAACAATAATAACAGTGGCTGGAAAGGAAAAAAGAACGACAATCCTTATTTTTCCAAAACTACCCACTCAAACAACGTTAGCATGTTTAACTTGGATGAGGTCCTTGCCATGAACAAACGAGAGCAAAAGAGAACATTTACACCTATTGGCACAAGTTCTGACACAACATTTGATCGCCTTCATGCTAAAGGTCTCATAACTCCCATTTGACTTATTCAAGATCCCGCAGGTAAGAAGAGGTTACCTAGTTGTAATCTAGATGCACACTGTAAATACCATCATGGTAGGGTTCATACTACTGAGAGCTGTTGGAAGCTAAAGGAGGCCATCCAATACTTGATCGACAATAACAAGCTTACCATACCTCTAAATGGGAAGAAGACCGAGTGATGATAAAGCATAAGACACGAGGCGGGCTTCAACGACAAGATTTCATGACCTCTTTTTTCTATTTCCTTTTCATTCTTCCTTTCCCCAATAAGTCTAGCACAGGCACCATGCATTTTCCTTATATTTCCTTTGTAGGTTTTTCTTTTTCCCTTTTAATAAAAATGAGCATTTATTTTCTACCATATGATCATTATATTGCATTGCAAAAAAAAAAAAAAAATCCATTTCGAACTAAACGCAAGGTATACCCATGATTAGAGGAACCTCTTGTAGCTATGTTATACCTTTCACCCTTCAAATATACAAACCTTTCCTTGTAAAACACTTTAATCCTCGTCTAACGACAAACCTTTATTTCTTCAACCCACATCTACCTAACCTGGAGATGGGATGATGTGAAATTTATTGCAATTTTCAAAGAATAAAAGCTAAAGTGTTTTTATAAAAATTTCAAAGGAAAAGTGTACAAAAGGGCAAGTGTTTCAATGTCATTGACATGAACATGTCTTTGATATGAACACGTCTCAGATTACGTCTCTTATCGAGTGCTCGGTACCGTGCCTGAGAAACATGAATGCCAAGTGAGTGATAGACCGCATGATCGGGATTGCCCACACTTGTAAAAAAAAGGTTCTAAATAAAAAAACATGCAAAAGCAAAAAAAAGAGAGCAAAAATAAAAAAGAAAGAGCACAAAAGTGAGATACCTCAAGCATAATAATATAAAGATTCAAAATCATGGTTGCACACCTTGGGGGCCTATCTAGGGTCTTGAGCCTTTATCCTTTTCTTCTTCAACCTTTAGCCTAACCATGTTAAAACCCTTAACAGACCTCTTTGAGGTATACACACACTTGTGCAAGGTTCGGCTAAAGCTACGTTCGGCCTGATTCCTAACGAATACGTAGGCAACCTCACATTGGGGTGCGGCCGTAATAAAAATGCATTCATATTTACATACATAATTGATCATATCAAGAGATCTCCAATGCTCATCCCTTTCCTGGTAGAGCAAGACTTGGGGGCTTGATCCCTATATCGCTTACCAAGCCTAAGAGTCAGCATCATTTTGTTGGGGTTTGGTAATTCCAACTTACCGCGAAAGCGACCCCGACCCAAAGAACCACTCGCAATTAATTAAACCATAAAGCATAACAAATAAACATAAAAGGATAAAATCGGAATTTACCTTTGACGCGTGCTTCGCCCGACCTAATGGGCTCTTACTTGAAAGCTTTAGCTCCGAAAATACCGAGCCTCTAACGGTATCCACCCACAAAGGACGAACACTGACTTTTTAGGTCCGCTACCATGGAGTTAGCAAGGTCCGACCAAAACCCAAGAGATTAAATGAGTTCAAAGGTTTTCACAATGGTGATGCCTTTTTCAACTCTCACTCAAGTGATTTTTCCAATACCCCAACTTAGGTATTTATAGGGAAAATAAGAGAGTGAAAAAGCTCTCCCATCAATGTGGGAGAATTTGATTTTCCCATTTTATTTTAAAGTTAAAATAAAATAAATAATCAAACTAGTAATTAATCAACAAGTGGCAAACTCATGAGAGAGGTTAGGTGAGGACCATTTGGAGGAGGGGGAGGGGGGGGACCAAACTTGCTCCCCACTCCCTCTCCAAAAACCGGCCAACTCAACCCTCGAGCTTCCTCTTACAATGCACCAAATGGCACCACACTTGGGCACCAAGGCACCCAAGGTGGGCTGCCATGTGTAGCTGGCAGTAGGCCCAGCACAAGCGTGCGGGCTGCTGGGCACTGCTGGGTAGCAAGCCCATCACGGCTTGTGCACTCGGCGAGCAAGCTGCGCATCAAGGATGCGGGCTACTACTGAGTGGCGATGCTCCTTGCGCGCGTTGGCCAGCGCTGCTAGCATTGGTGCGCTAGCACGCACCAGCCAGCCTAGGCTCGGCTTGGTGCGCATGCTAGCCACCATGCTATACCAAATGCCCCTAGCACTCGGTTTTCTCGGGGCATTCCGATGCTAGGGGTATTTTGGTCTTGTTCATTTATTAATTTCATGTCTCGTGTTTTATTATTTTGACTCGACTTTCGACGCTCGGTTTCGACGCTTAAGCTCGAATTTCCGACGTCTAAATATTTAATACTCGGGCGACGAATTAATTTTTTCCGAATTAATTCGTCGAGCCGGTTCGTATATTTGCTAGGTGTGACCTGAAGGGTTCAATTAAGATTGAGCTGTAATATTAATTATACATTAATATTAATGATCGGAAGCGGCCTCCACCCAGGCATTCCGATCACTTGACCTTGCTGAATTTATTAGCTTTCTAATAATTCTGAACCCGCTATCAGAATAATACACTTGTTCAAAGGAAACCATTCCTTTCTATCTCCCACTTGTCCTTCAGGACAAGTGAGCATCTAGTGTATAACCTTTTTCCTATGTCTCTTCATGTCTTCTTCATGAACTATAAGGTAAGATTATTTCGTCATCCTTATTACGTCCAAAAGTGTTTCTCTATTCCAAGTCTGACTGTCAATAAACAGATGATTTCTAAAATCCATCCGAGCACAACCATGCATTTTTACAGTCTCGCTCTATGAGAGGCCTTGTATACAACAAAGACATCTTCCCTATTTTAGTAGGGGGACATTCGCAGTCTTGTAATGTAGCTCCTCATACTGAGAGGACTTAGCCGCCCGAGTGTTGCCGTTATAATCCCCTATTACGGCAGACATTTGACAACATCAAAATGGACTAGTACTCAAACAAGAGAACTCACAATACTCATGGTCAAGGAAATAGGTTCCGGTAGCCATAATGAGAAGTATACTTCATGACGATTTTTAATCTCTTAAAGTATTCTCATAGGTCGATCAAGTATGGTTCTACCAATACCTGTGCAAACGATTTATGACAATTATGTCCTCGTAGCACAAGAAACAATGCTATAAATCAAACTACACACTAATCTCAATTGGTCATTAATCGTCCATCGTTTAAATGACCTCGATTAGGGACAATTTTTTATTATAAAATTCAATGTTCACTTAATAGGTGTTTCCTTATCAAGACTGGTCTTGATACCTGTAGGGAATAGATTTCAAGCTTTAATCCCACTAGCTTGAATCGCACTGTGATCATACACTAAAGTACGGTGGCGTCCAAAAGGGAAGAAGATAGAGCAAAAGAGTCGCCAACAAGTTTTAGGAACTTGTAAACCGTTCATAGGATGAAGGTTACACCCCTTAACGATCCAAGAGATCGTCAACTCCATAAGGTCAAGAACCAAATAAGGGTTCGGGGATAAAGGTACAAATCCAACCTAAAAGAGATTGAACCTGCCCTAATAATAGGCCTCTACTTTATTCTGATCATATTCATGTGCGCTTTTTAATAAACATGCAATCAATAGGATTAATGCACAAATAAACTATTATTGGCGATCACTTGAATTTATAATCGAATTAACCCTAAACAAGATTATTAATTATCTTATTAAGCATGATGACAAGTACAAATTCCCTTTAAACATGCATAAAGGCGTGATCAAGCAATAACAATAAAATATCAAGCAACATAATAAATAATCAATATAATAATTATAATCATCATAAATTATCAATTATAATCATAATTATAATCATGTTAATATTAAAGCATAATAATAATAGTAAGATCCTAGGCATGATACTAACAAGATTAATAACAAACCCTAGCATGTCACTAAGCAATAAAAATCAAATCTTTAACCCTAACATGATACTAACAATCATAAATATTAAGAAGAACATAGGAAGCATCGTAACAATCATATTTAATATTAAAACTACCCTAGACATGATACTAGGAATATCATAATAACAATGTAAACATGATATCTACATCATAATATCAATTAAAACCATTAAAGTACTTACTTTGATGCCTCGTACCTCTTTCTAATTACAAAATACACACGTTAGTAACTTCAAGGAAAATAATAAACAAACAATTAAATTAAATAATTGAAATAGAGACTTGGGACCAAACCCTCAGAAATTAAACCTTTCACGTCTAGGGCGAAGGCAACTTCGAATATGGCTAGGTGTTTATAGATCTTGCGAATGCGGAATTTTGTATGAAAAAAACAAAGTTTAGAGAAGAACGATGAATGAATGCTAATTAAAACTGATTGTAGATCATGAAAATTGGTAAATGATTAAGAGAGAATTAGAGAATGAATGATTGCTAATTGTAGGTGAGAATTGGATGTAGATGATGAATGAAAACGGAGTTTTTAATACGATATTTATAAAGAAAATCAGCCAAAAAGATAAATTAAACCAAATAGGGTCTGACGCACAGAAAACAAAGCTGGCGCCACCCTTGGCTAACTGGCGCCAGGTACCAACACTAGCGCCAGGCGCCAATGGCTAGCGCTAGGCGCCAGGCCTGGTTCCAGGCGCCAAGGCCCGGGGTTAGGCGCCAAGCCTGTTTTTAACGCGTTTTCGAAAATCAGATAAGTTTACCGTACTGGAGGATAAAATCATATAATTTCCTCGAAAATGCTACTTGATTTTGATTAAAACTCTAAAAAGTCAACAGAAGTCAATTTATCAATGCTAATTGAATTAGGAATGAAAAGAACCTTCTAGAAGAATCTAGAAGACCAAAACCATTCCTAATTACATTAGGAATGATAAATCATATTAGGCCCTCCCCTAGATCATTAAGCCGTATCTAAGGCTCAAACCGGGCCCAGTTTGGTAAATTGGCCATAACTTCCTCAATATTCATCGGAATTGGGCTTATAATATATCGTTGGAAAAGTCTTTGCAAGCCCCATCAAACTACACTATTATTGGACCCATATCATGGACCAACCAAACTGGATTGGCTGTTTTCTTAAAATAAGTTTTCAAAAACAGAGAGAAGAGAAAAGAAAATAAAACTTTCCGCAACACTAGACTTTCCACACTTTCGCTTCATTCGATTACGATTCGATGTGAAGAGTACTCATCACTGGGTTTGGTTTTGGGGAGACACAAATGGGTGTCTACAGAATCCCCATCTTTGACTGAGTTTGGAGAAACGCAAGTTTTGAAAAACGAAAGTCAAAGTATCGATAGGGACGGAGAATGATTCAGAACGTTCTGCGATCCTAAATCATTCTAGTAACGCCAATACCTGCAAAACTAGCATTAGTTAAACTGATAAAAGAGTTAAGAAACGCGTAACTTGCACCGTCGAGCACACGTCTTTGAAAGTAACCGATTTATTTTGATGACCTCCTACAAGCTAGAGAATGCCATCCCGCTTGAAAACCGCTACGCCCGTAACTGCTTCCAAATTGGAAGATTGCTTCGCCTGAAACTATCCTCCTCCGCTATGATAATATTCCGCGTCCAAGGGAATACCATCGAAGATTATTTCTCTTGAAACAATCCTCATCCGCATTGATAATATTCCACATCCAAGGGAATACAATCGAAGATTATTTCTCTTAAAGTAATCCTCATCCGCATTATGACCATTTTCTATGCCTTAGGGAATATGATCGAAGACAACTTCTCGAAATTACCTCCATTTGTTTGTGACAACTCTCCGCAAGCGAGGGAATGCTGTCGAAGATATCTTTTCTTGTAGTCATCCTCATTTGATGCGATAATTTTCCAAAGGAAATTACCGAAGATCCACGCCTGTCGATCTTTAAAAGTTCGCCTGAAATTTGCTCCCTCTATGCCTGTACGTCGGCGCTTCTATTGCTTTGAACATGTACGTCGGTGCTTTTTTGCTTTTGAACCTATACGTCGGTGCCTTTTGTTAATGAGCCAATGCTTAGGCGCTTTAAGCTAAGTGAGACGATATCTTATCAGGTCGATCACTTTATGTAATCAAGCCGATTACTAAATTATGTCAAATTGCTTAGAGGGGCTAACTAGCGTACCAAGGAACTTAAAAATGTTGCAGAAGGCTAGCATAACCTCATCTGCGCCACCTTATTAGCATTAGCGCCAGGCGCTGATATTGGCGCCAGGCGCCAAGCCTAATTTTTGACGCCAATGCATAGGGCTTGGCGCTAGCACGGGGATTTCCTTAAATACCCCTTTCCCCTTCATTTTGCTGCTACTCGTCGCAATTTTGCTCGAAAGAAAGTCCGAAAACTTCAATTGCTCGGTGCTTGCTCGTTTCTCAACCGAATTCGCTCAAATTTGTTGCAAATCAAAGCTCTTTTCATCTACTTTCCCGATCTATGTAAGTTTTCTTCAAACTTACATCAGTTTTCATGAATTCTTGGCATGTTGATTCACGAATTTCATGAAAATTCAAAACTTATAATGCTCAATTTGCTTTGTTTATCAAGTTTTATGCCATAAAATTTCTTGATTACGTTTATATATTGCCTTGGGAGTAATTTGAGACTTGTTTGACTCAATTTGGTGAAGAAATGTGCACTTTGCCATTGTTGGACCTCTTAAGGTCGTGAAGAACAATGTGACTCGTTCTTGATATTTTTCCTAGCAATTCTTGTCTAATTTGTCACAATAATCACTATAGTGTTGCAAGAGATTGTTTGATTGCTTGAAAAAATGTCGTTATGCTCAATTTGAATTTGGCTCTGTTTTAGTACTACATACTTTGTTTTTGCGAACATATTATCATGCGGCTAGGCGAACCTTAGATACTATAGAACCTTAATTCATGATAATTTTGCACAATGTAGCATGGCTAGACAACGAGGCTCGGGTTCACGGTCCCGAAACACTAGACGGGAGCATGAGCCCGTAGAGGATGACATCACGCCTTCCACTTCGCTTGGTCGACTTCCGTAGTGGGATGAGCGGACCCTGTTCTTCGCCCCTGTCCACCACATTTCTTAGAGGGTGAGACAGGGTATCGCGCCCGGGAGGACACGACATCACGGCTCTGGCTGTGATGGTTTGGGCGATTTGTATAGGATGTACATCGCAAGGGATCTTGAGACGAGACTCCTATGGGAGTCTTGCAGGCTAGCTACTCTATTTGAGACCTCTGAGGCTATGATTGCCTCTAGCGGGGGTCATCATGTAGTGCGCGCTTTGGTGGAGTTCTTCTGGGACACCACCAACACCTTCCATTTCCCCTAGGGCGAGATGATGGTCACCCCTACGAACTTCAGTCTCATCACAAGACTGGAGTTCACTTCTGTGCCACTGCCGTTTGACAATGGAATCGACGTCTTCTCTTCGGAGGTCGAGGAGCTGTTGGGGCCGATCGTTATTCGGGCCCAAGCTGAGGTCGAGACGACTCAGTTTAGCGCTAGGGGAATTCGCCGCTCGACGCTTGCAGCGGTTCTTGATGACGATGCGACCACCCAAGAGCAGCAGGTGCGCATCTTTGTGCTGATGTTGTTGTCAGGGACATTCTCCCCTGACAAGGGTAGTAGGGCATTGCTTTACTACCTCCCTGCTGTATGTGATCTTCACCGGATCGGGACTTATGACTGGGCCAACTTGGCCTATGCTGACTTTGTTCGTGCGCTGAGGGACTCGTGTTGACACCAGTCCTTTGGGACGAACGTTGCTTTGTCTGCCTTTTGGAAGGTCGTAGAGGTAAACATTCACTCCCTATAAAGTTTAACTCAGCATATTAGTGTAGCATTTACTCACACTTTTAACTCTTTGTAGATCTGGTTCTACGAGTATTTTCCTTCTGTTACGCCGGCGAGACCATCGCCACGGGGATTTCCAGTGAGCGCCTCTTGGGGCGGCCACCATGTGGACATGTCCACTACACATGTCCGGAACCGGATTATCGCGGTACGACTTTTATTATTTATTTTGCTTTTTCGCGATGCTTTAAGTATACCTTCGCCTGATTGATGTTCGCTGTAGGGTCCTGAGGTTGGACAGTCCCTGGGTTAGCCGCACAGTATTCTGCTGAGCGTCGCTATTTCTTGGGGACTTATGGAGCGGTCGCGTACTTAGGAGAGAGGGTTGCTAGATAGCATTCTTCTGATGTCTTCGTCGTTCCTACTGCTCCACCACGTCATATGTTCGACGAGGCGCGGTTGTCGAGCATGTCTGAGGGAGCTGGTACCCCTTGGCGGTCCTATATGATCCTCGGGCAGTGCTATGCTGAGGAGCTACTCTCTTTGTTAGCTCCAGCCCCCGTACCGGCTGAGGATGTGAGGGTAAGATTTTCAGTTCTTTAATTTCCACGAAGTAGCCCCCAAGTAATGTTTTACTAACCTTTTTGTCTTATCAGGACGGTGCTGCTGAGTTCGTGCCACCCCGTATGTCCATCCACTATCAGGGGATGTACGGGCCGATTGAGGAGACGATTTCTCCAGCTCCCGAGGGTGAGCACTTCGTAGAGCGGTCAATTCCTCGCCACCAGACTCGAGTAAGCCTAGTTACCCATAATTTTTTTGTTTTTGTCCATATATCACGCATGTTTACTGACTTATTTTTCTGACAGCTTTCACGTGAGGTGGTTTCGGCGATGGCACGATGTATAGATGCCTTCCAGAGCCATCTCGTCCGGATGAGGAACGCGGCCACTTGACGTCGGGATGACGTCACCCGAGAGGTAGTCTTTCTTAATATACTTCCTTGCATTACTGTTTTAATTTTTGCCCTGTTTCTGATTTAATTCTTTTTGCAGGGCCAGCCTATCGCTTCTCATACCCGCGCGAGACCTGAGGGGCGGAGGGATCCGGCGAGGTCCAGCTCGAGACGTCGTCGTACTTCGTCGTACTTCTGAGGGTGCTCATGCTGCACCGGTAGGAGAGGCTACCTCGGCTTTTAGAGGTGGTGGGATGTACGAGGTCGGCTCGTCATTGCAGCGGCCTTCGCAGCCTCAGCCTCAGGTTGATCTTGGGTGGAGTGGTCCAATATTGAGTCTTCCTCCTCCTACGGAGACTGGAGCTGGAACTGGAGATGGTGGAGAGGTGACTCCTCGTACGACGCAATTTTATGATATGATGGGCCTACGTCCTCTAGCGCCGTTGTTTGTTCCTGTGTATATTTTACTTTGACTTTTTTTTATAGAACTTTGCCTTAGACTCATTATTTATAGACACATTTTGTATATTTATGCTATTACGAATTTATTTTTTGTTATGTGTATGTTTGTGTGTGCAAGAGAAGTGTGACAACAATTTTGCGCAAAAATTCCGTCATTTTTATTATTGATGGAGGGTATCCGACTCTCTCCCCCAAAAAGAAAAAATAAAAAAGGAAAAAAGTCACATGAACTTTCGGGTGTTGGAATTTAAATAAAGTCCAAAGGAAAGAATAATATAATAAAAAAATGATAGCTATTTTAATTAGTTAGGAAAAAGGATAAAAACGAAGATGCTTAGGAAAAATAATCGGAGCCATAAAGTCATTAGTCGACTCAAGTTCAGTATTAAAAGCACAGGTTAATCACGCGCTTGCCGTGACAACTTGGCGCCAGCTGGCGCCACAATATGGCGCGTGGCGCCAGGCGCTACACTTAGCGTGTGGCGCCAAGCGTTGGCGGCTGGCGCCAATTACAGAATTTTGACGCCAATTGACGCTGATTCCGTATTTCATTCTGATTAAAACTTTTCGCAATTTGTGCATAAATAGCCCCCTGCCCAGCCGATTCTTCTCATAATTCCAGCGAATAAAATAATTCTCTTCTTTAGAATAAAGCAATAATCATGTCTTTAATCACCAAAACCTTCACCCAATATACTCATGAATGGTGTCGATCTCTTAATGCGAGGGAGAGAAAAGAATTAGATTTATTTCACTTGGGGAAATTTATGGCATCAAAGGGGTAGATCATGACTTAGATTTCATACATACCGCTCTAGAATTTTGGAATATTGACACTCATTGCTTCAGAATAGAGTATGGAGAGATTAGCCCTTTGCCGGAGGAATTTGGTGCTATCTTAGGATTCCCTGCAATAAACCTTATAGCAATCCCTAGAGTAGATGCATATTATTATAAGGATTTTGAGCGCTTCTTTAATTTGAAAGAAAGGGATTTATCAAAAATAGTAGATGGCAACATATTTAATTTGAAAGAATTTGCACGCCATTATTTTGATAAACCTCTTTCTGAATCTTTTCATATATATAGAAGAAGGGAGTTCCTGTTTTGCATGCTTAATTAATTTTTTCATGCTAAATTAAATAATGAGGGCTAATCAATTATAACCACTGTTTTAGAACAAATTGAATCAGGGAGAAATTCAATGCCATTGATAGTTGGAGAGAGACTATGATTAGTCTGGATGAATTGAAAAGGGACCCAAAAGCGCCTTTTCGCGGCTCTCTAATTTTATTACAGGTAGAAAAATATTATTTTTAATTACAGTAATCAAAAAATATATTTTTGTATTGTAATAATAATTTATTTGTATTGCAATTTTTTCACAGATGTTGCTAATGGAGAGACTAGGATTAATTAGCCCTCCGGACAATATTAAAAAGTATACTCCCAATTGCTTCGTGAGAAGGAAGAAGCGCATCCCTAAAATTGGGCGCCATGTGTGGACAAAATTCTTCGAATCACGTGATTTTGCTATCAAGTGGGTCGTCCCATGGTGGAAAATAGAAAGGATGGTTGGTGTTAACAAGCAACCTTTCTGCCGCCTTCCAAGCTTGTCTCGTGTAACTTATTATTACCCCTGCAGGGTAAAAAGACAATACGACTTGCTTCAGAATATTCCTTCCGGGGATCTTCGTCCTCCCTATGAGTACCCTGTATCACAAGACGTAGATAGAATCGATGCTTACTGGAGCGCTAGACCTTTATGGGAAGTGATTACCCAAAAGGTTCCTCCTTCTTTGCCCAATGATGTAAAGAAGTGGTTGCTGAAGAAATCTTCGATTGATCAGGGTAGAACCGATGTGAAGAATCGTCTAGGTGACAGGGTGATTCCCGCCAAGGAACGCTTAGGTGCAAGAATTGAATTCAAAACACCTGCAATGCCTAGGAAGAAAGGTTCTACCAAAGATAAAGGGAAAAGGAAAGCTAACACCATAGATAAAAAGGCTTGGGTAGAAAAGAAGCATGGAGTGTTAGCTGAAGGGGAGACCATCTACTCCAAAATTGAATGTAGGTCCTCTAAAGGATGCCTACTAGCTAAAGTTATGGATGAGGACGAGGAAGCGGACAAAAATTGGAAAAGAGCTATAAAGGAAAAGAAAGATTAAGAGCATTGCGTAGCTTTAAATTTATTAGACTTAGATTATTATTTTTATTTAAAGTTAATTTATTTCAGCTTTATTTAAATTCCATCAATAATGTAATTTTATTTTATTAATGAAATTTGAGCTTTCAATTAAATTGTTTACTTTAAATTTATTTTATTAAAGCAATGAAAATAAAAAAAAAAATTAATTTTCCAGAAATTCTTCGAGTACGGAAATCGAAAATTTTCTGAAAAACACCGAAATTCGCCCAGAGTTTATTTCCGAATTGGCGCTAGTTATTGGCATTTGGCGCCAATCATTGAAGTTGGCGCCAGGCGCCAATATCATCGGTTGGCGCTGATGATTGTTGGCTGGCGCCAGGTTCTTCTCTAAGACGCCAATAATTCGCCGATTTTCTGTTGAATTTTTAATTAATTCTGGAACGCAGAGATGTCGAAAAACAAATTGGATGTACCCGTAAAGGGTTGCCTTCGTATCCTTTCTTAAGGAATCAGGTCGTACGTAGCTCTCTTGAGTATTCTACTCAAGTACTTATGGGTAGTATTTCTTAAGTTGGTCAAGATTTGTCATGTTTGAGAATTCATTGCCATCCGTATCAGTTAGATTTTTTGCACCTCCTGACAGGATTGTTTTGACAATGTAGGGTCCAGACCAATTAGGTCTAAATTTACCCCTTGGGTCTAAAACATTTTTTCTTAGTGCTTTTAATACCAAATCTCCTATTTTGATATTTCTTGTCTTGACCTTCTTATAAAATGCCTAGCCATACGAGTCTGGTAACATTGAGTGTGATGTAGTGCTTCTAGTCGTTTCTCATCGAGTAGAATCAATTTTTCATATCTTGCCCTAGCCCATTCGACTTCATCGAGTTTACTCTCTAGCGCAATGCGTAGAGATGGTATTTCTAGTTCGGCAGGTTGTACGACATCCATTCCATATACCAAGGAAAATGGCGTATTTCCTGTTGATGTTCGGATTGACGTGCGATAACCCCACAATGCGAAGTGAAGCTTGTCAGGCCAATCCTTATAATTTTTCGTCATTTTCTCGATGATAGTCTTTAAATTTTCATTAGCTGCCTCGACTGCTCCGTTTGCTTAATGTCTATAAGGGGAAGAATGATGATGTTGAATTCCATATTTTTGTAGCAATTCTTCACATTCGGCTTGAAAGTGAGTTCCATTATCACTTATCATTTCATGTGGGCTCCATATCGACAAATAATATTTCTTTCGATAAAGAGTGCTACATGTTTTGCAGTGAGTTTAGCGTACGATTGCACTTCGACCCACTTTGTAAAGTAATCGATTGCTACTAGGATAAATTCGTGGCCTCCTGTTCCAAGGGGAGTGATTTTGCCAATGATGTCAATTCCCCATGTAGAGAATGGCCATGGCGATGTGTAGGTGTAGAGCAAAGATGGAGGGACATGTTGTAAATTGGCATAAATTTAGCACTTAGGGCATCTTTTTACGTATTGATGGCAATCCCTATTCATTGTAGTCCAATAATATCCTTCTCGCATTATTTTTTGGACTAACATTTTGCCATTTATATATGTCCCACAGATTCCTTCGTGGACTATTCGCATTGCTCTTTGTGCATCCTTCTTTCTTACGTATAGGAGAGCTCGACCTTTAGGTACCCTTTGATGTAGCTCGTTGTCTATGAGTACATATTGAGAAGCCAAAAGTCTTAATGCTCGCTTTGCTCTTTTGTCAGCATGAGGAGGGTATTCTCTATTGGTGACATAATTGAGTATGTCCATGTACCACGGTTCTTCTTCTTCTTCTTTGCCTTGGACAACTTTGTCATCTTCTATGGCCTGGACGTATGCTGGTTTGTGCCTTTTTTCCATAGTTAGAGGCATTTGCTCGATTTCCATGGGAATCCTTACCATTGAGGCTAATCTTGAAAAGGCATCAGCAAATTGGTTTTCTTCTCTAGGTAGATATGTGTATTCTACCTTCTCTAACTGATCGGTAAGAGTTTCCAGATAGGTTTGGTAAGAGGCTAGGCTTTCGCTCCTTACTTTCCACCTCTTAGATATCTGATTGATGATCAAAGAAGAGTCTCCGAATATCCTTAGCTTCTTTACTCCCAATGCCAAAGCTGTTACAAGGCCTACCACACATGCTTCATATTCAGCAGCATTGTTGGTAACGTCGAAATCAAGCTTTATGGAGATTGGAACATGCTCCTCTTTAGGTGATACTAGTAGAACTCCAACGCCACACCCCTTTTGGTTTGAGGCTCCGTCGAAATACAAGGTCCAGGTATCGTCTTCGGTAACCATTAGGCCTTCATCTGGAAATTCATTGTCTTGTATTGGCGTCGAGTCTTCTATTAGAAAATCTGCTAGAAAGTTTGACACCACGGATCCTTTAATAGCTTTTTGTGGCATAAACCTTACATCGAACTGGGATAGATTGACTATCCATCTTGATATGCGTCCATTGAGTGTAGATTTCTCGAACAGATACTTGAGTGGATCTAATCGGGAGACTACGAAAACAGTATGCACCAACATGTAATGTCTCAACTTAGTTCTGGCCCACACCAAGGCGAGGCACAATTTCTCGAGCAGTGTATAGCGTGTTTCGTATTCGAGCATCTATTTACTTAAGTAGTAAATTGCGTTCTCTTTGTCTTCTACTTCTTGTGCTAGCATAGCTCCCATTGTCTCTTTGGTAACCGTCAAATATAACCTAAGAGGTATTCCGGGGAGTGCGGGTGCTAATACGGAGGATATGCGAGATAGGCTTTGATCTTTTCAAAGGCCTTTTGACACTCGTCATCCCATATTACAGGTACATTCTTCTTGAGTTTTTTGAAGATTGGTTCACATATTGTCGTCAGTTTTTATATGAACCTACTTACGTATTGCAACCGGCCAATAAATCCTCGAATCTGTTTCTCAGTCTTGGGCGGTGGCATGGACATGATTGTTTTGATCTTGGTTGGGTCTACCTCTATTCATCTAAAGCTTATGACGTAAGCCAAGATCTTGCCTGAGGTGACTCCAAAAGCACACTAAGATGGATTTCACCTCATATTATATTTTCTTAGCCTTTCGAAAAATTTCCTTAAGGCTACTTGATGGCCTGGACGGTCTTTTGATTTTACAATCATGTCGTCGACATATACCTCGACTTCTTTGTGCATCATGTCATGGAGTAAGGCAGTTGTTGCACGTTGGTAAGTAGCACCCGCGTTTTTAAGCCCGAATGGCATTACCGTGTAGCAGTAAGTGCCCCATGGCGTTATAAAAATTGTTTTCTCCATGTCTTCTTCTGCCATGACAATCTGGTTGTAACCTGCGTACCCATCCATGAATGAGAGAACCACGTGATTTTCCGTGTTATCTACTAGAATATCGATGTGTGGCAAAGGGAAGTCGTCCTTTGGACTTGCCTTATTTAGGTCTCGATACTCGGCACAATCCTTACCCTTCCGTCTTTCTTCGGAACTGGGACGACATTGGCGACCCATTCGGGGTATTTGGAAACCTTGATGAAAGCTGCAGTTATTTATTTTTGGACTTCTTCTTTTATTTTAAGTGCTACATCGGGTTTCATTCGACGCAACTTTTGTTTTACAGGTTTCATTCCTGGAATTAGTGTTATAGTGTGTTGAGCTATTTCTCTATTAATGCCTGGAATATCTTCATATGACCAAGCAAATACATCGATAAATTCTTTAAGTAAGTTAATTAAATCGGTTCTTTCTTGTTTATTCAATGTTAATCCGATTTTAACTTCTCTTGCATGAGTTGAATCATTCGAGATGTCAACTGTTTCAGTTTCTTTAATTACCGGTGTTTTCTTTTTGAGTGTTTCTAAACCTAGGCACCGTGCCGGGCCGGGCCGCCGCGGGTCGTGCCTGGCGGGCCACGGGCTGGTTCGTGCCGTGCCCGTCGTGCCGGCGGGCCCTGGATTTCGTGACGTGCCGTGCCGGCCATTTTCACAGGCCAGCCCACGGCACGGCACGGCCCTCGTGACTGGCGGGCTCGTGCCGTGCCGGCCACGTGCCGGCCTGCGGGCTGGCAGCGGGCTGGTGCAGTTTTCAAATATTTTTTTTTTTTTCTTTTTATTTTTTTTTTTATTTTTATATATGACAACATTGTAAATTAATAATTTTATAATGTATATAAGTTATAAAATTATAATTATAAGTTTTATAAGGTTATAACTTATAAGTTTATAACTTATAAGTTATAAGTTATTAAGTTATGAATTTTATAATTATAAGTTGAATATTTATGTTTTATGACTTGTATATTCAATATTTTTATTTATATATTTACTTTATACTATTACTTTAAAATTTAATGTTTATGATTTATTAGTAATTGGTATAATTTTTTTTTTTTAATATGAATTTACAAATTGTAACAAAACGGGGAAAAAAGGCAAATTGGACTTTGGATGTAAATATGCTTACTTTATATTATTATTACTTGAGTTGAGAAAATTGTACAATGATAACAATGATAAAAATCATACAATGATGGTATTAAACAAAAATTGGAAAATGATAAAATTGATATTTTTAAAATCGTACAATATACAATAATTGTCTATTCTTCTTCTCCTTCTTCTTGCTCGTCTTCGTCTTCGTCTTCGTCTTCGCCTTCGCCTTCAAGGTCATTGGCTACTTGCATAGATTGGGAACTAGTCGAACCCGAACCGGAAGCGGAGGTTCCTTCTTCGTTGTCGTTGTGGTCGTAAGAACGGTCTTGTGAGCGATTTTCCGCATCCAACCAATCTTTGAAACACACGCACATTTCTAGTGTTTCGGGTTTTAGACTTGTTCTTCTATCGTCTAAAACCCTTCCGGATGCACTGAAAGCTCGTTCGGAGGCGACGGAGGAAACTTGGATAGCAAGAATGTCTCGTGCCATTGCCGCCAAAGTTGGATGCTTCGAGCTTTGTTGTTTCCACCATGCAAGGAGGTCGAGGCTGTTTATCTCATCGTCGTCCATGCCTTTGGTGAAGTCGTAACTCAGGTACATCTGCAACTCCGAGACGTCGCTTTGCGTTCTCCTGATTGATGAATCACCTGAAAACCTTGAAATCAAGTTAGTAGCTTGTGAAAATAAATGTTTGGCCTTCTTACTTACGTTTTTGGATGGTTGGGAAGGCCCTGAGCGAGGAACGGTGCCATATTTGGCTTCATAGACTCTATATAAAGCAAAAAACTGATCCTTCACATTAGTCTTATAGTTTTCTACATCATCGTCAAGAAACATGCATTGAAAATAAATGTCAACTAACATAAATGTGTTTTCATACTTTTGCCTAGGATCTAATATGGAAGCAAAAATATAAATCAAAGGAATCTCACTATAATATTTACGCCACTTTTTTTCCATTGCTGGAAGATACTGATCATAATCACTTTGATGGCGATGATCAGCGAAAAGTTGGGCGAGTAAGCATGCATTAGAAAGAAAGTTTTGAGCACAAGGATTGTAAACAGTAGAAAAACAATACGTCATGTTATATAATAACTGTAAAAATTGCATATATCTTTCACAGTTATTCCAATCATCATCATACAAAGCATTTTGTGGAAATTTTTGGTTGTAAAATGATGTTAACTGGCCCTTGTACTCAATTGCCTTTGTTAACATGTCATAGGTGGAATTCCACCTAGTTGGGCAATCGGTTCTAATTTTTATTACCCTTATCTTTTGTTGTTTTAGAAAACTCTTCCATTCTTGGTATCTCATGTTAGAGCTATTAATAGACATAATAGCATCTCTGATTTTGCTGTAGTATGGGCCAATTGCCCGAACTCCATCCTGTACACATAAGTTAAGTACATGGCAAACACATCTAGTATGAAGAGCTTCACCGTCTAATAGTACATCGGTTAAGTTTTGTTTGATAAGATTAGTTGTGTATGTCATAGAGGTTGCATTATCAAAAGTCATAGACATCATTTTATCTCGAAGGTTGTATTCGTCTATTGCTTGCATTAAATGGTGAGCAATGTTAATGCCGGTGTGTGGGTATTCCAGCATTTTGAAATGTATTATTCTTTTTTGTAACATCCATTGATCATCTACCCAATGGCAAGTCACACATAAATAGTGATATTTATAACCACTATCCCAAGAATCGGTTGTTAAAGATACTCTACAGTTAAGGTTACTCAATTCGGCTTGTAACCGGACTTTGTACTCTAGGAAATTTTTCATTGCGGCGGAACGAACGGTTTTCCTAGAGATTCTTTTATGTTGGGGTTGTAGTGCTTTGTTAATGTAGGTGTTGAATGCGTCACTTTACGAGAAAAGAAAAGGTTGTTCGGCGTGTACTATCATTTTTCCTAGTTCATCCCTATCCCTCTCATAGTTGTATGTAAAGCCGTATGGATGGAATTGGGAAATTTTGGGCTGGGTTGGATCACTAGCTGGTTTTGCACAAGCTTTCATGTGTCTAGATAAGTGTCCCGTCCCGTTTTTGGTAACTGTCGTGAATACACTATTACATAATTTACATTTTGCCCATTGTTCACCATCTTTACTTAGGACAAAATAACGCCATACCTCACTCCTTCGGTTTTTCAAAAGTAGCATCTCAGTTTCGGTTAACCATTCATGATGTGTGTGATGGTTAGTAGTGGGACTAGTGGGAGTGGCAGTAGAAGGGGTAGAACCGGAGGGAATTCGGGTACTTTCTTGGCACCTTGGCTAGAACAATAGTTTTGTTGATCACCGATATAATTAGGAGGAAATTGGTATGGTGGTAGTGGAAATTGGTTTAGTGGTGGTGCTGGAAACCCCGACGTATTATATGGCTCATAGCCCGGGGGGAAGTAAATGGGGTCATTGGTTTGACTCGTAATTTGGGGGCTCGTTGTATTTGGTGGTTCCCTAGCACTACTACTACGGATAAGTCGGCCTTTCCCCCTAGACCTAGATGATGGGTTGTTCGATGCCATAATTAACAATTAATTTTTTAATAAAAAGTGGTTAACTATAATAATAATAATTAATAACAACAATTTTAACAATAAAAATATCAATAATATTAATTAATAACAATAACTATAACAATAACAATAACAACAAAAATAAATAATAACAGCAATTGTAACAATAATAATAATTAATAACAACAATTATAACAACAACAATAACAATTAACAACAATAATAATTAAACAAGATTATTCTAATAATAACAATAAAACAATAATAAATTTAAGATTAGTTTAGATCTTACAACCGTGCTTCAACGCTCCACTAATTACGATTACGAACTTTTTAATTTTTTCCGATATTAGGAAAATAATTAGAGAATTTAAGAGAATAATTAGAGAATTTAAGAAAATAAGGATTATTAGAGATTTAGAGAATATAAGAGATAAGAAGAAGAGATTGTGATTTTGTGATTTGGGAATGAAATGGAGGTGAGTATTTATAGAATTTTTGGGGAGCAAATTGGCAAAAAACTAGCCGTTTTTTAGCCGTTTTTTTGGCTTATTAAGGAGCTAGAATAAACGGTAACATTACCGTTGGCCCGCGGGCCGTGCCTACGGGCCGGCACGACTGGTCAGCACGGCGGGCCATGCCCGTGCTCGTGCCGGGCCGTGCCTGGGAATTCTCAACCCTGTCCGTGGCACGGGAGTTGAACTTCGTGCCGTGCCGTGCTTGAATTCGGGCCGTGCCGGGATGCGCCGAACGGCGGGCCGTGCCGGGCGGCACGCGGGCCAACCTGGCCCGTGCCCAGGTTTAAGTGTTTCCATTGCTTTAATAATTTCTTTGTCTTTTCCATCGTTAGCTAGGCAATGCTCGTCATCTTGGGTTAGGGAGGAACACAAGAAGTAAGGAGAATGAGAAATATTATTATACACTGAGATCATTACATCAAAGAGTGATATGTCCTCAGGGACTGGATCACTAACTATCCTAGGAGAAGAAATAAGAGGGGGAGGTGTTACTACTAAAGACTTAGAAAAATCTAGAGGGACTCTGACTCAGACGACTCCTCAAACATCGGTCCTTGTCCTGTCGTGATTGATATCTTCCTTCCGCTTGGAGTAGTCACTTTGATAGTCTTGCGCCACCCTTGTAGTGATCCTTCAGCTGGAGTAATTAGCTTCGAAGGGTTGAAGCTTTCACTTTGTAGGACTGTTTGAATGAGCGAGGAGTTATCTTCTTCATAAGTTGGCTCATTCCTTTCTCGCCCAAACAGTAATCCCATGACGTTAAAGTCAAAGCATGGGGGTGCTTTCTCCTTATGGACGGGAGTTGGGATTTCATCAGTGAAGTAGCAATCCAAGAAAATCTCGAATCCCGGTTGATTTATGTCGTTTACAACAAATGGCTCGGGAAATTCATGGCATGGATAGTCCTCTCCTTCTTTTATGAACTGACCATTAAGCGTAAGAGGGTATTGATCCATTGGAATTGCTTTCTTTTGAATGCGAGCGTCCCTACGTGCTTTCAAATTTTCCTGGGCTCGCTTGAGATCTTTCCGAGTCGGTTCAAAACCAAGTCCAAAAGTATCTAACTTAGGGAGGCCAGGTGACTCCAGCGGTTTTGCCATTCCTTTCTTCTTTCGTAAAGTCATCCCGGGAAAGTGTCCTTGTTTCTTCAGCATGGCGTTGACAATCATGTTGGAATGGGGGTCATGGCAAAGAGGGGTCCTTTCATCCTCCTAGATTAAGGAGACTTCTTCGTTAAAGCCCCATAAATCTTCATCATCTTCGTCGTGCTCTACATTAATGATTGGATTCTCTATGGATTTGATTCTCATGGGCGAAACATCTATAGTGATTGGAATTCCCCCAACTATAGCTTTTACTTGTTGGTGGAGAGATGAAGGGACAACCTTTAGATCATGAAGCCAAGGGCGTCCCAACAATAAGTTGAATGAAGCTTTGATGTCCACTACTTGGAAAGTAGTAGCATGTTCTATTGCTCCTGTCGTTACATTTAGGGTAATTTTGCCAAGAGCTTGGCGACGAGTATTATCGTAGGCTCTTATTCCTTGCGTGGACAGAGTTAAGTCTTCATCCCTTATGCCGAGCATCCTCGCAGTTCTAAGTGGGAAGAAATTGATAGCCGATCCATTGTCTACAAGAGTCATAGGAACATTCATTCTTTTGCAAACTACCGTGAGGTTTAATGCCTTGTAATGTTTGTCACCTTCTAGGGGTAAATCTTTGTCAGAAAAGGTGATCAAATTAATCGGACTAGGAAGGTCACTTGTGAGGAAGTTGGCTAGTCCCTGAGGAGTAGTGTCAGAATCTATCCCGATTTTATCCAAGGCATTCATTACAGCTAACCTGGGCTCTCAAGATGTTGCTAGAAGTTTCCATACATACATCTCAACTTTTTTCTTCTTGAACTGCTTAACAATGTCGTTGTCTTCAATGATAGGTATGGGAACTTGTTGTATGGTTGGCATAGGTTGTGTTGAAATGGGGGGTTGCATTCTCCCAGAACTTGTGAGGACATCTATCGATGAATCTTCTTCAGCCCAAATGTCATATGTGGTGTATGACACAGAAGGTGAAGGTCCTACTATGTCCTTTAGATAGACATCTTCTTCATCACTGTCCCAGACTCCATTAATGGTTGTATCCTCTTCTTGTTGAACTTGGACTAGTATCTTTTCATCAATCATTTTCTGTACCAAATCCTTGAATTTGAAACAGTTTTCTATAGTGTGACCCCCTGATTGATGATACTGACAGTAATATTTATCTGTCCTTTTTAATGTCTCGAATGGTCTCGGTTCGAGAGGTTTGACCTCGCCAATCTCAGAGAGCATTTCGAACATTTGCGCATATGTGATCCCAATTGGAGTGTAGATTCTATTGCTCTTCTTGGGTTTTTCAGTGACTTGTAAGGGAAAGTGCTTTGCCTCATAATTCATTCTCACTGGTGTGAATTCTCTTTTAAGTTCTTCTTTCGGAAGTGGAAGCTCATCATATTTCTTATGGAGTTCGTTCATAACTTTGAGAGCTTCACGTAGTAGTTGTGATACCTCCTTCATAGACAGTGTGAGCAATTGTATATCATCCTTATTTGCCAACTCTGGAAGGCTATCCTTAACATCGAAAAATATTTCCTCTTCTTTTTCTTTGACACAGATTTCTTTGACAGGTTTAATGAGAGATGAGGGGTCAACCTCGTTTTCTTCGTCGGAGATAGATAGGGTATGAGCGAGAGGTGCATTATCAATACTTGGCTTCTTACTAGCAGGGGGCAACGACAGTTTATTATTGTCGATTAGGTCTTGGATAGCTTCCTTAAGCTTCCAACAGCTTTCAGTGAGATGGCCCCTACCTTGGTGATACTTGCAGTGTGCATTGGGGTTCCACTTAACAGACCTCTTCTCAACTGGTGGGTCCCCAAATGGTCTAATAGGAGTTATAAGACCTTTCGCATTTAATCGATAAAATGCGGTGTCATAACTCATGCCAATAGGAGTGAAGTTCCTCCTAAATGGTTTCTTCTGTCCTTGGCTGTTCATGGCAAGAACTTCTCCTAAATTAAAAGTGCTAACATTATTTGAGTGGGCGGTTTTGGAAGAAGAAGGAATGTCGCTCTTCTCCCTTTCCAGCCATTGTTGAAGTTATTGTTGGAAGCTTTTAACTTAGCCAAATCATCTTCAATATTGATCCCGATGTCATAAACGACTTTGAAGGTATGGAGATTATTTTGATACTTGAGATGCTTGGAATATTTTTCTTGGAGATTTTTTATGAACAACCTCACAGATTCTTTTTCACTTGGCACCTCAATCATTTTAGCCAAGGTTTCTCTCCATTTGTTAAAGAAAGAGGTGAAACCTTCATTCTCTTTCTGTTTGAGGATTTCAAGTTCTCTATGGTCAGTCTCGACTTGAATGTTGCACTTGTACCTATCAACGAAAGCGTTTGCTATAGACTCCCAGGTAGAGGTCTTTTCTTTCTCGAGAGAAAAGAACCATTGTTGGCAAACGGTCTCGAGAGATAGTGAGAACAGAGAAGGGAAGACCTTCTTATCGATACCCTTGATACTCATTATTGTTTCAAATGCTCTTAAATGAAAGTAAGGGTTGTCAATTGCTCTGAATTTTGGGATGTCGTTGGTGCTGAACTTCTGCGGAAGAAGCTCTTTGTCCACCAAGACCCCTTGTGACGTAAGCTCTTGAAACTTGTAGTCGCTAGACAACTTGCTTAAACTCTCTTGCATGAGGTCCATTTGTTGTTGCTTCACGGGATCATCAATCCTAAGTGCGAGAAGATTCAGTGTCTCAGTCACGATAGCCAGTTGGTTCTTAAGATCATTGACTTCTTCTTTTGTTGCCATTATAGTCTTAGCTTTTCTCTTGCGAGCTATGGATTTGTCGAAAAGTTGGACTTGTACGAAGAGGTTATCTTTTATTAATCGTCCTTCCTTTCTTGACCACGCGCTATAAAATTAAACCATTTTGTGTTTTAATTACTTGACTCGAATCAACTTGACTTTACGGTTTATTTTAAGGAAAAAGAGAAAAGGGTGCATATTTTTTGGCAAAAATAAAGTACATATTTTTAGGGAACTAAATATAGTTTTTTTTTTTTTGGAGGATTATTAATATCCGATTTACCCCCTTAAAAAATGACAGAAAAAACGCGCACATAAGACTCTCTTAATCATGGTCAAAGTATGTGTATTGGCGTGTGCGTTGAGTGTAAGTGACATGCTTGGACTCTTGTGTAAGACCATGGGACTTAGTGCCTAAACTCGATCATTGACTCAATTAAACACTATTGACAGCAAAATTAACCGAATTAAACAGAAGACTGATTAATTAGACCCTAGGTGATTACTCGACCAATAATCCGAACTGTCGGCCAAGCAACAGAACTGGCGTCGCACTGTGGAGCTTGGCGCCAGGCGACAGAACTGTTTTCAGGCACTACACTCCATAATGTGGCGCTACAACTCAAACCTTGGCGCCAATATTGGAGCTTCGGTTTGGGACTGTTTTCGGTGTTATTAATCAATTGGGGTATGCCTAAAGTCGTACTAGGTCAATTCCGATTAAAATATTAGACTTTAATGACTTAAATTAATTAATTATTAAATTAAATAGGCAAAGTTCATTAAGTCATTAATTTTTTTTAGTCTCGACACAAGTCAACAAACGGTTAAGAAAACATAGAATATATATGCACAACAAATAATGCACACTTAGTCAAGTAGGCACAATATGATGCAATGAGTTCGCAACCTAACCATGGCTCTAGTTCTCTAAAGTTCGGGATATGGTTTAGTCAATAGAGGGTCCATGGTTAATTGTCCGGATGCACCGCGCGGAAGCCTAATCGTGAAGGGTTGCGCGAGTGGATGGGACACCGCGTGATTTAGAAAAAAAAACTCGCTTCCATGGTTTGGTGAATTCAACATCTCGGATGTACCCTTTGTTGCACGGAGCGTTCAACCAGGTAGATAGAGCATCAATTCCCAGGGGGTTATGTCCATATGTAGAACACATACGGGTTTCAGAAAAGTGAGAAAAAATTCAATCAGGAAGTAGGATCGAGCAAACAATACGAAAAACCGGTCGAAATTAGAACGCATATTTCTGGCTCGGTATTGGGGGAAATTGGCGCCAACAATCAGAGACTGGCGCCAGATTTTTAACTGTAGCGTCTAGCGCCAATATTGGCGTCTGGCGCTACAACTAAAACACTGGCGCCAAGCTCTGGCCCCTGACGCTACTTCCCACATGCCTCAGCAGCTTTCTGTGTTCGATAAAATTTTCCAATTTCGCGCGGTGTTATTTCGGTCCTAGTTGTGAAAGATATTTCTCAAATTTCCTACGTGTAAAATCCTATGTTTTTAACTCATTACGGATGGTCTTTCCAATGAGATCTTTCTTATGCATATGACAATAATGTTAATCAAAATTACGCAATGAAATACTTAGAACTTTTCGAGTCTCATCCACTCATTCTAAATCATTGCCGAAACAAATTCAGGAATTAAAATAGAAATCCTCCCCAGTGGAGTCGCCAAAAACTGTAGGGAATAGATTTCAAGCTTTAATCCCACTAGCTTGAACCCCACTGTAATCATACACTAAAGTACGGTGGTGTCCAAAAGGGAAGAATATAGAGCAAAAGAGTCGCCAACAAGTTTTAGGAACTTGTAAACCGTTCATAGGATGAAGGTTACACCCCTTAACGATCCAAGAGATCGTCAACTCCATAAGGTCAAGAACCAAATAAGGGTTCGGGGATAAAGGTACAAATCCAACCTAAAAGAGATTGAACCTGCCCTAATAATATGCCTCTACTTTATTCTGATCGTATTCATGTGCGCTTTTTAATTAACATGTAATCAATAGGATTAACCCTAAACCCGTTTAACTATGTTGGTTGAATATTAATGCACAAATAAACTATTATTGGCGATCACTTGAATTTATAATCGAATTAACCCTAAACAAGATTATTAATTATCTTATTAAGCATGATGACAAGTACAAATTCCCTTTAAACATGCATAAAGGCGTGATCAAGCAATAACAATAAATTATCAAGCAACATAATAAATAATCAATATAATAATTACAATCATCATAAATTATAACAATTATAATCATAATCATAATCATGTTAATATTAAAGCATAATAATAATAGTAAGATCCTAGGCATGATACTAACAAGATTAATAACAAACCCTAGCATGTCACTAAGCAATAAAAATCAAATCTTTAACCCTAACATGATACTAACAATGATAAATATTAGGAAGATCATAGGAATCATCGTAACAATCATATTTAATATTAAAATTACCCTAGACATGATACTAGGAATATCATAATAACAATGTAAACATGATATCTACATCATAATATCAATTAAAACCATTAAAGTACTTACTTTGATGCCTCGTACCTCTTTCTAATTACAAAATACACACGTTAGTAACTTCAAGGAAAATAATAAACAAACAATTAAATTAAATAATTGAAATAGAGACTTGGGACCAAACCCTCAGAAATTAAACCTTTCACGTCTAGGGCGAAGGCAACTTCGAATGTGGCTAGGTGTCTCTAGATCTTGCGAATGCGGAATTTTGTATGAAAAAAACAAAGTATAGAGAAGAACGATGAATGAATGCTAATTAAAACTGATTGTAGATCATGAAAATTGGTGAATGATTAAGAGAGAATTAGAGAATGAATGATTGCTAATTGTAGGTGAGAATTGGATGTAGATGATGAATGAAAACGGAGTTTTTAATACGATATTTATAAAGAAAATCAGCCAAAAAGATAAATTAAACAAAATAGAGTCTGACGCATAGAAAACAGAGCTGGCGCCACCCTTGGCTAACTGGCGCCAGGCACCAACACTAGCGCCAGGCGCCAATGGCTAGCGCTAGGCGCCAGGCCTGGTTCCAGGCGCCAAGGCCTGGGGTTAGGCGCCAAGCCTGTTTTTAACGCGTTTTCGAAAATCAGATAAGTTTACTGTACTGGAGGATAAAATCATATAATTTCCTCGAAAATGCTATTTGATTTTGATTAAAACTCTGAAAAGTCAACAAAAGTCAATTTATCAATGCTAATTGAATTAGGAATGAAAAGAACCTTCTAGAAGAATATAGAAGACCAAAACCATTCCTAATTACACTAGGATTGATAAATCATATTAGGCCCTCCCCTAGATCATTGGGCCGTATATAAGGCTCAAACCGGGCCCAGTTTGGTAAATTGGCCATAACTTCCTCAATATTCATCAGAATTGGGCTTATAATATATGGTTGGAAAGGTCTTTGCAAGCCCCATCCAACTACACTATTATTGGACCCATATCATGGACCAACCAAACTGGATAGGCTTTTTTCTTAAAATAAGTTTTCAAAAACAGAGAGAAGAGAAAAGAAAATAAAACTTTCCGCAACACTAGACTTTCCAAACTTTCGCTTCATTCGATTACGATTCGACGTGAAGGGTACTCATCACTGGGTTTGGTTTTGGGGAGGCACAAATGGGTGTCTACAATACCCTATTTTGAATATTCCAAGAATCGAATGGACTCATTATTTAATCCTAAACCACAATTAAATAGCAAACGGCGTAATAAAATATTGCATGAAATTTATATTACTCCAAAACTTGAATGATTTTTCTTAATGTCTTACATTAAATGTTCAAAATTTAACTAAAACACTAAACAGGGAAATCAAAGCCAGTCTCCTACATGCCTGATTCCCATTGCCTCAACGTGCTTGTTGTGCTTCACTTGAGGCAAAGGTTTAGTAAAAAGATCGGCTACGTTGTCATCCGTTCCAACTTTGCAAATTCTTATTTCACCTTCTGATTTCCATTCTCGAATCATGTGAAACCGCCATTTGACATGTTTGACTTTCTAATGTTCTCTCGGCTCTCTGGCCTGAGCAGTAGCTCCATTGTTGTCACAATAGAGGGCTATTGGACCCTTTATGGAGGGTACAACATCAAGCTCACCAATGAACTTACGAATCCAAACAGCCCCCTTAGCCGCTTTAGCAGCTGCTAAGTACTCGGCTTCATTTGTAGAATCTGTAGTTGTACTCTTCTTGGCACTCTTCCAACTGAACGCTCCTCCATTTAGACAGAACACATATCTAGATTGCGATTTGAAATCGTCTCTATCTGTCTGGAAGCTTGCGTCGGTATAACCTTCAAAAACTAATTCTTCTAAACCACCATATACCAGGAATTTATCCTTGTTCCTTTTCAGGTACTTTAGGATATTCTTGGCCGCAGTCCAATGGGCCTCTCCTGCATCTGATTGGTAACGGCTCGTAGCACTCAAGGCATACGATACATCTTTCCTAGTACATATCATGGCATACATGATCGATCCAATAAGCGAAGCATATGGAATCAGATTCATTCTTTCCCGCTCATCTGGTGTCTGTGGACACTGCTTCTTGCTCAGGGTTATGCCATGTGACATCGGTGGGTGACCTCTCTTAGCCCCTTCCATGCAAAAACGAGCAAGTACCTTATCAATATAAGTACTTTGACTCAATCTAATCATCCTTTTTGATCTATCCCTATAGATCTTGATGCCTAGTATGTACTGAGCCTCTCCTAAGTCTTTCAATGAGAAACATTTTCCAAGCCAGGCCTTTACAGACTCTAACAATGAAATGCTGTTTCCAATGAGCAATATGTCATCGACATATAAGACTAAGAACGCGATGTCACTCCCACTGACCTTCTTGTAAACACAAGATTCATCTTGATTCTTGATAAAACCAAACTTACCGATGGCATCATCGAATCGCAGATTCCAACTTTTGCTAGCTTGCTTTAGTCCATAAATGGACTTCTTAAGCTGATAAACCTTCCCAACATTGTTTTGGTCGACAAAACCTTCAGGTTGTGTCATGTACACAGTTTCTTCCAAAATACCATTTAAGAAAGCGGTTTTGACGTCCATCTTCCATATTTCATAGTTATAATATACAGCCATCGCTAGGAGGATCCGAACGGATTTAAGCATTGCGACTAGTGAAAAAGTTTCATCGTAATCAATACCATGAACTTGTATATAACCTTTTGCCACCAATCTAGCTTTGTAAATGAATACATTTCCATCTTTGTCTGTTTTCATCTTGAAAATCAACTTACATCTGATAGATGTATAACCTTCGGGTAAGTCAACCAAGTCCTAGAGGTGATCTTCAAACAAGGAATCCATTTCAGATCTCTTGGCCTCATGCCATTTAGCAGAGTCGGTGCTTGCCATCGCTTGCTTGTAGGTTTCCGGTTCATCTCCATCCATAATCAGGATGTCCTATGATATATCGGTTAATACTAAACCAAGATATCTATCAGGTTGAGATCTCGGCCTCTGAGACCTTAGTAGGGTAATGGATTGAGCATTTGCATTGTTGGTTTGACTTTGAACATTTTGCTCATTTTGACCTGCGTCAACATATGCTGTTTGAGCACTTTGACTACCATTCTGATTTTGTTGCTCATCCTCACGAACTTCTTCGAGTTCGATTTTCCTCCCACTTGTCATTTTGGAAAGGTGTTCCTTATCCAAAAAGACACCATCGCGAGCAACAAACACTTTGTTCTCCGATTTGTTGTAGAAGTAATACCCTTTGGTTTCTTTTGGGTAGCCTACAAAGTGAAACTTGTCAGGTTTGGGATGAAGTTTGTCAAAAATCAATTTCTTGACATATGCTTCGCATCCCCATATCTTTAGAAAAGACAACCTAGGAGGTTTCTTTGTCCATAATTCATATGGAGTCTTTTTTATAGTTTTTGATGATGCACGGTTCAGTGTTATTGCCTTAGTTAGAAGTGCGTGTCCCCTTAATGAGATAGGAAGATCACTAAGACCCATTGTTAATCGTACCATGTCCAACAAGGTTCGATTTCTCCTTTCGGATACTCCGTTCCATTCTGGAGGTGTTAATTCTGAAAGTATACCTTTTTCTTTCAGATGGTCATCGAATTCTTGGCTCAAGTATTCACCACCTTGATCCGATCAAAAGGCTTTGATTTTCTTGCCAAGTTGATTTTCAACTTCACTCTGAAATTCTTTGAACTTTTCAAACGATTCAGATTTATGTGACATTAGGTAGACATAACCATATCTACTATAGTCATTTGTGAAGGTGATAAAATATCGGTGTCTATTTCTTGTGGTTGAGCTCATTGGTCCACAAACTTCAGTGTGTATTAGACCTAATAAGTCTCCTGCCCTTTCTCCAAGCTTGGAGAATGGATTCTTAATCATCTTGCCTAATAAACATCCCTCACAATTCTCAAACGATTCTAAATCGAAAGAGTCAAGAACACCTTCTTGTAGAAGTCTCTTGATGTGTTTGATGTTAATGTGGCCAAGATGACAATGCCACAAATAAGTTTGTTTTGACTCCACGGTCTTAGCTCTTTTGGTATTATCATAAACAATTTTGTCTAAACACACAAAAGGTGTAATTTTCATAAATATAAACAACACATTCAAACAAAAGGTCTTGTGATCAGGGTTTAAAATGACGTCCAACGTCGCAAGATCAAAGTATGGTAGATAAAAATTAACAAGTTTTAGGCAAAAATAATACATGAGATTACAAGCTTTCTTTTGATAGACTTTCTTCATCTTCCACTTGTGTACTCATGACCACTTGACAAACATCGCTCATTTCGTTCCTGAAATAAGAGCATAAAATGAGTCAATTTTCCGGTATCTAATACCTTATAAATTGCTTATTTTCAAGTGTGTGGATGATACCTGAGATTGAGGCTATCTTTCCTCTTGCCTCATCTTCCAGATACTCGCTACATTCTCTTTTGTAGTGGCCTTACTTACTACAATAGAAGCAGCGCATCTTTGCCTTGTTTTTGAACTCTTTTTTCTTGAGCCTCAGAGCAAACGTAGCCGCCTTGCAAGAATAGGCTTTCTGGAGCTCTTGAACAACTTCCTTGTAGGACAGTTTGTTCCGATTGTTGGTAAGTCGCATCTTAATTGCAACATACCCCGAGTGGAGTGAGCTTAGAAGCATACGAGCCGCTTGCTTATCCTCCACCGGTTTACCAATCAGTTCCAAATGGTTAAATAACCTTGTCATCTTTTGCACATGGGCTTGAAGTGGCATCCCGGGTCTAAGTCTTGCACTATAGACCCTAGCCCATACTTCTTGCCTTTCTTTGCTAAGACATCCATCTTGTTGTGGCTTGATCCTCATGTTAGACAATGACCTAGTCACTTCTTCCATGAGTCCATCATAGTTTCCCTTGTCGCTCTTTGTTACCCTCAAATTGACCACATCTTCTAGAGCCTTGAGAAGTACATCCAGAAGGTAGTTGGAGAATTTCTTCTTCCACTGTTCCGGAATGGATTTTGCCATGAGTCGAGAGACTCTCTTGCAATCATAACTCCACTCCTCATGAGCCATATCGCTCATAATCCCTTTTGAGTAGAAACTCGGGATGGGAGTATCCAAGATATGCTCTAGGTAGCAATTGCGGAGGGTCAAACGGAGTTCCTCTTCTCATTCCTTGAAGTTTACCAAGTTCAAGCTAAATGATAACTTCTCAGGAAGTTCTGGGAACATAAGATTGTTGTTGACAGTTGAAGACATGATTCTACATTTGAAAGAATTTTGAAATGAAAAACCATTCATGAAATTTAAATAAGATTGAATTCATGCATTTTAATCAAACTTATTTAAAACGTCTTATTCACACATTTAAATTTGTCCCCAATTTGGTGAGAATAAGTCGATTCCAAGATCCGAAGAAACAAAGAGTGGTTAAGCATGCTTTGGCTTGTCTTAACACTCAATCTCCTAAGGTAAGCAATCCTTTGCTAATGGCTCTAAGCCACTCTTGGTTGAATAAATCGCCGCATCTAATGCTCTCTCAAATATTTATTCACTTTGCCACGACATGTTAGGACTCCATCACTCATATCGTTGAGTACAACCAAAACCAACTTGCATACCTGGTATGCTTACTTCCTAAGAGAGGTAGTGATGCCTTGCTTTGGCGTAGCCCACCACTACCCTCGTTCGGCCGGTAAGTGTTGTTTTGGAATGGCAAGTTTTTACTCAATATTTAGGGACCTAGGGTTTCTATGTTGGTTGATTTAAGTGAACTTAATTAATCATTATAACATTCGAAATCCTAAACATGCATCTAATATAAAATTCGTATACATAAACATACATACATACATATATATATATATATATGTATATATATATATATATATCGGAAAACATAAATATAGATGCATTTGGCAACTAGCATGACCCCTTGAGATCTTCAAATCATCAAAAGGTCTTCATTTGCAACTTCATGGCTACGTCTTCCAAGAAACTCCATCTTCAAGACTTGACCATAATTAAATGAAACTATTAGTATCTACGATTAGGACTAATATAAATATTAAGGTACAAAAATACTCAACGGTACGCAGACCGTATTTAGATTTACAAAAACACATCACGGATCGCAGTCCGTATTTTCTATCCTAATCGGGGCCCACTAGTTGTCATTTCATAAAACCTGTGAGAGAATATACATTCCATTCATCCATTCACTATTTGTGAATGGCCCATGAAATTTACGACGATAAACAAGTAACAATGCAAAACCACGCGTGAACTAGTAACTAATCTAGGTGGTTAATCCAATTAACATGCCTAATTAAAACTAGTCAAAGTTGTTTTAATCGGTTATGTAAATAAGCACAATTTAACATTTGAAGCTCCCACTAAATTCCGCATGCAACTTAATTAATCCAATTAATTAAGCCGGTAATTCCCAATATTTTTCAAAATAAATTTTGCCAATGGTGCTCAAAACCGAGGCCTAGCCTCCAAAATTTATTAAAATAATTAAAACAAATTAGATTAATAAAATTATTAAAACGACAATTATTAAGCAAAAATACGTAGTCCAAAATGTCTAAGTGCCTAGCACTAAGACACGGAGTGCTCACATTTCGCACAACCGTTAGATGCTCAATGAATGTGGGAGTGGGCCCGATGTCGCAAAGCGTTACACCGCCCACATCAGCAAACTTTCACACATAAAAAACATGGCCCTTGATGGCTATGTTGAACGAATTCATTGCACTACATTGCTTCGCAAGCAACGTCTACTGATTGAAGAAAGTAGGTCGTTGGGACTACTAACCCTAACCAAATTAGAAATTTATAATACCTAAACTTACACTAAACTAGTTAGTGGCAAGTAAAGGGTCGAACCCAAAAGGACTAAGTGTATCAATTTGTGCTAATTAAACTACTAGGAAAGCTTATGAGATAGAGAGAGGTTCAACTAAACACAACTAAGAACAAATAACAAAAACTAGGGAAAGTGGAATCCAATTACATCAATACATTAAATAACATCATACAATTAGATGAAAATGACCTTGATTAGGAACAATCAACACATTTAACTCACTCTCGCACAATTAAGCATGTTAATTATCCTACTAAACTAATTCACTCTCGTGCAACTAGCCTAGCAAAGGTATGGAAGAAATTAGGGCTCTCAACCAACTCACTCTCGCACAATCGGTTGAAAGCACTATTAAGAACATATAATCAATTAGCTAGAAAGATTCTAATCCATAAAATCATCATCAATACACAATAATCAAGAAACAATTCCATACTAATCACAATCATTCAATTTATTAACATAACCTTCATCCATTTCCCTATAACAAAATCTAAGCTAACATAGAGAAGAAAGACATGGAAAACAAGGTAAAATAAGAATAAAAACAAGATTAAACAAATAAACTAATTAATCTACTCAAATCAATAAACAAAAAGCAAAAACTAAGAATTAAGCAAGAAATAAAGATGAGAGAAAGTTAGAAAATGCTCAATGAATAGATGAGAAGAAGTTCCACAAAATTGCTTCTTCAACCTCTAAAAAACTCCATGGAAATCCAAGCTTTCTCTCTCTACACTACTCCTAAACTAACCCTAAGAGAGAGAAAGTAAAGGCTAAACTAATCTAATCTATCTAAATTAAAATGTAGATTGAAAGTTTTTTTTTTTTTTAAGAAAATAACCCCAAAGGGGTATTTATAATACAAGTTAAATAAAAAATAAAATAAAAGAAAGAAACTAAAAAGAAATAAAACTAAATAAAACCAATAAATTAGCTAAACTAAAAACCAATAAAAACAAAACTACAATAAAAAAAATAAAAGAAAAAAACGAAATGGGAAAAAGAAATCCCCAAAACCCCCAATTCCCACCAAAACCCACGACATATCAGCCTACCCCCTTCTTCTCCCTTTCGAATTGGCTGCTTTCAAACTTTCATCACCAGCAATCATAATCACCACCGTAAATCAACATCATCACCATCTATCGTGGCCGTCCAATTTTCATTAAAATCACGTGAAAAGCTCGTGATAGACACACAATTGCGCGCCCGCACAGAAGACGCGCACAAGTCGCGCATAACTTCTGCCTCGACTCTTATTTTGGACCCCAATTGCGCGCTTTCTGACAGGACTGCGCGGCCACGGTGGTCTGGGTTGGGAAAATTTGGAGGTTCGATTGAAGCGGCTTCTCTGATAGGTGGGTGGTGTTTGCGTGGGTTTGGTTGGAGGTGGTGAATAAGGGAGTTGCGTGGTGATTGGAGGTGTTGGGTTTTGCGTGAGGAAGCAGGGGATGGTGATTGGAGGTGGTGAGTTGGTGAATTGAGGTTAGTTTTGTGTGGCTGTGGAGGCTGTTGATGTTGTTTGGTGATGTTGGTGGTGTTGGTTTGGTTGTGGCTGAAAGTGGTGGTGTGCGGCTGTTGTTTGAGGTGTGGGATTGCGTGGTGGTTGATTGGTGGTCAGGGAGCAAGGGAAATGGATGAATTGTTGTTGCGGGGTTGATGTACAGTGGAGCAGGTGGTTGAGGGGGGTGTTAAGGTGTGCAGTTTTGGGGTTATTGGTGGCAGCAATGGTTCTGGGTGGTGGTGATTGGAGGTGTTTTGGTGGTGGTTGGTGCTGTTGTGGTGGGTTGATGGGGCTGGTATGGTATGGTGGCTGCAGCAAGGAGGTGATGAGTGGATGTAACTTTTGAAAAGCCTCGGCTTGGACCTTGATCTCGAGCCTGCACACAAACAAACCCGAGGGTGAAACCGAGACAAATAAAATAAAATAAAATAAAGATAAAATAAAATAAAAATAACTTAAAAATAAAATCAAAAGAAATTAAATAAAATAAAGAAAGCAAACATGAAAATAAAATAAAATAAGAAAATGAGAGAAACTAGGAACTTATTAAATAACAAGAACTAAAAACTTGAAATATAAACATAGAAAATAAGATAATTTAAATGAATTAAGAAAATAAGCTAAAAACTATTAAAAACTACTAAAAATACTCAAAAAAAAAAGACGAGAATAAGCAAATAATAGAAATAAAGGACAAAATGGGCTAAATTATTGGAAAATTAGCCGTAAAACGACTCAATAACCGCCCTAAAAGTGACATAAAAGTCACTTATCATCTACGCATACCCCTAATTACATGATGCATGCACCAAGTCCCTAACGATGCACCATGTGCTCGTGCCCCACATACCCGCGCCACAGCAACCCCAATTACACACAATACAGCACACACGCACGCACGGACATGGCAGCGTGCTCCTGCTGTGCTGCGTCGCATGTGTTGCTGCTGCTTGCGGCCGTGCGCACCAGCCACACAATGGCTGCACGCACAAGGCATGGCAGCCACATGCGGGCTGTTATGCAACCCGGCTAGCCAAGGGTGCTCATGCCTTGTTTTGCATGCCATTAGCCTCGGGATTTGATCCCAAAATTTTGCGTGACTTTTGCAATTAATTCTAAATTAATTTTAGAACTAATTTAATGAGCAAAATTAAAAAAATTTAAACAAGTCTAACTTAAATAAAATTTTTAAAGTGCATGTAACCAAAATAATTCCCAAGAACCATTCTTTAATTAAATTGGTTTAACTTGGTGCAACAAAAATAATAGGGGAAATACTCACTATTAATTTAATTAATTTAAATTAACTTTGATTTTTTGACAAAATAAGAGAAAGATGGAAAAATGAACATAAACTCAATAAAGATTCCAACTTTAATACTTGTGAATCCTTGAAAAATTATATATTCCAATATGGAGATAAACAATTTTTCTATCACAAAGTTTCAAACTTTATGATTCCAATCAACTAAAAAATAATTAAATCAATAAATTTTAACAAAAATTCATGGAATTTAGTAATATAAAGTTTCAATCACTTAACATAATTAAAGATTGAATCTTTAATACTTGGAAGCCTCAAAGAACAACAATTTCACACTTAATGCAATTAGTTTGCAATTATGTGAAAAAATAAAACCAAGCATTCAAGCACAAATTACTACAAAGTAACCATGCCTAAAGAGTTTTAAAATTTCATATAAAAAATGTATTGAACCAATTACATAACCAACATAAATATGCAATTAATTTTCAAGGTTAGAAAGACTTAAAATTTTTCTTAAAAACGAAAAAAACCCTCGAAAATAGCATTTCTGGTCGTTCTTTGGCTAAAAACCGCTCCCTGGCAGAATAAACTATTTCCAGAACACATTTTCCACCCAAAATTCACTATTTTTGGGTCGAAATTTGGGTTCGGGGCTGAAGGTAGCTTAAATACGAGAAAAATTAAACCATAAAAATCACCTTGAAAAATATTATGATTTTAAAAATAAACGAGCGTGGCTATGAGAGTAACGTTGGGGTTTGGTAAGTCCAACTTACCGCGGAAACGACCCCGACCCAAAGAACCTCTCGCAATTAATAAAAGCATAAAGCATAACAAATAAACATAAAAGGATAAAATCGGAATTTACCTTTGACGAGTGCTTCACCCGACCTAATAGGCTCTTACTTGAAAGCTTTAGCTCCGAAAATACCGAGCCTCCAACGGTATCAACCCACAAAGGACAAACACCAACTTTTTAGGTCTGACCAAAACCCGAGTGATTAAATGAGTTCAAAGGTTTTCACAATGGTGATGCCTTTTTCAACTCTCACTCAAGTGAATTTCCCAATACCCCAACTTGGGTATTTATAGGGAAAACAAGAGAGTGAAAAAGCTTTCCCATCAATGTGGGATAATTTGATTTTTCCATTTTATTTTAAAGCTAAAATAAAATAAATAATCAAACTAGTAATAAATCAACAAGTGGCAAGCTCATGAGAGAGGTTAGGTGAAGACCATTTGGAGGAGGGGGGGGGACCAAACTTTCTCCCCACTCCCTCTCCAGAAACCGGCCAACTCAACCCTCAAGCTTCCTCTTACAATGCGCCACATGGCACCACACTTAGGCACCAAGGCACCCAAGGTGGGCTTCCATGTGCGACTGCGATCAGGCCCAGCACAAGCGTGCGGGCTGCTTGGCACTGCTGACCAGCAAGCCCAGCACGGCTTGTGCGGGCTTCTTGTGCACTCGGCTAGCAAGCCACACATCAAGGATGCGGGCTGCTGCTGAATGCATGTGCTCCTTGCACGCGTTGGCCAGCGCTGCTAGCATTGGTGCGCTAGCACGCACCGGCCATCCTAGGCTCGGCTTGGTGCGCATGCTAGCTACCATGCTATACCAAATGCCCCTAGCACTCGGTTTTCTCGGAGCATTCCGATGCTAGGGGTATTTTGGTCTTGTTGATTTATTAATTTCATGTCTCGTCTTTAAATATTTTGACTCGACTTCCGACGCTCGGTTTTGACGCTCTAAGCTCGAATTTTCGACGTCTAAATATTTAATACTCGGAAGACAAATTAATTCGTTGATTCGGTTCGTATATTTGCTAGGGTGTGACCCGAAGGGTTCAGTCAAGATTAAGCTGTAATATTAATTATATATTAATATTACTGATCGGAAGTGGCCTCCACCCAGGCATTTTGATCACTTGACCTTGCTGAATATATTAGCTTTCTAATAATTCTGAACCCGCTATCAGAATAATACACTTGTTCTAAGGACACCATTCCTTTCACGTTTCACTCTTCTTGAAATAATATTTTTTCACACACTTAGCCCTTGCGGCCTAACTTTAGTGTCAATGTCACACACATCACATATACATGACCAAATATACTTCCCTTTGGAACCCTAAGAAAAAACATCAAGCCTTAGGTCAACCCTAAGAAAAACACCAGCAAAGTCTTTTGGCAATCTTTTGAGTTTTACAGGATACAACCATTCAGCAAAGCTCTTGTTCGCAGCCAACAGAACGATTTTAATAAACATTCAAGTATCACAGCTCCTTGTTGAGAGACGCATGGACATTTCTTTCAAGCTCTTTTTCTTAGAGACGCGTGGGCATCCTATCAAAGCACTTTGTTTAGAGACAAGTGGACGTTTCTTTCAATTTTGCTCAGAGACGCGTGGGAATCCTATCAAAGCTCTTTGTTCAGAGACGCGTGGACATTTCTTTCAAGCTCTTTTGCTCAAAGAGGCGTGGGCATCCTATCAAATCTTTTTGTTTAGAGAAGCATAGACATTTCTTCCTTAAGCTCTATTGTACAGAGACGAGTGAAAAATCCTAAAAAAGAAGGTCTATTGTACAGAGACGCGTGTACATTTCTTTCAAAGCTCTTTTGTTCAGAGATGAGTGAAAAATCCTAAATAAAAAGTTCTTTTGTTCAGAGACGAGTGAACATCAACAGCGGCAAATCACGACCACAACATCAAAACAGCAAGATGGAGTTCCCTAGCTTGAGGAAAATCATCTTAAAATCGGTTACTCTAGAGACGTGTACTCATTGGTGCAAGATACACGTTTTTTTAACTCTCTTATCTGTTTTAACTTACACTAGTTTGCAGGTATCGGCGTTGCAAGAATGATTTAGTATCGTAAAACGTTCTGAATCATTCTCCGTCCCTATCACTTCTTTGACTTTTGTTTTTGAAACATAAGTTTTTCATAACTCAGTCAAAGTGGGGGCTTTTGTAGACTCCCAAATGAGTCTCCCCAAAACTGAACCCAGTGCTGAATACCTTTCCATTGTTTGATTATCGAATAAAGTGAAGTGTGAAAAGTCTAATGATGAGGATGTTTTATTAAAATATTTCTCTTTTAGTTTTCAAAAATATTTCTTTTCTTCCTCCCATTTATGAAAAATATCCAGTCCAATTTGGTTTGGTCCATAATAAAGGTCCAATAATAGTGTAGTTGGATTGGGCTCAAAAAGAATTTTCAAATGATATATTATAAGCCCAATTCCGATGTATTATGAGGAAGTTATAAATTAAATTAAATTAGGCCCAATGATTTTTAAAGGTGGCCCGATGATCTAGAGGAGGGCCTATTAATTACATTTTAAAGGTGTTTTATTTAGAATAAAATATATTAAATCTGATTTCGAAAACTTCTCGGACGCATAATTACCTGAATCCGGTTTGTAAGATTATTATGCGTGGAAAAGCATGTTGATTTTAGGACTAGCGCGATACGACATAGTCGTGCCTAGCGCTGACCTTCGTCGCTTGGCAACGAGCTTGTCGTCTGGCGCAGACTCCTGTCGTTTGCGACAGGAGGTATTTTATTCCGAATATGATTTTCTTCGATCCCGTGCTTTTTTTCCTGTAAATAGGGGTCATATCTCCCTGTTTTAAAATGATCTCCATCTCTATAATCATCTCTCTATTCTCTCTCTAAAAGCTAGAAACTTTCCCTCTCTCTATTCTTTTTCTAAACCTTCTCTCTCTCAAAATTCCTTATACATTAGCTTTAGAAACACCTAGCCAAGTTCGAAGTTGCCTTCGCCCTAGACGTGAAAGGTTGATAATTTCTGAGGGTTTGGAACCAAATCTCTTTTTCAATTATTTAATTTAATTGTTTGATTTAATATTTTCCTTGATGTTACTAACGTGTACTCATCGAAGTAAGTACTTTAATTGCTTTATTGATATTTTGATATAGAAATAATGCTTAGATTATTATTTTGATTCCTAGTATCATGTTTTAATTGTTTATTGCTTCCTAGTATCATGTTTAGGGTAATAACTAATATTTCTAATATCATGTATGATTATTGTTATATTTCCTATTTCTTTTCTAATATCATTTTAGTATCATGCTACGGCTAAAGCTTTGATCTTTAATGTTTATTGACATGCTAGGGTTTGTTATTAATCTTGTTAGTATCATGCCTAGGATCTTGCTATTAATATTATGTTTTAACATGATTATGACAATTATGATTTTAATTGTTATTATGATTATTATGTTGCTTGGTATTCATTGTTATTGCTTGATCACACCTTTTATGCCTGTTCGTTTAAAGAGTATTTGTACTTGTAAGCACGCTTAATAAGATAATTAATAATCTTGTTTAGGGTTCATTTGATTATAATTCAAGTGATCTCCAATTATAGTTTTATTTGTGCATTTATATTCAACTAACATAAATTAAACAGGTTTAGGGTTAATCTAATGATTGTATGTTAGTCCGAAAGCGCACATAAATACGAGAAGAATAAAGTAGAGGCCTATTATTATGGCAAGTTTAATCTCTTTTAGGTTGGATTTGTATCTTCATTCCCGAACTTCCAGTCATGGTTCCAGACCTATTGGAGTTAACAATCTCCTGGATTGTTAAAGGGTTGTAACCTTCATCTTGTGAACGGTTTACAAGTTCCTAAAACTTATTGGTGACTCTTTTACTCTAGCTTCCTTCCCTTTGGACGCCACCATGCTTAAGTGTATGATCACAGTAGGGCTCAAGTGTGGGATGGCTTGAAATATTCCCTATAGTTTTTTGGCGACTCCAGTGGAGAGGTTTTTTGTTTTAATTCCTGAAATTTATTTTGACAATGATTTAGAATGAGTGGATGAGACTCGAAAAGTTCTAAGTATTTCATGTGCGTAATTTTGATTGACATTATTGGCATAAGCATAAAAAGGTTCTCATTGGAAAGACCATCTGTAATGAGTAAAAAAACATAGAATTTTTACACGGAGGAATTTAGGGAAATATCTTTCACAACTAAAATCGAAATAATGCTACGAAAAAAACTTGAAAACTCAAGAATAGAAAGCTGTCGAGGCATGTAGGAATTAGCTATGAGAAAATAGCGTCAGCGCCTAACGACAGCGCTGTTAGCTTGTTGTCTGGCGACAACGCTATTTTCTCGCGCCAACTTCTTCCAATACCAAGCCAGAAATCTACCTTCTTGTTTAGACTAGTTCTCTAGTACTGTTTACTTCCTGATTGAGTTTTTCCCTTTTTTCTGAAATCCATATGTGTTCTACATATGGCCATAACTGTCTGGAAATTACACTCCATCTACCCAATCGAACGCTCCTGGCATAAGTTATGACACAACATTTGATCGCCTTAATGCTAAAGGTCTCATAACTCCCACTTGACCTATTCAAGATCCCGCACCTAAGAAGAGGTTACCTAGTTCGAATCTAGATGCACACTGTAAATACCATCAAGGTAGGAGTCATACTACTGAGAGATGTTGGAAGCTAAAGGAGGCCATCCAATACTTGATCGACAATAACAAGCTTACCATACCTCTAAAGGGCAAGAAGACCGAGTGATGATAAAGCATAGGACACGAGGCGGGCTTCAACGACAAGATTTTATGACCTCTTTTTTCTATTTCCTTTTCATTCTTCCTTTCCCCAATAAGTCTAGCATAGGCATCATGCATTTTCCTTAGATTTACTTTGTAGGTTTTTTATTTTTACCTTTTAATAAAAATGAGCATTTCTTTTCTTGCATATATTGCAAAATATGATCATTATATTGAGTTGCAAAAAAAAAAAAAAAAAAAAAAAAAAAAAAAAAAAAAAAAAAACCCATTTTGGACTAAATGCTAGGTATACCAATGATTAGAGGCACCTCTGTAGCCATGTTATACCTTTCACCCTTCAAATATACAAACCTTTCTTGGCAAAACACTTTGACTCTCGTCTAACGATAAACCTTTATTTCTTCAACCCACATCTACCTAACCTTGAGATGGGATGGTGTGCAATTTATTGCAATTTTCAAAGAATAAAAGCTTGAGTGTTTTTATAAAAATTACAAAAGAAAAGTGTACAAAAGGGCAAGTGTTTCAATGTCTTGACATGAACATGTCTTTAATATGAACACGTCTCAGATTGCGTCTCTTATCGAGTGTTCGGTACTGTGCCTAGAAACATGAATGCCAAGTGAGTGATAGACAACATGATCGGGATTCCTCACACTTATAAAATAAAAGGTTCTAAATCAAAAAAATGCAAAAGCAAAAAAAAAAAAAGAGCAAAAAACAAAAGAAAGAGCTCAAAAGGGAGAAACCTCAAGCATAATAATACAAATATTCAAAAGCAAGGTCGCACACCTTGGGGGCTTATCTAAGGTCTTGAGCCTTTATCCTTTTCTTCTTCAACCTTAAGCCTTACCACGTACAACCCTTAAAAGACCTCTTTGAGGTATTGTAGACACCCAAATGTGTCTCCCCAAAACTAAACCCACAGATGAATACCTTTCATGTCATTTGATTATCGAACAAAGAAAAAGTGTGAAAAGTCTAGTGATGAGGATGTTTTATTAAAATATCTCTTCTTTATGTTTTTAAAAATATTTCTTTTCTTACCTTATTTATGAAAAACGTGCATTCCAGTTTATTTTGGTCCATGATAAGGGTCCAATAATAGTGTAGTTGGATAGGGCGTGAAAAGACTTTTCCAACGATATATTATAAGCCCAATTCCGATGAATAATGAGGAAGTTATGGCCAAAGTACTAAACTGGGCCCGATTTGGTTTTTATATGCGGCCCAATGATCTAGTGGATGGCCTATTATTAATTATCATTACTAAAGCTATAAGGAATCATTAAAATCTTCTTGAATACTCTAGAAGGTTCTTTTAAATCCTAATGAAGTTAGGATTGATAATTATGTTTCAAAGAGTTTGAAATTGAATAAAACTACTCCTTTTTAGAATCCTTATTTTGTACGAAGTGGAATATATTCAAATTTTATTTTTGGCCTCATAATATTTATCCAAATTTTATATGGTTGGATACATCTTGAAATTATCTTTCCAATGATATATTATAATATTAAATCCGAGCTATAACGAAAAAGATATGAATGGAATATGAAACTCTATCAAAAACTGACACCCTTCCACTATTTCGGCCATATCATTTTATCTAAAAATGATTTTAATTAGAAAGTAGACTTCAATAGCTTTCCAACGACATATGATATGACTTATTTAGACCTCTGGATCAAAAGATATGATAAAAACAAAATCCGCTAAAACTGTTTTGCAGCGTTGGACGCCAAGACTAGCGTCTGGCGCTAGACTCCAGTGTTGGCGCCACGAGCGTGTTTAACGCTGCGATCGTGTTTTATTCTTTTCGAAACTCTGATTCGTTTTTTATCACATCCGGCTGATTTTCTCTATAAATAGACTCCTAAAACCTCCTTTTTCAATCATCAATTCTCTAATTCTCTCTCTCATCAACTCTCATCAAGAATTTCTTGATTCTTCTCTCATTCTAGCCTAGGCCTTTTACAAATAAAATTTCTCATACATTAGCACTAGACACACCTAGCCAAGTTTGAAGTTGCCTTCGCCCTAGATGTGAAAGGTTTTAATTTCTGAGGGTTTGGTCCCAAATCTCTCTTTCAATTATTTAATTTAAATCTTTAATTTCATTATTTTCCTTGAAGTTACTAACGTGTGTTTTTTGTTATTAGAAAGAGATACGAGGCATCCAAGTAAGTGCTTTAATTGATTTTAATTGATATTATGATATAGAAATCATGTCTAGATTGTTATTATGATTCCTAGTATTATGTTTAGGGAAAAGGTTATAATATCAAATATGCTTATTATGATTCCGGCGATGCTTCCTATATTTCTTTCCTAATATCATGTTAGTATCATGTTAGGGCTATATATTTGATCTTTATTGTTTAGTGAAATTTCAGGGTTTGTTATTAATCTTGTTAGTATCATGCCTAGGAACTTGCTATTATTATGCTTTAACATGATGATGATGATTTTTGGTTATAATTATTATGATTATTTTTATAATTATTATTTTGATTTATTATGTTGCTTGATTATATATATTTATTGTTATTGCTTGATCACACATTTTATGCATGCTTAAAGGGAATTTGTACTTGTAATCACGCTTAATAAGATAATTAATAATCTTTTTTAGGGTTAATTTGATTTTAATTCAAGTGATCGCCAATAATAGTTTTGTTTGTGTGTTAATATTCAACCAACATAGATAAACAGGTTTAAGGTAATCCTATTGATTGCATGTTAGGCAGAATGCGCACATGAATACGATCAAAATAAAGTAGAGGCCTATTATTAGGGCAGGTTCAATCTCTTTTTGGTTGGATTTGTTCCTTCATCCCCGAACTACCAGTCATGGTTCTAGACCTATTGGAGTTGACGATCTCCTGGATCGTTAAGGGGTGTAATCTTCACCCTGTGAACGGTTTACAAGTTCCTAAAACTTGTTGGCGACTCTTTTACTCTATCTTCCTTCCCTTTGGACGCCACCATACTTTAGTGTATGATCACAGTGGGTTCAAGTTTGGGTTAATGCTTGAAATATACTTTACAAGTCTACACACACTTGTGCATGGTTCGTCTAGAGCTACGTTCGGCCTGATTTGTAACGGATAATTAGGCAACCTCAGATTGGGGTGCGGCCGTAATAAAAAAGCTTTCATATTTACATTCATAATTGATTATATCAAGAGATCTCCAATGCTTATCCCTTTTCATGTAGAGATTGACATGGGGGCTTTATCCCTACATCATTAGCTTACCAAGCCTAAGAGTCACCATCATTTGACTCTTCTTGAAATAAAAATTTTTCACACACTTAGCCCTTACGGCCTAACTTTAGTGTCACTATCACACACATCACAGATACATGACCAAATATACTTCCCTTAGGAACCCTTTGTCATGAAATCTTAACAAAACGCTGAAGCATGCCTTGTCATATTAACATAAATCATCATTGCATCACAAAGTATGAAGTACTTAGCCTCCGTGCCTAACTTACCTAAATACATCCATTATCGAGTCAACTAGGACAGTCTAATATGTAACAATCCTTACAATATGAGAGACAACGTTAACGGATTAAGCTCATTCAATATGCACCTTCAAATACTTCGATTCCTTTTCGCGTCCTTCGTTTTCGGGAGAAAGTCGATACCCTCCACAAAAATGAAGTTTTTTGCTTTTTTGCAATTTGAGTCTAGCACATCACAGTACAATACACACACGAGTCATGAGTCACACGTGTCAATTCACCTTGGGTCAACCTCAAGTCAGTCAATCAGTCAATAACCTTAAGTAAACCCTAAGAAAAAACATCAAGCCTTAGGTCAATCCTAAGAAAAACACAAGCAAAGTCTTTTGGAAATCTTTTGAGTTTTATAGGATACAACCGAAAGGAATGGTGTCCTTCAAACAAGTGTACTATTCCGTAAGTGGGTTTAGAATTATTAGAAAGCTAATATATTCAGTAAGGTAAAGTGATCGGAATGCCTGGGTGGAGGTCGCTTCCGATCAGTAATATTAATGCATAATTATTATTACAGCTTAATCTTTTTTTTTTTTGGAAAAAAAGATTTTATTACCAAAGAGAGAAAGTTACAACTTACAAAAGCTAAGTTATAACTACCAACAGAACACCACAAGACCTGTAAAACAGGTCAACCCCCAAAAACAAGTTCTAGAACCTATCCTAGCCACCTTCTAGGAAGGGTTCTAGGAAGGGCCTAGAATAAACTGGACTCAGATTTCCAGCCACCTTCTAGGAAGGGTTCAGGAAACCAGGACCAGACAACAACATTAGAAGCAAACAACAAGGAAAACAACCCAAAAACACTAAAACAACAAAAGCCTAAACAAACAAAGGTTTTCTATTAGAGACAAGACATCTACAAGCAAATCTGCAAGCTTGTAACCTCTGCCACACCAAGAACGGCAGCACCTGGCAAACACCAGACCAGCTGCCATCCAGAGCCAGCAGACAGCAACAAGAGCAGAACCAGCAGAAGAGCAGAGCTAGCTGCCACCCTAGCCAAAACACCAGACCATCAGCATTAAATAAACTGCACCACCTGCCAAAATAGCAGCAACCAAAACCAAAACAGCAGCTCTAGCAGAAACTAGAACAATAATCGCAAATAACTGCAACAGCAACAAAAGCAAAACAACACTGAGCAGCAACATCACATCAGTTCAGCAGCAGGCAACAGGCAACAAAACATCAACAGTAGACCAGCTGCTGACTATCACAGCAGCTTAACAGTAGACAAACAACAACAACAATAGCAGCTGAGGTGCAACAGCACAGGACAACAACAACAACTGAATAGCAGCAGCACATCAGTGTACCAACAACAGCAAAGCAGCAAGGCAGCAGAGCAGCAACAGCAGAAAAGCAACAGCAGCCTGCAGCACATCACCAGTACATCAGAGGCAGCAGGGCAACAGAAACATCAGATCAGTAGCAATCAGAAGCAGGGCAACAAACTAGTAGGGCAGAAGTAGTAGCAGAGAAGCAGCAGCCAACAGCTTTATTTATTTATTTTTTTAAAACTGAATATAGCTTCAAAGAGCAAACCAGCAGCAACAACAAAGCACTCAATAACCCAAAAGGGAATCAAAAGCAAAATCAGCAAGAACAAACCTATCCTTAGTGACAAGCCTATTCCACAAAGCTAGCCACAAGATAAAAACACTTTTCGGAGTCGCCAAGTTATGACAAATGACTCTCTTCCAAGGAACCTTAGGGACTTGAGGTCTAATAGCAGCATAAAGCTTCTTGATTTTCACTTTGTTGCCCTGCATGAAACCATCCCATCCCCCTTGATCATTCACAACATCTCTAAAGCTCAGAATTTTCTTCAAGAACCAAGAGCATTTAGCAGGGGTAGGGGTGGTCCAACAATCTCTATGCTTGAAGTAATAGATTTGGACCCACTTAACCAAAAGATTATAAGCCTTGTGAGCAATATCCCAAAGTAACTTAGTTACAGCTGCTTTATTCCATTCAGGAAGAGACAACAAGTTCCAGTCACCACAAACTTTAGGGAGGCAGACATTATTCCAAGCCACCAAAGATTTTTTAGCAGGGGCAGAGGAACCAGTCCAAAGAAAGCATCTGAATCTAGCCTCGACCTCTTTCAAAATTATCTTTGGTAAGATGAAAATTTGAGCCCAGTACGTCTGAATACCAAACAACACACTCTTCACCAACTGAAGCCTCCCAGCATAAGACAAGTGTTTAGCCATCCACCCTTGGATTCTAGCAGTCACCTTCTCCACCAAAGGTCTACACTGAGCAATAGTAAGCTTCTTGGAAGAGAGATGGACCCCAAGATACCTAAAAGGGATGGTACATTGAGAAACACCAAGAAGCTCCCTCAGCTCTGTCTGAACATCAATAGGAACTCCTCCAAAATAGACTTCACTTTTATCAAGATTAGCAGAAAGTCCAGAGGCACCTGAGAATTTTAAGAAGGCTTGGAAGAGGAGCTTAACAGAAACACTATCAGCTCTAGAGAACAGCAGAAGATCATCAACAAACATCTTATGAGTTAGGTTTAACTTTTCACATCTAGGATGAAAGTTGAAATCAGGAGTTAACCTAACCTCATCAAGGCATCTGGAGAGGTATTCCATACCAATAGCAAAAAGAAAGGGAGACATAGGGCCACCTTGCCTTAGGCCATTCTTAGCTTCAAAGGGAGGAGCAAGAAAACCATTAATAAGAATAGAAAAGGAGACAGAAGTAAGACAAGTCCAGATCCAGCTAACAAATTTCTGAGGGAAACCAAGCTCCTGCATAACAGTGATCAAGAATCCCCACTCAAATGGATCATAGGATTTCTTCAAATCCACCTTAACCATGCACCTAGGAGAGATAAATTTGTGATCATAGCCTTTAAACAATTCAGTTGCAAGAAGGATATTGTCACTAATGTGCTTGCCTGGAATGAACCCTACCTGAGCATCATCAATCACCTCACCAATGATAGCAGCAAGTCTAGCAGTTATGATTTTAGAAATGAGCTTATAAACCACAGTACAACAAGCTATAGGTCTAAAATCCTTAACATGAGAAGCATTAGGGATTTTAGGAACAAGAGTGATAGTTGTACAATTCCATTGCTTAGGCAAGGTCCCTTTAGTGAAAAAATCAATAACACTAGCATAAATATCATCTTTCACCATATGCCAAGCTCTCTTAAAGAAAAGGGAGTTAAAGCCATCAATACCAGGAGCTTTAGTGTTATCAATTCTCTTAAGGGTAACATCAATTTCATCATGAGAAATAGGTCTAATGAGATACCTCTGAGCAGCAGAGCTAAGCTGCTTACCTCTCCTCATAGTGACAAGGTCAACAGCAGGGAGCCAAGGAGCCCGAGTCCCTAAAAGAGACTTATAAAAGGAGATAATTTCATGAGAAATAGCATCGGGATCCTTGAGTAACACCTGATTAGAATAAAAAATGGATTCAATTATATTCCTTGCTTGTCTACTCTTCATCACAGAGAAGAAATAATGAGAATTGCCATCTCCAAGCTTAATCCAATTGATCCTTGATTTTTGTTTGAAGATGCTTTCCCGAATATCATTCCAGTGTTTGACAACCTTAATAGCATCAGATTCTTTAGCATAAAGATCCAAATCATAAGGATTCCGAGCCATTAAGTTCTGAATTCCAGAAAGCTCAATATTAGCTTGATCTCCTCAATGTGTCCAAACTGCTTGCTATTAAGAGACTTAATACTAAACTTCACAGAATTAAGCTTTTGCCAAACAGAACAACCAGAACCCCAAGCCTGAGAAACAGTATCAAGAAAATCATGGTGATCAGCAATACAGTTTAGAAACCTGAATGGCCTACCTCTCCCAACAGGGGCAGAACATACATCCAACAGAACTGGACTATGATAAGATAAAGAGGGGGGGAGATAGACAGTCTCAACATGCCCATGAGAGGCCAGCCAAGCTTGGTTACCAAAGACTCCATCAATCCTAGAAAGAGTTCTAAGACCAGTGTGAGCCTTATTTGACCAAGATAGAAGGCTCATTTGCTCTTAACCTCAGTGAGATCCAAATCATCAACCAGACTCTGAAAATCTCTAGTCTCATAATCAGTAACATCAGTACCATGAAGCCTATCAGAAGTATGAAGGACAGAGTTATAGTCACCAGCACAAAGCAAAGGAGAATGCTGAAAAGTGATGCCTATAAGACCTTCCCACAAAGGAAGCCTATCATGAATGGATTGAAGCCCATAAACAACAGTAAGATGAATTTGAGTAGAGAGGTCCTTAGAAGAAACACTACAATGAATGAACTGTTCATGAACCTTCAAGACATTAACAATTACTCTATCTGCATTCCAACCAAGCCAAACCCTCCCTTTGGGAGAATGGTCATAATTTCACAACCAAAGCCAAGAAGAGCCAAACTTCCTCTGATAATTGAGAACATTTTTCAATTTGATTTTTGTTTCAAGCAAACCAACAACATCAACTGAATGAGAATGAAGCAACCTCTTTACAGAGGCAACTTTTCCAGGGTCATTCAGGCCCCTGACATTCCAAATAGAGTAAATCATGACACCAAAGGGGGATTAACCTCACTCCCGCTTGGATTTATAGTGAAACCACCTGCACCATCCATTTCATTTGTAAATAAAGAAACAAAAGCATTAGAGGTAGAAGCAGGCTGATGAACTCTAGTTTGTTGCCTTTTTGTCTTCCTTCTAACTATTCTCCACCCCTCATCTGAATTTTTAGAAGTATGAACCTGTGGAGTAATGATAGATTTTCCATGAACAGAAGCACCAACATCAACAGCAGTAGCAGGAGCAGGGGCTTGGCTAGGCTTAGGAACCCAAACCTGCTTTTGCTTAGGAGGAACAGGATCCGGCTGCTTAGGAACCTACTTAGACATAGCAGGCTTAACAGAGCAATCATGACCAACCTTGTTGCACTTAGAACAAAAAGGTGGGGCCCACTCATACACTACTTTGAGCTCCAATAGTTCCTTTGAAGGACTCTCAACCCATACAGAATTAGGCATAGGCTTTACAACATCAATTTCAATTAGAACCCTAGCAAAAGACACTCTAAGTTGTCTAGTAGTACATTCATCAGCACAAATTGGCACTCCAAGCAAATTACCAATGCAGCTAAGAGTGTCAGATCCCCAACAATTAAGTGGGAGATTAGGGAACTTAACCAAGAGAGGAACAGTTCTAAGAATTTCAGCATTATAATCAAAATTTGGACACCAAGGCTTCACTATTGCTTGTTTTCCAAGGAACATATGAGGACCAGAACAAAGCATAGTATCTTTATCATCACTAGAACAAAGATTAACGATAAAGTACCCATCATCATTCCAATAAACATCTGCTTTTTGCATATCATTCCATTGTTGAGCAAAAAATCGAAGAACAACAGCAATAGTGGGGTAAAAGCCAACCACATAGAAAACTAAAGCATTAGCCCATTTTTGATTACCTGCCTCAAGCTCGGCTGCCTGTAGCTCAGCAATTTGTTTCCCTTCCTGGACTTTCGGAGCAACAAAAGACAAAGAAGCCCCTTTAGCAGCCAAATTTCCAGTAAAAGGAGCAGCTCGATCCTCATTGTTCTTGCACGAATTCAGCTCCAGAGCAGGGGAATAAGCAGCTCGATCCTCACTATTCTTGTGCGTGTTCTGCTCCAAAGAGGGTGAGGAATGGAAAGGATGAATTCCAAGCTCAGCACGATGCTCTGATCCACCAGAACCCAATGGAACAGTAAACCCAGAAACCCTAGGTACTGTTCCATTGGATTGTCTTAAATCCGGCCTAGCAATAGCTTCAGCAAAGAGAGCAATGGTCTCAGCATCACTTGTGGGAATAGCTCAACAAGATGGATGCACTAACGCCGGCGCCGGAGTAACCAATTCATCCACCTCTTGAATCGGACTAGGAATGAAAGATGTGCCTGAGTTTCTCAAATTCTGCAATATCGAATCAAAAGCTTCATGACTGAACCCTTCGGGTCAAACCTAAGCAACTAACGAACCGAAGTGACAAATTAATCCGAAAGGAATTAATAAGTCAACCAAGTAATTAATATTTAGACGTCAGGATTTCGAGCTTAGTGCGTCAAAATCGAACGTCGGAAGTCGAGTCAAAAAATAGTAAAAGACGAGACGTGAAAATAATAATAAATCAACAAAGACCAAAATACCCCTAGCATCGGAATGCCCCGAGCAAACCGAGTGCTAGCGGCATATGACCTAGCATGGTGGCTAGCATGCGCACCAAGCCGAGCTTAGGCTGGCTGGTGCGTGCTAGCGCACTAATGCTAGTATCGCAAGGCTAGGCGCACCAACCGCAGCAGCTAGCAGCAACATGGCTGGGCTAATGTGTGCTGCCTAGCAATGCTGGGCCAAGGCGCAAGGCCAACAGCAGCTCTCAGCACCATCCCACATCCTTGGTGCGTGGCTCGCTGTCTGAGAGCGCTAGCAGCCCGCACAAGCATGCTGGGCTTGCTGGCTGGCAGCGCTAGCAGTCTGCACGCTTGTGCTGGGCCTGCTAGGTGAGGCAGCCATGGACAAGGCAACCCAGCTTGGGTGCCATGTGGCGCATGGTGAGAGGTGTGTGAAGTGTTGTGTTGGCCGGTTTTGGGAGAGGGAGTGGGGGGCAAGTTTGGTCCCCCCTCCTCTAAATGTTCCTCACCTAGCCTATCACATGAACTTTCCACTTGTTGATTTATTACTAGTTTGATTATTAATTTTATTTTAGCTTTAAAATAAAATGGGAAAATCAAATTTTCCCACGTTGATGGGAGAGCTTTTCACTCTCTAGCTCTTCCTTAAAAATACCCAACTTGAGGCATTGGGAAGAGCACTTGAGTAAGAGTTGAAAAAGGCATCACCATTGCGAAAGCCTTTGAACTTATTAATTACTCAGGTTTTGATCGGGTCGTGCTAACCCCAAGGCATTGGACCAGTTTAGGTGGTCGAGTTGTGGGTGGACTATCGTTGGAGGTCGTCGAAATTTCGAGGCTTGCTTTCGAAGTAAGAGCTCCTTCCGGTCGGGCGAAGCACGCTCCAAAGGTAATCGTTTTATCTTAATCTTGTGATTAATTTAATTATGTTTATGGTTTTATTTATTGTGAGTGCGGTCTTGTTTTTGGGTTTGTTTCTGCGGTGAGTCGGACTCACCAAACCCCAACAGCGGTATCGGAGCCTCGCTCGTTTATTTTTAAAATCATAATTTTTTTTCAAGGTGTTTTTATGGCTTAATTTTTCTGGTATTAAGTTGCTAATTAGATTAGTAGCTCGTTTTATCTATTTTAACTTCATATTAGAGCTGTCTTCAGCTCTCAAACCCAGATTTCGACCCAAAAATAGTGAATTTCGGGTGTAAAAGGCGTTCTGGAAATGGTTTTACCCTTTTTAGTCTCGGTTTTTAGCCAAAAAACGACCATAAATGCATTTTTCGAGGGATTTTTTGTTTTTACGAAAATTTTTAAGTCTCAATACATAATTTATATGCAATTTTAAACCTCTTTAGGCATGATTACTTGGTGGTAATTTGTGTTTGAAAGCTTGGTTTTATTTTTCACATAATTGCAAATTAATTGCATTAAGTATGAAATTGTTGTTCTTTGAGGCTTTTAAGTACTAAAGATTTAATCTTTAGTTATGTTAAGTGATTGAAAATTTGAGTTACTAAATTCCATGAATTTTTGTTGACCTTTGTTGATTTAATCATTTTTGAGTTGATTGGAATCATAAACTTTGAAACTTGTGATAGAAATTTGTTTATCTTCATATTGGAAGATATAATTTTTCAAGGATTCACAAGTATTAAATTTGGAATCTTTATTGAACTTACGTTCATTTTTCCAACTCCCTTCACTTGGTGAAAAATAGCATTTGGCAGCGGTTCAAACCCGGTCTAAGGCACTGGTTTGAACCGCTTTCTATGTGGGGGTGCCAATTACCCCCCTCTTTAGCACCGGTTCAAAACCGGTGCCCTAAACATGTTTTGGCACCGGTTAACCGGTGACTTTAACTATTTTTGCCACCGGTTAACCGTTGCCTAAAATATTCTCCCGCCTTTTTTTTGGGTGGTAGCTAGGTTTGGCACCGGTTAACCGGTGCCTTTTTACTTAATATTTATTTTTCTTCCATTTTTCGTCAATAATATTTAAAAAAAACCATGTTTCTAGCAATAATAATAACCTGTAATTCTAGAACTAATATTAAATAAAATAACTAATAATATTATTATTATAATTACTAATAATGATAATATTATTAAATATTATAATAAGATACAAAAATAATATTAAAAACAAGAATTCATATATATATATATATAGATATAAATATTCCCAAACGCAATACAATAAAAAAAAGTGTTATATATATACACAAATGATAGTAAGTAAATATATAATGAATAATAAGCTTTTATTTTGTCAAAAACACAAGATTAATTTAAATTAATTAAATTGATAGTGAGTAATTTCCTTCTTATTTTTGTTGCACCAAGTTAAACCAATTTTATTAAAGAATGGCTCTTTGAATAATTTTGGTTTTATGCACTTGGATGAATTTATTTAAGTTGGACTTGTTATAATTTTCATTTTTCCTCAAAATTAATTGATTCTAACATTAATTTAGCAATTGATTAAATATGTCACACAAAGTAGGGATTTTTTTTTCGAAGCATGAACACTAAATTGAGGCCTAAGAGACCCAAGCACGCTCTCGGCCAGCCGAGTTGTTCACGCAACCAACATGGGGCTGCCGGGGCTAGTAGGCGCCTCGAAATGGTGCACAAGTGAGCGCGGGGAAATTAGGTCACTGACTAACCTCCTCACGGCCAAAAAGATTTTATTATAATCCTAAAATAACCCCTAAAAAAGTCTAGTGGTAAGTTCGGAGTCGAACCACAAAGAACGGTAATGTTAGATTGTTCTCGATCTAATGCTTAAGCTACATCGAAGTCGGTTTATGGATAGTGGACACTACAACTACACTAACACACATATAAAGAACAAATATTATAAAGTCTACTAGGAGTAAAGATCCACTTGGAACAATTAATAAGTTAATGAGAATCCATTTGAAAATCAATCATGCAAAGAAAGAATTAAAATGGGAATTAATTACACTCAAGAGCAATCTCTCAAATTCCTAGCCTAGATCCCTCATTGACTAGGTGCATAGAAGAAATTTACCCAATATGCAATCAAATATAAAATTCTAATTCACAATCCTTTGTTAAACTAGAACTAATATGCAATTAAGTTTGCTATCATGGGAGATCAATCCAATCTAAAACAAACAACACGCCATCATCAATTAAATCAATTTAATCACACAATTATCATCAAATTTATCTCAAATAACTCAATTAACCATTACAAAGCTTCACTCAACACCTAGTAGAAGGAAACCTACTCAAACATGATTAACAAAGCAATTAAAGAAAGCATAAAGAGAAAAGAGAGTAAGAATGCTCATTGTTATAAGATGGAGATCTTCAAATCATCAAATTCCTCCCTTGATTATCCAAAATCCATGAAAACCATTGTGTTTCTCACTTTCTCTCTCTTAATATTGAGTGTTTTTCTCTCTAAAAACCTAAAACTAATCTAAAAACTACTGAAGAAATGAATTCCTCCCTCTAAAATGAGCAAAAAAAAATAGATTTATACCCCTTACTAAATTGCTTAGGAAGCTCCAAAGTCGAGCAGCACGCAGAGGAGCGGGCGCTCCAATTTTGTGCACGGGAGCTCCTAGCTGCAGCAAAATATGGCAGAATCGTTCCAGAAAGTTTGGAGCGGGCGCTCCTCATAGGGTGCGCGCCCGCTCCTATCGGACTGGGCAAACCGCTCAGCTTCAAATAAGCATATCTCCCACGTTTTACAACGGAATTGGGCATATGACCTATCGTTGGAAAGCTCTAGAGATAAGCTTTCATCTCCAATTAGAATCGCCCCAAAATGTATTTTATATCAAAAGATATAGGCGTTTGAACTTCAATCATTGCAAATCAAGTGCACATTATTTCTTCATTACTTGTTCTTTTATGTTTTATATTTCTTCAATCTTGAGCAATGAACTTATCCAAGTGTTCCTAAACATAAGAATAAACCAATAAAGTTTAATCTAATGCCATAAGAAACCAAAATATGCAAGAAAAGCCAAAATTGAGCAATAACGACATTTCACACGCAATCATGACAAATGTAGTAAAACGTTATTAAAACCAAGTAAAAAGATATAAAAACTATGAAAAACTAACCAGAAAACTTTTAAAAATAGCGACATAAATGACACTTATCAAATTCCCCCAAGCTTTACTTTTGCTCGCCCTCGAGCAAAACAAAAGAAACACAAGGGAATGTGATACATTTTATATAAACAAAGAAAACTAGAAGGGAAAGAATATACACTAACTCACTTTGGTAGGAATCACGTATACATTTAGCGTATGCATCAAGCACTTTAAACCCCTTAGATTGCTCTAGAGGACGAGTAAGCTCTCGTAAGGGTGTCCTAAGAGTTTAACCCATAACTCTTGACAAAAATCAAGGCAAAGCAATAAATAAATAAAATAAAATAAATCAAAGTAAGAGAAAAGTTACAAGCATTCTAGAGTGGACTTTTATGATGGAACAAACACTAATGAATGTCAATCTTTCTGAAATAATAAAGGTATGCACGTTCTAAGATGTCCAAGGTTGATTGAAACATAACATATGCTAAGCATAGAGAACTAAAGGAAACACATTCCACCTTTTGTTCCAACCAATCAATCCATTTTCAAGTTAGCTTCTCATGATTCCACGAAGGAACCGGAAAATAAATAAGAAATTAAAAACACTAAGAAGGCTACCCGACATCTTGGCTATGCAAACTCGCTCTATAGGCTTGATTCCTATTTCCCGCCATCATTGAATGACTTAACCTTCGAGGATCAAAAGGACTTTCAAGGTTGTAACATATAGGCTAAGAGAGTAAAGGTGTGGATAACTTTTGAAATTGGTGATAAACCAATGTGAAGCCCGGGTGGAACTTCTTCCACAAGATCCAAACGATTCCAAAACAAAAGTATCAAGTATGCTTATTAAATAACTTTCCCCCAAGCTTATTTAACACAAAATAACAAAAATAGGGGAAACAACAATAACAAAACCTTTTTTGTGCTATACATTCTTCTTTACTTTTTTTCGATATTTTCTTTTTCCAAGATTTTGCTTTTTTTTTTTTTTTTTTTTTTTTTTTTTTTTATGTCCTTGCCTCTTTTAAATTTGGACGGCTTTTTCTCAAAATGCATGCATTTGGTTTTATGCACAAAATTATATACAACACATACTTTCTTTGTAAATGAACTTATAATTCTAAACTTGCACCATAAACAATAAAACAAGCTCCAAAACAAAATTTCTTCACAAAACTAAAGGTAGAAATTAAAGTGAAATCAAGGCTTGAAGGCTTGTATTGTGGCTAGAGAAAAGAAAGTATATGGTTCAAAGGGGATAGCAAGAAGGGCAAATGCAAACCAAATCCAAAGATTGAAAATTTATCCTATAAAAAGAGGAATGCCTTTGTCATCCCTTAAATTAAAGTGGCTCGATCGTGGTCTTGGGAGCTAAAAGTCAAGTTCTATATATGAGAATGCAATAGCCAAGGATCCAAAAATGCCTCTAAACAAAATATGTTGAAGGCTTGAACAATTATACCTCACTAGGGATAGCAATAACTAACTCTTGATTTCATATCTACTATAGAGAGCAACTCCATCTTATAACAAGCAAGTGAACTAGAGCTTCATGGTCCCAAAGTTCTTAACCAACTACCTTAGCATACCATATCCTAGAGTCAACCTAACACATTCTCAAACCGTGCACACCTCTAAACTTTAGGAAGAAAGACATTCAAGAACCAAGTCCAAAAGTATTATGTCCAAAGCAAGAATAAAAGAAAACACATTGCAAATTTGCCTTGATAGAAACAAAAATCTTTTTGTGATTTTCAAGATATAGAAAATGGAAAAGCATATACAAATGTGCATGGAATATATATGAATCAAACTTCTACCAAATATGATAGAATACCCTCCCCCAAGCTTGAATGAGACAACATGCTCAAACTAAAAACCAAAGAATCCATGGGAGGAGAAAAGAAAGAAAGTCATCGATCCAACCAACCAACATATGTCCAACAACCCACAAATCATTAGAGGAAGAGAAAGGAAAGATATTACCGGAAATTAGATAGGTGTAAATACCCGCAAATAATCTAATTAAACCTTCTTGAAGTCGACTATCTCTAAATTGAATCTTGTTTTCCATGTGCTAGCAAAACTGGAGTCAAACTTCCTTGATTATTGATCCAAACCAATGCATATAAGTATATCAAATTACGTACCTAGCACAAAGCACACAAACAATTTCCATGAGTGAAAAAAAACTATTCTAAAAAGAAAAGAGAATGAAAGCTATAAAACACGGGTTACTTCCCGATAAAGGCTTGCTTAAGGTCCAAGCTTGACCGCTCTAATAACTAATATTGCAACGAGCGCAAGAGCTTGTCAAATGCACTACTACACATTTCGTAAGATAACAAGTAGGAAAAGGAATGGAAAAGGACGTGCAACAAGGATAGTGCTCGCAAATGAGGAGAGAGATGCCAAGAAAAAGAAGAAAATTCAACAAAATAAAAAGAAGAAGAAAAAGAAAAAGAAAGCAAACTCTCCTCAAAATGTTTTTGGGTGGTAAAATCACCCTTTTCCTCAATAATCAATGAGTGGAGAGCTTGAATATCACAAATAGAAGGAGGATCCCTAATAGGCTTGTTGACAAAAGAAGGGAGAGACATAGGATAGTAGGGAATATGGTTAAATTTCCTTGTAAAAGGGACATGAGAAGAGGGGATAGGAGCAGCGTTCTCACAAATGAACTCTTCTTCACCTCCATTCCTGACATCACCAATAAGAGCATGGAAATCAATCACTGAATCTTCAAAAGATAGATACTCATGAACTTCATATCCCTCAAAAATCCAATCCCCAAGAGAAACTATATCATCCTCCCCATCACAACAATGAACAACATTCCCCTTAGAAATCCCAAAGCCCAAACTCTCAAAACCATGCATGAATGGATGCAAATTCATTTCAAACTCATCTCTTTCCCATGAAGCATTCTCAATGAACTAACTCAAAAGACTATGGTTATTCATTTGAAATTCACAAAATATATGGGACATAACCTCAAATAAGTCCAAATTCTCATGGATAGAAGAATCACAAACATGCACTTGAGATTCTTTAAAATAAGAAGGGGGGTTATGATTAAAAAAATCATCATTCAATTCATTCTCAACTCTCTTTCCTTCACTCAAAAGCTCACTAATGTCTTCCTCACACTCTTTTAATTGCACAAAAATATCATCATCATCATCCTCGACACAGACATGGGAATTGAAAGATTCAAGATCACTAAAAAAAGATGACAATTGACTTTCTAGATCTTTCTTTCTCCTTTTCATCATCTGCAATTGACTTCTCATAGATTTTAAAAACAACTCCTTACTTGGCCCAAAGTTAGAATCAAGCTCAACACGCCTAATAAGGGATTCTAAATAATCAATAGGAGACTCACAAGATGAAGAAAATTGAGGGTTAACAAGTGGAGAAGGATCACAACCAAAATTGTAAGCGTCAACATTATTAGAAGGATAAGTATAATCATCACCATGGGGAGAGGGGGCATAATCAAGCATATAAGATTCATTATTGGGAGAAAAAGGTACATCACAAGAAGGCATGGTAAATAATGAAGAATATTGAAACACACCATTAGCATCAACTTGAGCATGAACCTCATCATCATAAACAAAAGAGGAAATAGAGTTGAAATCATGGGTTCTAGGTTCACTTAAGGGATCACGTAACAAATAATGGGAATTCATGCTAATATTAGAAGTATCAACACATAGCTTATCAATAATAGAATCATGATTACCCTTATTATAGACATCCCAAGCAAACCAAACATAAAAATCCCAAGCATCATAATTGATAATGATTTAAATTCACCATTATGCATGCATTCAACAATATCCCTAGTTTTCTCATTTAAACCAAAATAACAAATCTCACAAGCCTCCCAAAGAATACAATAATTATGATCAAGAAATCCCTCAAGTATATTAAAGTATTCACAAAAAGGCTCATTGTTATATTGAGGAAATGAGAAACACACCATTTTTCCCTAAACAAGTCTAGTGGTAAGTTCGGAGTCAAACCACAAGGAACAGTAATGTTAGATTGTTCTTGATCTAATGCTTAAGCTACATCAAAGTCAGTTTATGGATAGTGGACACTACAACTACACTAACACATATATAAAGAACAAATATTATAAAGTCTACTAGGGGTAAAGATCCACTTTGAACAATTAACAAGTTAATGAGGATCCATTTGAAAATCAATCATGCAAAGAAAGACTTAAAATGGGAATTAATTACACTCAAGAGCAATCTCTCAAATTCCTAGCCTAGATCCCTCATTGACTAGGTGCATAGAAGAAATTTACCCAATATGCAATCAAATATAACAATTCTAATTTACAACCCCTTGTTAAACTAGAACTAATATGCTGTTAAGTTTGCTATCATGGGAGATCAATCCAATCTAAAACAAACAACACGCCATCATAAATTAAATCAATTTAATCACACAATTATCATCAAATTTATCTCAAATAACTCAATTAACCATTACAAAGCTTCACTCAACACCTAGTAGAAGGAAACCTACTCAAACATGATTAACAAAGAAATTAAAGAAAGCATAAAGAGAAAAGAGAGTAAGAATGCTCATTGATATAAGATGGAGATCTTCAAATCATCAAATTCCTTCTTTGATTATCCAAAATCCATGAAAACCATTGTGTTTCTCACTTTCTCTCTCTTAAATTTGAGTGTTTTTCTCTCTAAAAACCTAAAACTAATCTAAAAACTACTGAAGAAATGAATTCCTCCCTCTAAAATGAGCAAAAAAAATCTATTTATACCCCTTACTAAATTGCCTAGGAAGCTCCGTAAAAAGTCGAGCAGTGCGCAGAGGAGCGGGCGCTCCAATTTCGTGCACGGGAGCTCCTAGCTGCAGAAAAATATGGCAGAATCGTTCCAGAAAGTTTGGAGCGGGCGCTCCTCCTAGGGTGCGCGCCCGCTCCTATCGGACTGGGCAAACCGCTCAGATTCAAATGAGCATATCTCCCACGTTTTACAACGGAATTGGGCATATGACCTGTCGTTGGAAAGCTCTAGAGATAAGCTTTCATCTCTAATTAGAATCGGCCCAAAATGTTTTTTAGATCAAAAGATATAGGCGTTTGAAGTTCAATCATTGCAAATCAAGTGCACATTATTTCTTCATTACTTGTTCTTTTATGTTTTATATTTCTTCAATCTTGAGCAATGAAATTATCCAAGTGTATCTAAACATAAGAATAAACCAATAAAGTTTAATCTAATGCCATAAGAAACCAAAATATGCAAGAAAAGCCAAAATTAAGCAATAACTACATTTCACACGCAATCATGACAAATGTAGTAAAATGTTATTAAAACCAAGTAAAAAGATATAAAAAATATGAAAAACTAACTAGAAAACTCTTAAAAATAGCGACATAAATGACACTTATCAACAAGCACGTGGTGGCTGCTACACGTGCAGCCCTTGGCGCACCATGGCGGCCTTGTGGCTTGCCGTGGGTATGCCGCCTAGGGTGCTTGCATTTGAGCTTACTTGAGGATTGTTTTTGTGCATAGCTTGGTACATCATTAAGGGGAATATGCGTAGAAGTTTCTTGCGTAGAAATGCAGTGCAATGAGTTCGTACAACATGGCCATGAAGGGCCACGTTATTCATGCGTGAAAGTTTAGTGATGTGGGCGGTGTAACGCTTAGCGACATCGGGCCCACTCCCACGTTTATTGAGCATAAAGCGGTTGTGCGAGGTGTGAGCACTCCAAGTCTTAGTTCTAGGCACTTAGACATTTTGGACTACGTATTTTTTTTGCTTAAGTTGTTGTTTTAATAATTTTTTTTATTTAATTAAAATTTTGGAGGCTAGCCCTCGGTTTTTTGAGCGACATTTGCAAAATTTAATTTTGGCAAATATTTGGGTTTACCAACTTAATTAATTGGATTAATTATCTTGGATGCGAAATTTAGTGGGAGATTCATTTATTATTTTCATAATCGGTTAAAACAACTTTGACTAGTTTTAATTAGGCGTGTTGATTGGATTAACCACCTAGATTAGTTATTAGTTCTCGCGTGTATATGCATTGTTACTTGTTTATCGTTGTAAAATGCACAGGCCATTCACAGATAGTGAATGGATGAATGGAATGTATATTCTCTCACAAGTTTTATGAAATGGCAACTAGTGGGGCCCGATTAGGATAGAAAATACGGACTGTGATCAGTGATGTATTCTGTAAATCTAAATACGGTATGCGAACCGTTGAGTATTTTTTTTACCTTAATATTTATATTAGTCCTAATCATAGATACTAGTAGTTGCATTTATTTTGATCAAGTCTTGGAAGACGAAGCCATGAAGTTGCAAATGAAGACCTTTTGAAGATCTCAAGGGGTCATGCTAGTTGCCAAATGCATCTCTATTTATGTTTTTCGATATATATATGTTTATGTTTACGAATTATATGTTAGATGCATGTTTAGGATTTCGAATGTTGTGATGATTAATTAAGTTCACTTAAATCAACCAACATAGAAACCCTAGGTCCCTAAATATTAAGTAAAACTTGCCATTCCAAAACAACACTTACCAACCGAACGAGGGTAGTGGTGGGCTACGCCAAAGCGAGTAATCACTACCTCTCTAAGGAACGTAAGTCATACCGGGTATGCAAGTTGGTTTTGGTTGTACTCAACGATATGAGTGATCGAGTCCTAACATGTCGTGGCAAAGTGAATAAATTGTTGAGAGAGCATTAGATGCGACGATTTATTCAACCAAGAGTGGCTTATTCAACCAAGAGTGGCTTGGAGCCATTATCAAAGCGTTGCTTACCTTAGGAGATTGAGTATTAAGACAAGCCAAAGCATGCTTAACCACTCTTTGTTTCTTTGGATCTTGGAATCGACTTATTCTCACCCAAAATGGGGACAACTTTTAAATGTGTGAATAAGACGTTTCAGATAAGTTTGATTAAAATGCATGAATTCAATCTTATTTAAGTATCATGAATGGTTTTTCATTTCAAATTCTTTCAAATGTAGAGTCATGTCTTCAACTATCGAAAACAATCTAATGTTCTCAGAACTTCCCGAGAAGTTATCATTTAGCTTGAATTTGGTAAAATTCAAGGAATGGGAAGAGGAATTCCGTTTGACCCTCCGCAATTGCTACCTAGAGCATATCTTGGATACGCCCATCCCGAGTTTCTACTCAAAAGGGATTATGAGTGATGTGGCTCATGAGGAGTGGAGTTATGATTGCAAGAGAGTCTCTCGACTCATGGAAAACTCCATTCCGGAATAGTGGAAGAAGAAATTCTACAACTACCTTCCAGATGTACTTCTCAAGGCTCTAGAAGATGTAGTTAATTTGAGGGTAACAAAGAGCGATAAGGGCAACTATGATGGACTCATGGAAGAAGTGACTAGGTCATTGTCTAGCATGAGGATCAAGCCACAACAAGATGGATGTCTTAGCAAAGAAAGGCAAGAAATATGGGCTAGGGTCTATAGTGCAAGACTTAGAACCGGGATGCCACTTCAAGCCCATGTGCAAAAGATGACGAGGTTATTTAACCATTTGGAACTGATTGGTAAACCGGTGGAGGATGAGCAAGCGACTCATATGCTTTTAAGCTCACTCCACTCGGGATACGTTGCAATAAAAATGCAACTTACCAACAAACGAAACAAACTGTCCTACAAGGAAGTTGTCCAAGAGCTCCAGAAAAGCTATTCTGGCAAGGCGGCTATGTTTGCTCTAAGGCTCAAGAAGAAGGAGTTCAAAAACAAGGCTAAGATGTGCTGCTTCTATTGTAGTAAGCAAGACCACTACAAAAGAGAATGTAGCGAGTATCTGGAAGATGAGGCAAGAGGAAAGAAAGCCTCAATCTCAGGATCAACTTGACACTTGAAAATAAGCAATTTATAAGGTATTATATACCGGAAAATTGACTCATTTTATGCTCCTATTTTAGAACGAAATGAGTGGTGTTTTTCAAGTGGTCATGAGTACACAAGTGGAAGATGAAGAAAATCTATCCAAGGAAAGCTTGTAATCTCATGTATTTGTCTAAATTCTAAAACTTGTAAGTTTTATCTAACATACTTTGATCTTGCGACGTTGGACGTCATTTTAACCTTGATCGCAAGACCTTTTGTGTAATGTCTTGTTTACAGTTATGGAAATTACACTTTTTGTGTGTTTAGAAAAAATTGTTTATGATGATACTGAAAGAGCTAAGACCATTAAGTCAAATAAAAATTACTTGTTGCATTGCCGTCTTGGCCACATTAACATCAAACACATCAAGAAACTTCTACAGGAAGGTATTCTTGACTCTTTCGATTTAGAATCCTTTGAGAATTGCGAAGGATGTTTATTAGGCAAGATGATTAAACAGCCATTCTCCAGGTTGGGAGAAAGGGCATGAGACTTATTAGGTCTAATACACACTGATGTATGTGGACCAATGAGCTCCACCACAAGAAATGGACACTGATATTTTATCACCTTCACAGATGAGTATAGTAGATATGGTTATTTCTACCTAACGTCGCATAAATCTGAATCGTTTGAAAAGTTCAAAGAATTTCAGAGTGTAGTTGAAAATCAGCTTGGCAATAAAATTAAAGCCCTTCGATCGGATCGAGGTGGTGAATACTTGAGCCAAGAATTCGATGACCATCTGAAAGAAAAGGGTATACTTTCAGAATTGACACCTCCAGGAACTCTACAATGGAACAGAGTATCCGAAAGGAGAAATCGGACCTTGTTAGACATGGTACGATCAACAATGGGTCTTAGTGATCTTCCTATCTCTTTCTAGGAACACGCATTTCTAACTGCGGTACTAACACTGAATCATGCACCATCAAAAACTATAGAAAAGACTCCATATGAATTATGGACGAAGAAACCTCCTAGGTTGTCTTTTCTAAAGATATGGGCAGGGGATGCGAAGCATCTGTCAAGAAATTGATTTATGACAAACTTCATCCCAAATCTGACAAGGTTTACTTTGTGGGCTACCCAAAAGAAACCAAAGGGTATTACTTCTACAACAAATCGGAGGACAAAGTGTTTGTTGCTCGCGATGGTGTCTTTTTTGAGAAGGAACACCTTTCCAAAATGACAAGTGGGAGGAAAATCGAACTCGACGAAGTTCGTGAGGATGAGCAACAAAATTCAGAATGACAGTCAAAGTGCCTAAACAGCATCTGTTGACGCAGGTCAAAATGATCAAAATGTGCAAAGTCAAACCGACAATGCAAATGCTCAATCCATTACTCTACGTAGGTCTCAGAGGCCAAGATCTCAACCTGATAGATATCTTAGTTTAGTATTAACCGAGAATCAGGACATCCTGATTATGGATGGAGATGAACCGGCAACCTACAAGCAAGCGATGGCAAGCACCGACTCTGCTAAATGGCAAGAGGCCATGAGATCTAAAATGGATTCCATGTTTGAAAATCAAGTATGGGACTTGGTTGACTTACCCGAAGGTTATACACCTATCGAATGTAAGTGGATTTTCAAGATGAAAACCGACAAAGATTGAAATGTATTTATTTACAAAGATAGATTGGTGGAAAAAGGTTACAGACAAGTTTATGGTATTGATTATGATGAAACCTTTTCATCCGTCGCAATGCTGAAATCCGTTCGGATCCTCCTAGCGATTGCTGCATATTACAATTATGAAATATAGCAGATGGACGTCAAAACCGCCTTCCTTAATGGTATTTTTGAAGAAACTTTGTATATGACACAGCCTGAAGGTTTTGTCGACCAAAACAATGCTGGGAAGGTTTGTAAGCTTAAGAAGTCCATTTATGGACTAAAGCAAGCAAGCAGAAGTTGGAATCTGCGATTCGATGAAGCCATCGGTAAGTTTGGTTTTATCAAGAATCCAGATGAATCTTGTGTTTACAAGAAGGTTAGTGGGAGTGACATCGCCTTCCTAGTCTTATATGTCGATGACATATTGCTCATTGGAAACAACATTCCGTTGTTAGAGTCTATAAAGGTCTGGCTTAGAAAGTGTTTCTCAATGAAAGACTTAGGAGAGGATCATGTATGCCATGATATGTACTAGGCCAGATGTATCGTATGCCCTGAGTGCTACGAGCCGTTACCAATCAGATCCAGGAGAGGCCCATTGAACTGCGGCCAAGAATATCCTAAAGTACCTGAAAAGGAACAAGGATAAATTCCTGGTGTATGGTGGTTCAGAGGAATTAGTTGTGGAAGGTTATACCGATGCAAGCTTCCAGACAAACAGAGACGATTTCAAATTGTAATCTTGATATGTGTTCTATCTAAATGGAGGAGCGTTTAGTTGGAAGAGTGCAAAGTAGAGTACAACTGCAGATTCTACAACTGAACTCGAATACTTAGCAGCTGCTGAAACAACTAAGCAGGCTGTTTGGATTCGTAAGTTCGTTGGTGAACTTGATGTTATACCCTCCATAAAGGGTCCAATAGCCCTCTATTGTCACAATAATGGAGTTATTGCTCAGGCCAGAGAGCCAAGGGAACATCAGAAGATTAAACATGTCAAATGACGGTTTCACATGATTCGAGAATGGAAATTAGAAGGTGAAATCAGAATTTGCAAAGTTGGAACGGATGACAATGTAGCCGATCCACATACTAAACCTTTGCCTCAAGTGAAGCACAACAAGCACGTTGAGGCAATGGGAATCAAGCATGTAGGAGACTAGCTTTGATTTCCTTGTTTAGTGTTTTAGTTAATTTTGAACATTTAATGTAAGACACTAAGAAAAACAATTTAAGTTTTGGAGTAATATAAATTTTATGCAATATTTTATCACTCCGTTTGCTATTTAATTGCGTTTTAGGATTAAATAATGAGTCCATTCGATTTTGAGAATATTCAAAATAGGGTATCAAGACCAGTCTTGGTAAGGAAACACCTATTAAGTGAACATTGAATATTATAATCTAAAATTATCCCTAATCAAGGTCATTTAAACGGTGGATGATTAATGATCAATTGAGATTAGTGTGTAGTCTGATTTATAACACTGCTTCTTGTGCTACGAGGACATGATTGTCATTAATCATTTGCACAGGTATTGGTTTAGAACCATACTGGATCGACCTACAAGAATACTTTAAGAGATTAAAAATCGTCATAAGTATACTTCTCATTATGGCTATCGGAACCTATTTCCTCCACCATGAGTATTGTGAGTTCTCTTGTTTGAGTACTAGTCCGCTTTGAGGTTGTCAAACGTCTGCCGTAATAATGGATTATAACGGCAACACTCGGGCGGCTAGGTCCTCTCAGTAAAAGGAGCTACATTACAAGACTGGGAATGTTCCCCTACTAAAATAGGGAAGATGTCTTTGTTGTATACAAGGCCTCTCGTAGAGCGAGAATGTGAAAATGCATGGCCGTGCTCGGATGGATTTTAGAAATCATCTATTTATTGACAGTCGGACTCGAAATCGAGATTCACTTCTAGACGTAATAAGGATGAAAAAATAACCTTACCTTATAGTTCATGAAGAGACATTAAGCGACATAGGAAAAAGGTTGTACACTGAATGCGCACTTGTCAGGAAGGACAAGTGGGAGATTGAAAGGAATGTTGTCCTTTGAACAAGTGTACTTTCCGTTAGTGGATTTAAAATTATTAGAAAGCTAATATATTCAGTAAGGTCAAGTGATCGGAGTTTCCTGGGTGGAGGCCGCTTCCGATCAGTAATATTAATGCATAATTAATATTACAGCTTAATCTTGGCTGAACCCTTCGGCTGACACCCAAGAAATTAACAAACCGAAGCAACGAATTAATCCGGAAGGAACTAATAAGTCAACCGAGTAATTAATATTTAGACGTCGGGAATTCGAGCTTAGAGCGTCGAAACCAAACGTCGGAAGTCGAGTCGAAAAATAGAAGAAGACGAGACATGAAAATAATAATAAATCAACAAAGACCAAAATACCTCTAGCATCGGAATGCCCCGAGCAAACCGAGTGCTAGGGACATATGACATAGCATGGTGCCTAGCATGCGCACCTGGCCGAGCTTAGGCTTGCTGGTGCGTGCGAGCGCACCAATACTAGCATCGCAAGGCTAGGCGCGCCAACAGCAGCAGCTAGCAGCAGCATGGCTGGGCCAATGTGTGCTGCCTAGCAATGCTGGGCCAATGCATGGACATTTTTTTCAAGCTCTTTTGTTTAGAGACGCGTGGGCATCCTATTAAAGCTCTTTGTTCAGAGACGCGTGGACATTTCTTTCAAGCTCTTTTGCTCAAAGACGCGTGGGCATCTGAAGGTTCAATGGGCACTCAAGAGGGGGGGTGAATTGAGTGTTAAGTAATCGTTGGCTAATTTTGCTTCTTTTCGGATTATGTGTGAGGAACCAGTTGTGCTGGTTCCCGTACGCAGCGGAATATAAATAAGCAATAAAGAACACAACAAATTTAACGAGGTTCAGCCAACTCAGGCCTACATCCTCCTATCCTAAGTTCTTTATTAATCTACTCCGAAAAACAAAGACAAAGAACACTCTGCTGTTTCCCTACTCCGGGAACCAGCAAACCCCACACTCTACTCCGAGTGTGCTCTCGACTTACACTCGTAAGCCCAATGTGTTTGAACTCACAAACACTCACCCAGCCTTTAACCCCTTTGTTAAAGACTCAATACAAGAATCAAGAACTCTCCTTTGATCTCACTTCTACGAAGCTAATTAAGAGAAAACGTTTAAGTACTAGAATGCTCTTGTATATAACTTGATGAATGGGATTAGTGCTTAAGTATATGCTCTCAAATAATTGCTCTTTTAATTTCTTGAGAGGCACACGAAATATGTGAAATAAGATGAGTTTATATAAGCTTAGATTCCTAAAACCTAGTTTCCTTAAATCACACAATCTTAGAGAATAAGATATATTGTAATTTTAGGAAAGTATTTATCTTATTTGATTTAATCACAAAGATAGAATCAATTAAGATAAATACTCCTAGTTTTTAGGTAACCAAGAATATTTCATCTTATTTCCAGCTGCACAAAATATTTTCAAAATAATCTTTTCGAAAAAATCTTTTTGTAAAATCTTTTTCCAAAACGGCAGCTCGAATATTTCGTACAGTGAACCTGGTTCCCCGACCTGGTTCCCTGAATTGAAACATGTTATGAAACCTGTTCCAACTTTGTACCAGATTTCATATCATACTTCAATATACTTTTAAGCACTTATATAACCCAAACATGCAAGCATACTACGGAGCATATTACATGAAAACCTAGATAACATATTAAAGCATAAATCGTCTTTTCTTCATGTAATCTTCAAGACTTGAATCTTCCTTGAATACTTCTATTATGAGCAAACAATCTTTCTTCGAAATATCTTCGAAAGGCTTCTATGCTCCAAGTCTTGGAATCAACTCAACTACTGCACATGTAACATGGTTAATGCACAATAAAGAGTATGTGACTGCTTTTCCGCATAGCAGTCAAGGAAACGGTTCATACTGGTTCCCCACCAGTACATAGCACATTTATCATCTAACTGTTTCTTGTATATAGATAAGTTAGTTCAATAGATAACTCATATAATCAATAACTTATCTAGGAAAACAGTGTTCTATTATAGCTGGTTCCAACCAACTGTTTTCAACACTTATTAAAACCTGTTTCCCATAGCTGTTTGTCATCATTCAAAACCATCATTCAAAACCTAAGGGACTCAACAAATTCCCCCTTTTTGATGATGACAAACTTTTGAAGTTCCTGAACCTGTGGACATGCTCAAAAAAGAAAACCGTCAAAAACTTCAAGGACTCAAGACTCTTTGGAACAAGTCAGTTAGGCCAACTGGTTCCCTAAACAGAAAATAGAAAATACGAAATAAAAAGACTCAAACTGACTCAATCTAAACTAGCTAAACCTTAGGCTTCAACTTCAGACTACTTCCCCCTTTTGGCATCATTAAAAAGTATCCCAAAGTAAAAGTAATGTGCACAAGTTAATGTGCTTATCCATACAATGGCATCAACCACCATTCAAGCATTATGCTGCAAAAAGAGATTAGTCAAACAGTTCATACCATAGCAGAGTTAGTAGTTCATACAAGCCAACAAAGTTCAACCAAAGAAGCCCAAATCCATCCAAAAAGAAAGTTCATGGAATGGAGAGAAGTAGACAGACCAACAAAATCAGTTATTTTAGAATAAACATGAGGGTGAGGAAACAAGAACAGAAACAGCATCACTCCTCATCATCATTCTCGTTCCCTTCCTCCTCCTCGAACTTTGCAACATCTTCTGTATTATCATCTGATTCCTCTTCATCCTTGTCACCATGCTCCAACATCATTATATTACTAAGCATATTCTTGTGATTCCCCAATCTGTTTCAAAACCACTTCCTGACCTGCTGGTTCCTCTATTTTTTTTTTTTTTTTTTTTTTTATAAATCATGAGAGATCCGCACTTATTCATAAAGTTCTCCTTATTGCATAACGAGTACAAGACTAGCATCACATCAATCAAGCAAAGACCTCCACACTTTTGTGGTGTGAAAGGTTCTTGCTGGTACCCTTTTTCTCTTGGTTTCCGGAAGAGAATTAATGGACTGTTCCTCCTACACCTTCTCAGTGAACTTCTTTAATGAAGATTGAGTTACTCTACTTCGTACCATGGTCTTAACAATGAGTGTCTCCTCATTTTAACCAACAATCTCTATTTCATCCTCTTCACTCTGACTTTTCCGAATTTCCTCCAACTTCGGGCTTAAGGACATTTGAGCTTCCTTCTGATGTTCCCCCTGAGACTGAGCTGGTTCCTTGAGTGAACAATAACCGAATGAACAATGATGAATTTAAAGCATACGAGAGAGAGAAAGAGAATTTCGAGTGATGATGATTGATGATCTGCACAAAGGGTTAGTGTATATTTTTAACAATGAAGCACAAAGAGAGAAGAAGGAAAGAAAAGAGTTAGTTGAGCCAATAAAAAGCAACTGTAAAGGATATTTTTTTTATTTTTTTTTAAATTGAAATCAAAAATTTGGTAATTATCTTTTACCATAATTATCTCAACCAACTATAAATAAGGCATATGATATGTTTGCCTTTTATATGGGATTAAATAACTGAAATAAGATAAATTCCTTCCAAAAGGAAATATCTTATAGTAATCTTCCGAAAATAAAAGATATTATCGGATGACATATCAGAGCTGGTCTGCTGTTTCCCTTTGCTGGTACCTGTATAGAACCATGTCACGCTGTTTCTGGCAATTCAGCCTGATTTCACCTGTTTCTTGCAACAATGATTCTCAATCCTTTTGAGATTTTGAACCATCTACATAACACTTGAAAGATATCAACATAAGTATGTACACACACTATACAAGAGAATACCATTCTAACCAATCATTGAAGGAAGTAATTGAAGCCAATACCTAAATTCTAACTAGACCTAAAAGGACTCTTAACCTACAAAAAGACTCTCTACACAAAGGCTTTGTGAAGATATCAGCAATTTGATCTTCACTTTTACAAAACAACATCTCCACCAATCCTTTTTCCACATTGTCTCTTAAAAAATGGTGTCTTATTTCAATGTGTTTTGTCTTGGAATGTTGCACAGGATTCTTTGAAATATTGATTGCACTAGTGTTATCACAAAAAATAGGAACACTTTTATAAATAACACCAAAATCTTTCAGCTGGTTCCTTATCCACAGTAGCTGGGAACAGCATGAAGCTGCAGCTATATATTCAGACTCTGCTGTGGATAGGGCCACTGAATTTTGCTTTTTAGAACCCCATGAAATTAGACAAGAGCCAAGAAAGTGTGCCATACCTGATGTGCTCTTTCTATCAACTAAGAAGCCAGTATAATCTGCATCTGTGTATCCAATAAGATCCCCTTTGGGGTACCACAATCCCAGATTTGCTGTTCCTACAAGATACCTAAGTATCCTTCTAACAGCCTTCAAGTGAGATTCCTTTGGATTGCTTTGAAACCTAGCACACAAACCAACAGAAAACACAATGTCAGGTCTACTAGCTGTTAGGTAAAGTAGAGAACCTATCATTCCTCTATAAAGAGAAGCTTCAACATCTTTTCCCTTAAGATCAGCATCTAATTTTGTAGATGGGGGAACAAGTGTATCATAAGCTTTGCTGTTCTCCATGCCGAATTTTTTCAGCAACTCTTTTAAGTACTTTTGTTGATGGATCATTATTCCATCATCCATTTGCTTAATCTGCAGCCCTAGGAAGAATCCTAGTTCTCCCATCATGCTCATTTCAAATTCACTCTGCATAAGATTAGCAAATTCATCACATAAAACCTGATTAGTAGCACCAAATAAAATATCATCAACATAAATTTGTACTACAATCAAGTGTTTCCCCCTGGTTCTTATGAACAAGGTCTTGTCTACTGTTCCCCTCTTGTAATCATTTGCCATCAAGAAATTGGACAATCTTTCATACCAAGCCCTCGGAGCTTGTTTCAACCCATATAATGCTTTGTCCAACTTGTACACATGTTGGGGGAACAGTGCATCTTCAAAACCAGGTGGCTGCTCCACATATACTTCTTCCTTTAAATATCCATTGAGGAAGGCAGTCTTTACATCCATCTGAAACAGCTTAAAATTCATGTGAGCAACATAAGCAATTAAAATCCTAATAGCCTCTAGCCTAGCTACTAGTGCAAACGTCTCATCATAGTCAATTCCTTCTTGTTGATTGTACCCTTGCACCACTAGCCTTGCTTTGTTTCTTACTATAGTACCAAGGTCATCTAACTTGTTTCTAAAGACCCATCTAGTGCCAATGACTGATCTTTCCTTGGGACGGGGAACCAGGTGCCAAACCTGGTTCCTCTGAAACTGATTTAACTCATCTTGCATAGCTAGTACCCAATGAGGATCAGTCAATGCCATTTTATAGTCAGTAGGCTCTACATTAGACATGAAAGAATAGAAAGCACAAAAGTTTTGAAAAACATTTGTTCTCGTTTGAATCCCCTTATTTATATCACTAATTATTTGATCAGTGGGATGAGAAGATTGATATCTATAACTTTTAAAATTAAGACTGTTTTGTGCTTTCTCATTAAGTTGGGAACCAGCATGTTCATGGATCTCTCCTTCTTCTGGGGAGCCAGGAGGATTCACATTCATGCTGTTTCCTCTATCATTACTTACCTCAGGTTCAGGGGTGGTACCTTCTTCTGTTCCCCCTGAACTCATTACCTGTCTATTATTTGAGGAACCATCAGGACTTGGTTCCCCTTCAGAGTCCTCATTATCTTCATTTTCTTCTCTAGGCACTTCATCATTATCATCTGGTGGAGTATTTGGTAGGCCTAGATCTGCTTGCACTTCATCTGTGGGACCAGTATACTGGTTCCCCGTGAAATCCATCAATCCAATCACTTCATCAGGTTGTACCTGCGCAATCTCAGAAGACATGTTAAATTCATCAAAAATGACATGGACACTCTCCTCAACACAAAGAGTCCTTTTATTGAAGACTCTATATGCTTTGTTGTGAGAAGAGTATCCAAGAAAGATTCCCTCATCACTTCTAGGATCAAACTTATCAAGTTGATTCTTCCCATTATTATGCACATAACATTTACATCCAAAGACACGAAAGTATGTGATGTTGGGCTTTCGACCTTTAAGAAGTTCATAGGGAGTCTTATTTAACTTTGGTCTAATGAGACCTCTATTCAATATATAGCAAGCAGTGTCAACAGCTTCTCCCCAAAAACTCTTTGGGAGACCACTCTCAATGAGCATCGTCCTCGCCATCTCCTCAAGAGTTCTATTCTTCCTTTCTACAACACCATTTTGTTGAGGTGTTCTAGGGGCTGAGAAGTTGTGATTAACTCCATGTTCCCTACAATAATCAATAAAGTTAGCATTATCAAATTCAGTACCATGGTCTGATCTTACCGAGACCAGCTTGTGGGTGAGCTGGTTCTCCACTTGTTTCACCAATGTTACCCATTCTTCAAACGTTTCATCCTTTGTGTGTAACATCATTACCCAAGTGTACCTAGAATAATCATCAACCATAACACAGACATATCTATGACCTCTTCGACTTTGTACTCTCATGGGACCACACAAATCAATGTGTACAAGTTCGAAGGGTCTGCTGGTACTCAAAACAGTTTTAGACTTAAAAGAAATTTTGACCTGTTTCCCCCTTACACATTCAGAACAAACTTTATCAGCTTCATACTTAATGTTAGGAAGGCCTACAACTAAGTCACGTGTTTTAAGTTTGTTTAGAAGTGTTAGGCTAGCATGTCCAAACCTCTTATGCCAAATCCATTGATTATTGTCAGAAACAGCTCTCAAACAGATGTACTTGTCTTGAGGGATTTTATCTAAGAAGGTGATGTAAACATCATGCTTCCTGGTTCCCTCACATACAAGTTCTCCTGTTTGTGAGTTAACTATGTGACATAGGTTGGCTTGAAACTCAACTATATTACCTTTGTCACATAATTGAGAAATACTCAAGAGATTATGTTGCAAGCCTTCAACATAATAAACATCATCTATTGCGTTAGAAAGTGTCTTACCAACCTTACCTAAACCAGTGATGGTTCCCTTGCTGTTATCCCCAAAGGTGACACTTCCTCCATCAAAGGCCACTAGTGAAAGGAATTGATCTTTATCCCCGGACATGTGTCTTGAGCAACCACTGTCCAAATACCAATAGGTGTCTCCCTTCACTCTAGCCTGCAAGAGCAAATCAAACATTAGTTTTAGGAACCCAAACATACTTGGGTCCCTTTTCAACAACATTAACATCTTGTTGATCCTTTCTTCTCCACACATATTTTACATCCTTGCTGTTGTTATTAGCACTAATTTTCTTAGCTGGACATTCATGTATCTTATGTCCATTTTTACCACAATGAAAACACACATGCATCTCTTTAGTCATGACATACTTGCCTCGTTGATATTCTTTGATCCAGGTGGTTTCTCTGGGAGACCAGTTAGTCCTGGTTCTCTGTCTAGTATAACCAAGACCAACTTTTCCTCTGTTTCCTCTTGATGAAGTCAGGTAATTTAAGGATTCTTGAGCATTCAATAATTTGTCCACATGTCTATGACTATCATTAAGTTCTTTTTCTCTGGTTTCAAGTGTTTTAGTTAGCAATTCGTTTTTCTCTTTAAGAAAATCAAAGTTACTTTTTAAAGCTTCGAATTGTAGATTAAGCTTTGAAACCATAGAGTCAATAGACATGTCAACAATCACTGGTTGCTTGTCCTTTTTCAGTTGATTGATTTCCGCATGCAAATCACAAATATTACTTTCATACTTATCAATCGTATTACTGACATCTACACTGGTACCTGTAGGGGAAACAGTGAACTGTGCAGCTTTAAGTGAAGCAATTTCCTTGTGAGAGTTTTCCAGGTTGTAAGCCAATGTTTCAAAGGCCTTCAACAAGGAAGTTCTAGTACACGAATTTGCTTTACTTATAGCTACTGAAAAATCAAGAGTATCACTAGTGGTTGATAAGTCTCTAGGGAACCAGGAGGTCAGATCCTCTTCACCATCAATTGGTTCAAACGATCTTTCCTTTTCTAGTTCCACTTTACACTTGTCCAATTCAACCTCTAGTTCTGCTACTTGATTTTTTAGTTCATAACAGACTCCTTCTAGATGATCACAACTAGCAATAGCAATATTACATTCACCACGTTTTTCTTTTAATTCTCTTTTGCAAGTTATGTATGTTTCACTTAGTTTATAGCATTCATCTAGTAAGGAATCAATACAAGCAAGCATATTTTCTCTATCATATTCATGCATATCTTCTCTAATTTGCTCTAAGCTTACGTTGCGTTCATGTAGTACATCCTTCTTTGCCATAAAGCATTTGTTGAATGTACTGGTTCCCCCTCTGGTTCCTGGACCAGTGCTGTTTTCCTTTATGTTTGTAAAGGCAGTTAGGCAAACATCTGAGTTGGGTGATCCTTCTTCTTCATCTGACCCTGAGTCAGAGTCTCCCCACATGGAAGCTATCATGGCATTCTTGTATGCTTGTTTATCTCCGGATTTAGACTGTTTGTCATTCCACTTAGGACAATCTCGAATAAGATGTCCTTTTTCTCCACACTTGAAACATCCTGTAGAAGAAGAATTAGAGTTAGATTTTTTATAGTTTTTAAAATTCTTACCTTTGAAATTCTTTCTTTGATCTCGAAGAGATCTCTCAAATCTTTTTGCAATCATGCTAATTTCATCTTCATCATCTTCTACTGTTCCCTTAAGCGCCATGCCTCTTGCTGGTTCCTTCTCAGACTTAGAGTCAATCAGCATCTCATGATTCATAAGGGAACCAATCAGCTGTTCCAGAGACAAGGTAGACAGATCCTTTGCTTCATATACTGCTGTTACCTTGGCTGTCCATGCATCTGTTAAACTACGCAATAATTTTCTCACAAGATCCTCGTCAGATAAATTTTTACCAAGAGATCTAAGATCATTTACAATAGTCATAAACCTACGAAAGCAATCATTGATTTTTTCATTTTTATTCATGGCAAACAATTCATATTTAGACATGATTAAATCAATTTTAGACCGTTTTACCTCACTGGTTCCCTCAAACGCAAGTTCAAGGGTGTCCCATATCTCCTTAGCACTACTGCAGCCAGATATACGATTTGTTTCGGTCTCACCTATTGCTTGTTGTAGTATTGACATTGCCTTAGCATTCTTCTCCAGCAACTTGTAATCAGCAGTGACCAATTCGCTATCTTTCTTGGGGACCTGGTTCCCCTCAACATCTGTCTTGAGAATGATATTTGGACCATTTTTAACTACGAGCCAGCATTCATAATCAATACCCATGATAACATTCTGGATCTTGTTCTTCCACCAAGCATAATTATTTCCATTAAACTTGGGTGACTTGTTGTCATAACCGATTGCACTTAATTCTTGAGTACTCATTCTTAACTCCTCTAGATGTTACTCTTTCGAGAAGCTTAGGCTCTGATACCAATTGAAGGTTCAATGGGCACTCAAGAGGGGGGGGGGGGTGAATTGAGTGTTAAGTAATCGTTGGCTAATTTTGCTTCTTTTCGGATTATGTGTGAGGAACCAGTTGTGCTGGTTCCCGTACGCAGCGGAATATAAATAAGCAATAAAGAACACAACAAATTTAACGAGGTTCAGCCAACTCAGGCCTACGTCCTCCTATCCTAAGTTCTTTATTAATCTACTCCGAAAAACAAAGACAAAGAACACTCTGCTGTTTCCCTACTCCGGGAACCAGCAAACCCCACACTCTACTCCGAGTGTGCTCTCGACTTACACTCGTAAGCCCAATGTGTTTGAACTCACAAACACTCACCCAGCCTTTAACCCCTTTGTTAAAGACTCAATACAAGAATCAAGAACTCTCCTTTGATCTCACTTCTACGAAGCTAATTAAGAGAAAAAGTTTAAGTACTAGAATGCTCTTGTATATAACTTGATGAATGGGATTAGTGCTTAAGTATATGCTCTCAAATAATTGCTCTTTTAATTTCTTGAGAGGCACACGAAATATGTGAAATAAGATGAGTTTATATAAGCTTAGATTCCTAAAACCTAGTTTCCTTAAATCACACAATCTTAGAGAATAAGATATATTGTAATTTTAGGAAAGTATTTATCTTATTTGATTTAATCACAAAGATAGAATCAATTAAGATAAATACTCCTAGTTTTTAGGTAACCAAGAATATTTCATCTTATTTCCAGCTGCACAAAATATTTTCAAAATAATCTTTTCGAAAAAATCTTTTTGTAAAATCTTTTTCCAAAACGGCAGCTCGAATATTTCGTACAGTGAACCTGGTTCCCCGACCTGGTTCCCTGAATTGAAACATGTTATGAAACCTGTTCCAACTTTGTACCAGATTTCATATCATACTTCAATATACTTTTAAGCACTTATATAACCCAAACATGCAAGCATACTACGGAGCATATTACATGAAAACCTAGATAACATATTAAAGCATAAATCGTCTTTTCTTCATGTAATCTTCAAGACTTGAATCTTCCTTGAATACTTCTATTATGAGCAAACAATCTTTCTTCGAAATATCTTCGAAAGGCTTCTATGCTCCAAGTCTTGGAATCAACTCAACTACTGCACATGTAACATGGTTAATGCACAATAAAGAGTATGTGACTGCTTTTCCGCATAGCAGTCAAGGAAACGGTTCATACTGGTTCCCCACCAGTACATAGCACATTTATCATCTAACTGTTTCCTGTATATAGATAAGTTAGTTCAATAGATAACTCATATAATCAATAACTTATCTAGGAAAACAGTGTTCTATTATAGCTGGTTCCAACCAACTGTTTTCAACACTTATTAAAACCTGTTTCCCATAGCTGTTTGTCATCATTCAAAACCATCATTCAAAACCTAAGGGACTCAACAGCATCCTATCAAAGCTCTTTGTTCAGAGACACGTAGACATTTCTTCCGGAAGCTCTATTGTACAGAGACACGTGGACATTTCTCTCAAGATCCATTGTTCAGAGACGAGTGAACAATCCTAAAAAAGAAGCTCTATTGTACAGAGACACGTGGACATTTCTTTCAAAGCTCTTTTCTTCAGAGACGAGTGAACAATCCTCAAAAAGAAGTTCTTTTATTTAGAGACGAGTGAACATCAATAGCGGCAAAGCATGACCACAACATCAAAACAACAAGATGTAGTTCCGTGGCTTAAGGAAGATTGTCACAAAATCGGTTACTCTAGAGACGTATGCTTGACGATGCAAGATACGCGTTTCTTAACTCTCTTATCTGTTTTAACATACGGTAGTTTGAAGGTATCGGCGTTGCAAGAATGATTTAGGATCGCAAAACGTTCTGAATCATTCTCCGTCCCAATCACTACATTAACTTTTGTTTTCGAAACATAAGTTTCTCAGAACTCAGTCGAAGTGGGGGCTTTTGTAGACACCCAAATAAGTCTCCCCAAAACCGAACCCAATGATGAATACCTTTCACGTCGTTTGATTATCGAATAAAGTGAAGTGTGAAAAGTCTAATGATGAGGATGTTTTTATTAAAATATTTCTCTTTCTGTTTTCAAAAATATTTCTTTTCTTACTCCTATTTATGAAAAACAGCCAGTCCAATTTGGTTTAGTCCATAATAAAGGTCCAATAATAGTGTAGTTGGATTGGGCTCAAAAAGATTTTTCCAATGATATATTATAAGCCCAATTTCGATGTATTATGAGGAAGTTATGGATTAAATTAAATTAGGCCCAATGATTTAAAGGTGGCCCGATGATCTAGAGGAGGTCTTATTAATGATGTTTTTAAGATGTTTTATTTAGAATAAAATATATTAAATCTGATTTTGAAAACTGCTCAGACGCATAATTACCTGCAACTGGTTTGTAAGGTAATTACATGTGTAAAAGTGCGTTGATTTATGGACTAGCACGAGACGACAGAGTTGTCACCTAGCACTGACCTTTGTTGTCTGGCGCTGACTCTTGTCGTTTGTGACATGAGGTATTTTATTCCGAATATGATTTTCTTCCATCCAGTGCTATTTTTCCTATAAAATGGGGTCGTATCTCCCTGTTTTCAAATGATCTACATCTCTCAATAATCTACATCACTATAATCATCTATCTATTTTGTCTCTAAAATCTAGAAGCTTTCCGTCTTTCTATACTCTTTCTAAAACTTCCATCTTTCAAAATTCCTCGTACATTAGCTTTAGAAACACCTAGCCGAGTTCGAAGTTGCCTTCTCCCTAGACGTGAAAGGTTGATAATTTCTGAGGGTTTGGTCCCAAATCTCTATTTCAATTATTTCATTTAATGGTTTGATTTAGTATTTTCCTTGAAGTTATTAACGTGTGTATTTTGTTATTAGAAAGAGGTACGAGGCATCGAAGTAAGAACTTTAATTTCTTTATTGATATTTTGATATAGAAATCATGCTTAGATTATTATTTTGATTCCTAATATCATGTTAGGATGTTTTATTGCTTCCTAGTATCATGTTTAGGGTAACAACTAATATTTCTAATATCAAGTATGGTTATTAAGATGCTTCCTATTTCTTTTCTAATATCATGTTAGTATCATGTTGGGGATAAAGCTTTGATCTTTGATGTTTAGTGACATGATAGGGTTTATTATTAATCTTGTTGGTATCATGCCTAGGATCTTGCTATTAATATTATGCTTTAACATGATTATGATAATTATGATTTTGATTGTTATTATTATTATTATGTTTCTTTATATTCATTGTTATTGCTTGATCACACCTTTTATGCCTGTTCGTTTAAAGGGAATTTGTACTTGCAATCACGCATAATAAGATAATTAATAATCTTGTTTAGGGTTAATTTGATTATAATTCAAGTGATCGCCAATAATAGTTTTATTTGTGCATTAATATTCAACCAACATAGATTAAACAGGTTTAGGGTTAATCTAATGATTGCATGTTAGTCAGAAAGCGCACATGAATACGAGAAGAATAAAGTAGAGGCCTACTATTAGGGCAAGTTTAATCTCTTTTAGGTTAGATTTGTACCTTCATTCCCAAACATCCCGTCATGGTTCCAAACCTATTGGAGTTAACGATCTCCTGGATCGTTAAGGGGTGTAACCTTCACCCTATGAACAGTTTACAAGTTCCTAAAACTTGTTGGCGACTCTTTTGCTCTAGCTTCCTTCCTTTTGGACGCTACCATGCTTAAGTGTATGATCATAGTGGGGCTCAAGTGTGGGATGTCTTGAAATATTCCCTACAGTGGTCAACCACCACCATATAATCCTTATTGGTGCCAAGGATGAACCAACCGTCCGTGTGCTTCTCCATCTTGGTCATGGAGTGCATCTCGTAGTAAACCGGAAATTCCGACTTGAAGCCCTTACGGATGCACGTCACCAAGTATTTTAAAAACATTCAACCAGCTATTCGACATTAGATGGAAGAGAGCAATGTTGTATTCGTCCAGGACTATGCGGACGAAGGGGTTAAGGGGGAAGCGGATTCCAACGTCTAGGGCGGCCCTATAGACGCTAAAATCTTTGCGGCGCGGCCGCTCGTCCTCTTAGGAGGCCACGGAATAAGACTACATTGGCGCCACCAGTTCAAATTCCTCCCCAAGGTGGAGGAATGACTTGTACTCCTCGAACCCATCATGAAGGTAGCCCAAGGCCGTGCTACCCATTGTACAGGCGTACGGGTCCTTGAAATGGACAATATTAGCGACTTCCCCTTCGGCCATCACCTCACCTTCTGCCACCTCACCCTTTCCCTCATTTTATGCCTTTTCGTCCTCTTGGCGAGGGCCATAGCCGCCCCTAGCTGAGGGAAACTCTTTAGGCATTAAGGGACCTTTGCCTTTGTCCTTAGCAATGGCCGTCCAATTTTCTAAAGAAGGGCCACTACGAGGAGGCAAGTCGGACGATTCATTAATGGATATCCCAACCCTTGGTCTTTCCGACTTGCTATGTTGGAGATGGAATTGTGCAGGAACTGAGACGGACGAACCAGCAACGTCCGCCCGAGGAAGGGAAGAAAGTCTCTCTCAAGATAGCAACTTGGCCGAATTCATGACCGAGTTGGCATGTTGTGGGGAGCTAAGTTTCGGGGATTGTCCGGAAGCTCCCGCAGCAGAAGAAACACCTTCTATTCGTTGGCACTCTTCAAAAGAAGAAGTTACTTCCACGACCGAGTAATGAGTACCCGTGAAAATGGTTGTATGGGTAGTAGACCCGGTCTCTATGTCTGTGCTATTCAGGTCATAAGGGGTCTTAGGATTAACCAGACTGTCGTCTGGGTTTTTGGCCGCGTGACGATTGCGTTGTTTCCTCGTCCTTACCATGTTCGACTACAGGGACAGAGAAGAATAGGTGGAAGTGAGTAGGTACGCACTAGAAATGGACCCACTCCATGAAGGAGACAACTCGTCTCTGTTCACTCTAGACTCCTCAGTCCCAAGCGAATGACCAGCCTTATGGGGAGAAACGGACAAAGCCGAGTGTTGAGCTAGATTTAAAAAATAAATAACAAAAAGAAAAATAATAATACAAGTAAAGCAAAAAGAAGAGAAAACAGACGACCTACTCAGTTCGTGTAGAAAACTTGAGAAGTTCTTGAAAACTCTTAAAGGCTGACTAGAAAACTAAAAAAAGTGTCCGAAAAGCTCAATCACACGGCGGAGCTCCTGAAGATTAAGACTTCTCTCTAGAGTTGTCAAGATGCTAAAGTGCCAAAATGAGGTCAAACCTCTTCTATTTATAGGCCAAATTTATGGGGGAAAAATGGTAAATGCTATGTCCTGCCCAGGAATTCAAACGGTTATTTTTTGAAAAAGTAAACCTAGAATTAGAAAGGGTAAAAATATAGTTATGTTAATTTGGATGGAGAAAGACACGGACGAGTAACGACGCGTCCAAATAGACGGTTAAGTGAGCGGAATTGAAGTTTTCATCCTTAAAATTTGGGCGTCCGAGCTTTCCTCCAAAGATTCAGGTGGCACGTTTTGTTCGCCTAATTCTCAGACTCAAACGTCCCCTAGAAAAGTTTTAGGCAAACAAGACAAGTTATCCCGACCAAGGCAGCCAACCTTGAAGGAGTGGATAGGTCCGTTTGCCTTCTCAGCTGCACGTCCAATCTCCATGTACTCTAGTGCACCGAGATGACTAGAAGATCAGAGGAGGCGGCTTGTATCGTACGGGCAACCCCCTCTAATGGGAAAATGTTTAGGATAAAAATACCCCTTTATTCGTGGTCCAATTCCATAGTGACACGTGGCCAAACCAGAGGGCGGTACGTGTCCCCATGGGAAGATGACACGCGTCTACTGCTCAAAAAGAGCACCTGAGATAAGAGAAAAAGGGTCTTTCTTACATCAGATCCCAAATCTTGAGAGATACCGTTGAAAACCGCAAAGCGGCACCCCCATCCTACACGTGGCACCACCTGATTGCGCAGCCAATCAGGTCACGCAAATTTAGTGTACAAACCCTAAAAGGGCACAAATTCCCACCCCTATAAATATCCTAATAATTTATGATGGGAGGGGTGGATTGTGACATTACATTTAAAAGAGCAATAAATATCTCCAACTTCTCTCTACTCTCTCTCTCTAGCTTTTCCGTTTTTGGTTAATAACTTAACCGTCGGAGGCGAATATTCCGGTTACGGAATATTCGTTGTTTTGCAGGTGTCAAGTCTCGTTGCAAGCAGTACGTGACCAGTGTCCTGAGGGAATCCAAAAAATCACCAAAATAAGACTCAAAATTGAGTATCTAAACTTAGCAACTTTTGGAGTTACTAAGTTTAGATACCAACTTATTGGTATCCTATGCACACTCTATCTCTCTTAGAAAAACTCTTTCATGTCTAACCATTGGAGATGATCTAATTGATTAATTAGCGCTCATGTAACATAATAGAAGTAGAGATATCAAAAGCTAACTCAATCTGAAAATTTTACCTGAACCCGTTTATTAACCGATCTATTTGGACCCAATAAAATGGTGACCTGAACCTAATATAATCGAACCTAAAACCAACCCTAGACCCGAGTTAACCTGAGTATTTGAGACCCGAACTCAAACATGAACCGACCTAGAGATGACCAGCTTAAATATAACCCACAAATTATTAGCCTAAACCAAACCAAACCTAAATCGAGATCGACCTAAACCCATTTTAATCCTTCAAAACCGGAATTTAACCTAACCTATGACTAACCCAACCCGAATGTAACCCGACAAGAAATTGTAACCAATATGTTACTAACCTGACCCGAAATTCAAACCGATCTGTTGGTAGAGGGATAAATTTGTTGTTGGATAAACACCCGAAGCCAAACAATATTTCTACAAAAACAAACCGAAGACAATTCTAGAGTAAGTAGAGGATTGTATCCACAGGGAATGGGTATGAGTACACCAAGAGTATGAAACGATTGAAATCTAGTTCAGTCAAAAAGTGGGGGTTTTGATTAAATAACTACTATGGAGACAAACACTAGGGGGAAAAGGAAATCGACACCTGCCAAACCAAAGGATCAAAACAATAGGCAAGCATGAACACAAATTGGGTGATAGAAAGGGCACTCAACATTGCCTTCTTTTGAAGCTACAACATTCTTAAACCAAACTCAACTAACAAGATAGGACAACCAAGTCTTAATAATGGGAATTAGGCTACTAACTCGGGTTTGTCTTTCAATTGGTCCAAGCTAGTGTTAAGGCACAAGTAATTGGGATTTCTCACCTAATTATTACAAGTAAGATAACTACATCATGTAGGAGTTATAGGTACTATATGATGAGGAAAAACATGAATCATATTCATAAGCACCTATCCCAAGATTGCATGCATAACACACAAGACACATAATCATACCTTTGAAACGTGAATTCCACGAAGAAAATCGACTGGAAAATTAGGGAGAGAATAGAACCCCAAGCGTTGCTCCTCTACTTAGTCCACGAGATTCAAACGAGTCGTCCACCAATACTAGATTGGGCGAGTAAAAGAGGAAAACCGCGATCACCACCTTTAATGGACTAAACCGACACCACCATCACGACCACCAACACCGGTGCCGAGGGAGGAGGAGATAGCCGAGAGACAGAGAGAGTGTGCGAGGGGTTAGGCTTCGTGTTTGATATTTAGGGTTTGATCTAAGTGATCAATGAGTTGTTATTTTCAAAACCCAAGACACTTAATCTATTTATAATCCTATAATAATTAGACTATGTATAGGGAATTTTTCAAGCATTACCCAAAATATGAACCCCACTGTGATCATACACTTAAGCATAGTGGCGTACAAAGGGAAGGAAGCTAGAAAAAAAGAGTCGCAAACAAGTTTTAGGAACTTGTAAACTGTTCATAGGGTGAAGTTTATACCCCTTAACGGTCTAGGAGATCGTTAACTCCAATAGGTGTGGAACCATGACTGGTGTTTGGGGATGAGGGTACAAATCCAACCTAAAAGAGATTGAACCTGCCCTATAAAATAGGCCTCTACTTTATTCTACTCGTATTCACGTGCGCTTTCTGACTAACATGCAACCATTAGGTTAACCCTAAACCTGTTTAACTATGTTGGTTGAATATTAATACACAAATAAAAGTATTATTGGCGATCACTTGAATTATAGTCAGATTAACCCTAAACAAGATTATTAATTATCTTATTAAGCGTGATTACAATACAAATTCCCTTTAAACAAGCATAAATGGTGTGATCAACCAATAACAACAAATAATAACAATAAAAATCATAATCATCATCATAATAATAATCATAAGGAAAAATGGAAATAAATAATCCCACCTTTGCGTGATCTGACAATAACAATCCCACCTTTTCATTATTACGAGGCAATCCCACCTTTGCATGTATTCTTCTTTGAATAGACCTTGACTTGTTAGTAACCGGTTTTTGTAGGTTATATGCCACCTGTCAATATGTAATAGGTTTATTTCATTTTTTTAATAAAAAAAGAAAAAAAATACAGAAAATAAAATAAATTGAAAAGAAACCCCAACCACCAACCCTCACCGTGAAACCCTACCCCCTACCCCAGCCACCACCAAAAACCGCCCGGCCACCCACCTCTACCTCCGAAAATGGCCGGTCATAACCAAAGATGTGATTTTAGGGTGTTTAAGGAGGGGTTTTGGGGCTAGGGTGGGGATATTCGGGGTGGTTATGGAGGTTGGGTGGGATTTTCTGAGGCTGGTTAGGGATGTTGGGATGAAGTTGTTAGTGATTATCGGTGGTTTATCGGTAGCTGGGTGGGGTTTTCGGCGGCTGTGTGGGGTTTCGGCGGGTTTACGGCGGCTAGGTGGGGTTTTCAAGGTGGTGGTTTCAGGGGTTTCAAAGGTGGGATTGTGCATCACAAGGTGATTTCGGGGGTAGGTTTTGTTGGCGGGGTGGTTTTCAGTATTTAGGGGTTTTGGCCGGCCGTTTTCAGGGGTTTATGGCGGCGGCCGGCCGGTTTCTGGTGTGGCTAGGGGAACGGTTAGGGTTTCACGGTGGTTGGGGGGTTGCTGGTGGTGGTCGGTTTTTTTTTTCTTGTTTTTTTGTTTTAAACTTTTTTTTATTTTGACCAATTATTGAAAGACACATGGCTGTCAAAAAAAAATAAAATATTTTAACCCGTTTAACAAGTTGTAGGTAAAAAGGTTTGTTAAAAGAAGATGACATGCAAAGGTGGGATTGCCTCGTACTAATCAAAAGGTGGGATTGTTATTATTAGATCACGCAAAGGTGGGATTATTTATTTCCATTTTTCCTAATCATAATTGAAATAACAATCATAATTAAAATAATCCTGTGAAAGCATAATAATAGCAAGATCCTAGGCATGATACAAGCAAGATTAATAACAAACCCTAGCATGTCACTAAAAATCAAAGATCAAAGTTTTAGCTCTAACATGATACTAACAAGATATGGATATGATATTAGAAAGCATAGGAAGCACCCTAAACATGATACTATAAAGCAATAATAACATCCTAACATGATGCCAGGAATAAAAACAATAATCTAAACATGAGTTCTACAACATAATATCAATAAAGCAATTAAAGTACTCACTTTGATGCCTCATACCTCTTTCTAATAACAAAATACACACGTTAGTAACTTCAAGGAAAATATAAATCAAAGAATTAAATTAAATAATTGAAATAGGGATTTGGGACTAAACCCTCAGAAATATCAAACCTTTCACGTCTAGGGCGAAGGCAACTTCAAACTTGGCTAGGTGTGTCTAGATCTTGTGAATGCGGTGTGATATTTTGTAAAAGGCTAGTTTAGAAAAGCTATAGAAAGAAAGAATAAGTTATACTGCTTAAGAGAGAGAAGAGAAGAATTAAAGAATTCTGGGTGAGAATTGATTATTGAAAACGGAGGTCCAAGAACCCTATTTTTAAGAAAATAGGCCGAAATTGATAGAAATGAGTTAGAGTTTGAAAATGAATAAAACACTATCCTTTCGCCAACGACAGAGTTTGTCGCCATGCGACGAGGTGCGACGAACTTGTCGTCAGGCGGTGCTAAGACAGTTTTTTCTTGCGGATTTTGTTTTTATCATATTTTTTGATTCACAAGTCTAAATAAGTCATATAATATGTCGTTAGAAAGGTCTTGAAGTCTAATTTCTAACCCAATTAGAATAAGATTAAAATATTTTGTAGATAAAAATATTTGGCCGAAATAGTGGAAGGGTGTCATTTTTGGATAGAGTTTCGTATTCCTTTCATATCTTTTTCGTTATAGCTCGAAATTAATATTATAATATATCATTGGAAATATAATTTCAAGATCTATCCATCCATATAAAATTAAGATAAAGACTATGAGTCACGAAAATAATATCTGAATATATTCCATTTCGTACAAAACAAGGATTCTCAATAGGAGTAGTTTTATTCAATTTCAAACTCTTTGAAATATAATTATCAATCCTAACACCATTAGGATTTAAGAGAACCTTATAGAGTATTCTAGAAGACTATAATCAATACTATTAGCTTTAGGAATGATAATTAATAATAAGCCCTCCTCTAGATTATTAGGCCGTATGAAATAACCAAACCGGGCCCAGTTTAGTATTTTGGCCATTACTTCCTCATAATTCATCAGAATTGGGCTTATAATATATCTTTGGAAAGGTCATTTCAAGCCCTATCCAACTACACCATTATTGGACCCTTGTCATGGACCAAACAAAACTAGACTGGCTATTTTCAAAAAATAGAGCAGGTTTTCAAAACAGAAAGAAAGATTTTTTTATAAAAACTAACCGCCACACTAGACTTTTCACACTTTCACTTCATTCAATTATGATTCGACGCGAAAGGTATTCATCACTTGATTTGGTTTAGGGGAGACACAAATGGGTGTCTACAGAAGCCCCCACTTTAACTTAGTTTGGAGAAACTTAGGTTTCAAAAACAAAAGTCAAAGTAGCGATATGGACAGAGAATTATCAGAACGTTCTGTGATCCTAAATCATTCTTGTAATGCCAATACCTTCAAACTAGCATTAGTTCAAAAAGATAAAAGAGTTAAGAAACGCGTATCTTGCACTGTCGAGCACACGTCTAGCTGCCTCCAATTTCCAATGTGATAGTCTTCCGCAAGCTAGGAAACACCATCAAAGATAACTCTGCTTGTAGTTATCCTCTACTGTTTGGACCATCCTCCGCAAGCTAGGGAACACGATTGAAGATAACTCTGCTTGTAGCCATCTTTAGTTTTGTGACAACTCTCCACATCCTAGGGAACATCATCTATCATTGCTGCTACATCTCGAGATTTTTTCATGAATCATAGTGACAATCTTCCCAATCATATAAAAATCCGTCGAAGACAGCCTCATCACGAACCGCTCTTCTCAAATCTTTGTGACAACCTCCACAATCTTAGCGAATGTCTTCGAAGACAACCTCATTTAGAACCTCTCTTCTCAAATCATGGTGACAACCTCCACAATTTTAGCGAATGCTATCGAAGACCGCCCATCTCGTGCTATTTTCTCAAATCTTGATGATAACCTCCACAATCTTAGCGAATGTCGTCGAAGACCGCCTCTCGTGCTATCTTCTCAAATCTTGGTGATAACCTCCACAATCTTAGCGAATGCTATCGAAGACCGCCCATGTCATGCTATCTTCTCAAATCTTGGTGACAACCTCCACAATCTTAGCAAATGTTGTCGAAGACTGCCCATCTCGTGTTATCTTCTCAAATCTAAGTGAGAGACCCTTTAATCTTAAAGTCCCCCTGTTGAAGACTTCTTCATCTTGAATCTTCTAATCGACCCTTCCATCTTTGGAAAATCCTTCACAAGAACCATATCTAAGATTCTTAAAGGCTTGAAATTGATTTTTGGAAATATCCCATCCAAGGAATTCTTTGTCAACCAATAATTCGATGCTTGCGATGAGCCAATGCTTAGGCGCTTTAAGCTAAGTGAGATGATCTTTTGTTAGGTCGATCACTCATTGCGATTGTAATCAAGCCGACTACTTAATAATGTTAAATTGCTTATAGGGGCTAACTGGCGTACCAAGGAACCCGAAAATTGTTGCACTAGGTCCGCGTAATCTAATATGGGGGACACGCATTATTTTGCCGCATTCTGCTTCTATCACCAGGCGACAGCCTTGTCCTTGTCGTTTGGCGCTGGAGTCGGGTCTTCCCTATTTTGCCCTTGCTGCTGCTGTTCGTTGCTCGGTTTTGCTCCGGACTTTGAACTTGGTCGTTTCCTTTCAACCAAATCCGCTCAAATCTTTTGTAAATTAAAGCTTTTCATCTCTAATTTGCTGATCCATGTAATTTTTTTCAAATTACTCTTATCTCGGAAGAATTTCATGCGTTTATATTCACGGTTTTTCGAAAAAAAATCCGGGAATGTCCTTGCTCGCTTTCTCTTTGGAAGTGATAGCTTCCTATGCCTCTAAACTCTGTCAAAAACCCTATCCTTTAGGATTTTACCGAGTCTAAGGTGCTTGATCAAAATCAAAATGTGCTTGATCAATCAAGCTGATCATCAATCTAACTGCGATCAGGCCGACTCTAGTTGATTTGCTAAGCCATTTGCGTCCTTTTGCTGCAAAGCTTTTGTACCTGCATTTATATTTTGGACTATAAGACTTCGCTCATCTTTTCTTTAGCGGTTGGCCTAAGGCTCAGTGTTGCTTGACTCATTAAGACTTAATGTGTTTCAAACATATATGACTTGCAATGACTTGACTCAAAGTGTTTGACATATGTGACTTGACTCAATTTAAGATGATACGACACGACATGACACAATGTTCATGACTCGTGTGTGCATTATAGTGTCATCGTGTGACTCGAAAAATGCAAAAAAGCAAAAAAATTCCGCCATTTTTTGTGGAGGGTACCGACTTTTTCCCGAAAAAGAAAGACGCTAAAAGGAAGAAGTTTTTAATGGTGCATGTTGAATGAGCTTAGTCAAATGTTGTTTGATACTATCTCTCAAGGTGCAAGGATTAATTCATCCTAGGCTATCTCAGTTGTTGACTCAATGATGAAAGTTGGGTAACTTAGGCACGGAGGCTAAGCACTTCATACTTTGTGATGCAATGATGAGTGATGAGTGATTTTGTATGACAAAGTATGCATCAACGTTGTGTTAAGATTTCATGACAAAGGGTTCGTAAGGGAAGGACTATTTGGTCATGTATATGTGCACTGTGTGAAAGTGACACTAAAGCTAGGCTACAAGGGCTAAGTGTGTGGGAAGTATTTTGAGAAGAGTCAAAAGATGGTGACTCTTAGGCTAGGTAAGCTTAACAATGTAGGGATCAAACCCCCAAGTCTTGCTCTAAGTAGATAGGGATGAGCATAGGGGATCCCTTGATATGATCATGGTGTGAGTTTGTGAATGTGAATAAGAATGCATTTTATTACGGCCGCACCTTATTGTGAGGTTGCCTATGTATCCGTTAGGAATCAGGCCGAACGTAGCTCTAGCCGAACCTTGCACAAATTTGTGTATACCTCAAAGAGGTATTTTAAGGGTTGTAACGTGGTTAGGCTAAAGGTTATAGAAGAAAGGGATAAAGGCTCAAGCCCTTAGATAAGCCCCCAATGTGTGAAACCTTGCATTTGATTCCTTATATTAGTATGCTTGAGATTTCTCACTTTTGAACTCTCTGTTGTTTATATTTTTTCTTTCTTTCTTTTTTTGCTTTTTTTTTTTTTATTTTGATAAGTGTGGGCAATCTCGATTATGCGGTCTATCACTCACTTGGCATTCATGTTTCTCAGGAACGGTACCGAGCACTCGATAAGAAACACAATCCGATACATTTTCTTATCAAAGATTTTTCATATCAAAGACCTTGGAACACTAGCCCCATTGTACACTTTTATTTTTTCTTATTTTTATCAATTTTAATCTTTTGAATCGCTCAAACATTTTAAATTGCATAAGTTATTACACATCATTCCATCCCAAGGTTAGGTAGATGTGGGTTGAAGAAAGAAAGGTCTATCGTTAGACGAGCCTCAAAGTGGTGTATCAAGAAAGTGATTATATATTTAAAGGTGAAAGTGATATGAGCTACAAGGGGTGCCTCTAATCATGGGTACATCTTGTTCTTAGTTCGACATTGATTTTATTTTTTTTTACGCGATGCAATGATCATATGCAAGAAAAAAAATGCTCATTTTATTAAAGGAAAACCAAGAAAGATCCTACAAAATAAATCTAAGGGCAAGTAAAAGGTGTCTATGCTAGACTTATTGGGGAAGGGATAAATAAAAGAAATAGAAAAAAAAAGAGGTCACGAAATCTTGTTGTTGAAGCTCGCTTCGTGTCTTGTGTTTTATCATCACTTGGTCTTCTTTCCAACTGGAGGTATAGGAAGCTTGTAATTGTCGATCAAATATTGGATGGCCTCCTTTAGCTTCCAACAGATCTCAATAGTATGACCCATACCTTGATGGTACTTGCTTTATGCATTTGGATTCCAACTAGGCAATCTCTTTTCAAGTGCGGGATCTTGAATAGGTCCAATGGGAGTAATGAGTCCCTTAGTATAGAGTCGAACGAAGGCTGCATCATAGCTCATCCCAATGCGGGTGAAGTCTTTCCTTAGTTGCTTCTTAGATCCTTGGTTATCCATGGCTAAGACTTCAGTAAGATCAAAGGTACTAACATTGTTACTTGAGTGGGCATTTTTGGAAGAAGAAAGATTGTCGTTCTTCTTTCCTTTCCATCCACTACGGTTACTATTGTTAGTAGTTTTTTGCTTTACGAGGTCATCTTCGATCTCGATGCCAATGTCATAGACGGCCTTGAAAGTATTCAAGTTGTGTTGATATTTTAAGTGCTTTGAATACTTTTCTTGTAATTTTTTGATGAACATCCTAACGGATTCTTTTTCAGTAGGGACTTCTATCATATTGGCAGAAGTTTTCTTCCACTTGTTAAAGAAGCGTTCATTCTCTCTTTTTCTTAAGATCTCAAGTTGTCTATAGTCGGTTTTGACTTGAATATTACACTTAATTATACCAAAGAAAGAGTTTACAATGGCATCCCAGGTAGAGGTTTTCTCTTTGTCAAGGAAAAAGAACTATTGTTGACAAACGGTTTCAAGAGATAAAGAAAACAAGGAATGAGAGACTTTCCTATCAATCCCCTTAATGTTCATTGTTTAGTCCCAAATTCCCTTAAGTGGAAGTAAGGATTTTCTTTTGCCTTGAACATAGGGATGTCAGTGGCATTGAACTTCTGCGGAAGAAGTTCCTTGTCCACTAAGACCCTTTGTGAGCTAATGCCATGTATATTTTGAGTCATTGAATATTTTGCTCAAGCTTTCTCGCATGAGCTCCATTTGTTGTTGTTTCACATGGTCATTGATTTGAAGGGTTAAAGTCTTCAGCACCTTAGTCATGTTAGCCATTTGCTTCTTGAGTTCATTGACTTCTTCTTAACTTGCCATTATCTACTTAGCTTTTCTCTTTTGACGAATCGGTTCATCAAAAAGTTGTACTTGAATAAAGGTGTTGTCCTTGATTAAACGCCCTTCTCTCCTTAACCAAGTATTGTGGAAAGGGAAATTAGGGATAAGTTTTTTATTATTTATTTTGACTCAAGCTCTATTCAACATGGAAGAGAATGGGAATAGATTGGAACCCCCACTCGAATGACGAAAAACAACTCATGCATGAACCTAAGACATGGTCATGGAGATATATACAAAGTGTGTGCTAAGACTAGTGAGTGTAGGTGACATGTTAAGACTTGTGTCATGACCATGTGGCTAGACTATGTGACTAGACTCGAACAAAGACTAAGTTAAGACCTCATGTATGTGCATTAAACTGGACATGTTGTAGTATTTTAGTCATAACTTTTTATCTGTGACTGATTGGGATGCAACCCACGCCAAATTAAAGATAAAACTCTGGGCTACATATCCATAGGTTTTACGACTTGTAACTCTTTCTAGAACTCCGGCTATGATCAAAACAAGTTGACACTTGTGCAGTATAAGGGAATAAAAATCCGGGTTGACTTAAAGGAATTATGACTTGATTTAAGGTATATTTTTTAGCTCAAATTAATTAATTAATTAATTAAGAAAAGTCCTTTAGTCACTAGTTAGTTTATGTAGACTTAATCACAAGTCAAACAAACGGTTAGTGTAAACACACATACGTTATGCACAAGCAAAGAAGCACAAGTAGTCAAGTAATCACAATATGATGCAATGAGTTTGCAACCTAACCATGGCTCTAGTTCTCTAAAGTTCAAGGATATAGGTTAGTCAAAGAGGGTCCATGGTTATGAGTCTGGATGCACGCACGGAAGCCTTACCTTTGGAAGGGTTGGCGCGTGTGGATGGGACCCCGCGAGTTAAACTCGTTTCCATGGTTTGGTGAATTCAACAATCTTGGATGTACCCTTCATTTCCAGGAGCATTTAATTGGGTAGATGGAGCATGAATTCTTAGAGGTTTATGTCCATATATAGAACACATATGGGTTTCAGAAAAGAGAGAAAAACTCAATTAGAAAGTAGATTCGAGCCAACAATGCTAGAAACAGTCAAAACATAAAGGCAAAGTTGTGGCTCAGTATTGGAAGAACACGGTGTGAGACAACAGAGTCTGTCGCCAGAAAATAACTCCGTCTACAGACGAATAATTTGTCGCCAGGCGACGAGGCTATTTCACTGGTGACAAAGTCTGTTTTCTCGGCGCTTGTTCCTACATGCCTCAACAACTTTTTGTGTTCTTAGAGTTTTCCAGTTTTCGCAATATTATTTTGATTCTAGGTGTGAAAGATGTTTCTCAAATTTCCTACGTGTAAAAATCATATGTTTTTGACTCATTACGTATTATTTTCCAATGAGAACCTTTTCTATGCTTATGCCAATAATGTCAATCAAAATTACGCACATGAAATACTTAGAACTTTTCGAGTCCCATCCACTCATTCGAAATCATTGCCAAAATAAATTTTAAGAATTAAATAAAAATCCTCCTTAGTGGAGTAGCCAAAAACTATAGGGAATATTTCGAGCATTACCCAAAACTTGAACCCCACTATGATCATACACTTAAGCATGGTGGCGTCCAAAGGGAAGGAAGCTAGAGCAAAAGAGTCGCCAACAAGTTTTAGGAACTTGAAAACCGTTCACATGGTGAAGGTTACACCCCTTAACGATCCAGGAGATCGTTAACTCCAATAGGTCTGGAACCATGACTGGTGTTCGAGGATGAGGGTACAAATCGAACCTAAAAGAGATCTTGTTCGAGGATGAGGGTACACCCCTTAACGATCCAGGAGATCGTTAACTTCGATGCCTCCTACCTCTTTCTAATAATAAAATACACACGTTAGCAACTTCAAGGAAAATATAAATGAAAGAATTTAATTAAATAATTGAAATAGGGATTCGGGACAAAACCTCAGAATTATCAAACCTTTCACGTCTAGGGCGAAGGCAACTTCGAAATGGGCTAGGTGTTTCTAGATCTTGTTAATGCAGTATGGTGTTTTGTAAAAGGCTAATTTAGAAAAGCTAGAGGGAGAAAGAATAAGCTATATTGCTTAAGAGAGAGAAGAGAAGAATTAGAGAATTCTGGGTGAGAATTGATTGTTGAAAACAGAGGTCCAATGACCCTATTTATAAGAAAATAATCTGGAATTGATAGAAAAGAGTTAAGAGTCTGAAAAGGAATAAAACACCATCCTGTCGCCAACGGCAGAGATCGTCTCCGAAAAATGAACTGCAGCGCCAGGCGACGAACTTGTCGTCAGGCTGTGCAAAGAAAGATTTTTTTTCGGATTTTGTATTTATCATATCTTTTAATCTAGAATTCCAAATAAGTCATATAATATGTCGTTATAAAGCTCTTGAAGTATACTTTCCAAACCAATTAGAATCATATTAAAATATTATTTTTATTAAAATATATGGCCAAAATAGTGGAAGCGTGTCAGTTTTTGATAGAGCTTCGTTTTCCTTTCATATTTTTTTCTTTATATCTCGGAATTAATATTATAATATACCATTGGAAAGATAATTTCAAGATCTATCCATTCATATAAAATTTGGATAAATATTCAAAGGCACAAAATTAATATCTCAATATATTCCATTTTGTAGAAAACAAGGATTCTCAAAAATAGTAGTTTTATTCAATTTCAAACTCTTTGAAACATAATTATCAATCCTAACTCCATTAAGATTTAAGAGAACATTCTAGGTTATTCTAGAAGACTATAATCAATCCTAATAGCTTTAGGAATTATAATTAATAATAGGTTCTCCTCTAGATCATTGGGCCGTATGTAAGAACCAAACTGGGCCTAGTTTAGTATTTTGGCCATAACTTCCTCATAATTCATCAGAACTGAGCTTATAATATATCGTTGGAAAGCTCCGTTCGATCCTATCCAACTACATCATTATGGGACCCTTGTCAAGGAACAAACTAAACAGGACTGGATATTTTCATAAAATAGAGCAGGTTTTCAAAAACAGAATGAAAGATTTTTTGTAAAAACTAATTGCAAGACTAGACTTTTCACACTTTCACTTCATTCGATTATGATTCGACGCAAAAGTTATTCATCACTAGGTTTGGTCTTAGGGGGACAAAAATGGGTGTCTACACTATGTCATGGAGCCCAAAACACTTCATACTACTCCATATGGCTGGTCATACTAGGGGATGAGGCCCATCATGGGCCTCGTCCTATCGTGCTTGATCTAGGTCATTTGTGTGACCTTATAGGATTCATCCAATTAGGCTTTGTCCTATTTTACTAGTCCAAAAGATTGTTAGTACCTCTAGCTATGATATAACGATGACCCAAATGAACGAACTTAATTATCTCCATAATTTGATCCATTTATATGTTTAGTATTTGCACATGACAAAGACATAAATCCTTCAATCTCCCACTTGTCTGAGACAAGTGTGCAATATTCAAATTACGTAAATCAGTGTGTGTCGATTTGATAATATGATTGCATCACATTTCGAGATCATATTAATCTACAAATCGTTTCTTGATATCTGAGTTCGAATTAGAAAACCAAATGATTACTGAGTAATACATTTGAACGCATCCACGTATTTTCTGAATTCCCCCTCTTCAAGCGGCCATGAAAAATTCCCTAATTTTATAGGTAAACTCAATCTAATCTGTCAGTAATAAAGTTCCCACTCAATTTTTGAAGTAACTAGGAAACATCCTTTATAATCTCCAGTTACGGGTACACGTTTGAATGTACCACAGTTAAATCAATCATTGAATAGAAAGGCAACAAAGATTGACCTGTGAAGGTTACACCCCATTAATAATCCATGAGATTACTAACTACATATGGTTCGGCATCACAAAAAGAGGATCGGGGATGATGGTACAAAGTGGAGTCATGGAGTCATATTCATCTTTATTTAGGGGTGAAAGTTCGATTTTCGATTTAGTTTTTTACCCAAACCGAAACTGAACCATATTAATTCGGTTTCTGGATTTTAGAAACCACACCGCACCACTTTACTTTAGAAAATGAACCAAACCAAACCATATTTATTTTGATTTCCTAATTAAAAACCGAACCAAACCGATTTTTTTAGGGCCTCATTTATTTGGGCAATAATCTGCAATTTTTTGGGCAAGAATAAGCAATTAAACATAATGACAATATATAGAGATGATTGTAATGAAATTTCCTTGTTTGTTCAGGGTGGTAGGTATAAATTATAGTCTAATTCCAAGTATAATGACACTATAATTAAACTTGCAAGTTGTACAGTGTTAAAATAGTCTCAACCATGTTGGGTATTCTTCAGCAAATTGCCTAATTGTATAATTACTTATGTTATCCATTGATGAAGAAAAGGCAAGCCTAACTTCTTTATCAAAATCGACTAACTAAAAAATAATTGCATTCATGGATAATCGCAAGCTAAATCGCAATTCACAGGTATAATCGCAAGCAAAATCGCAAATTGCAAAGATTAAAACTTAAAAGCATACTTTAAGAAGATTAGGAGGAGAGAGAGAGAAAGTTTCCGGTGGATTGGACGGTGGTCGACTAGTGTCAGTGGTCAGAGCTCGGAGGAGAGGAGAGGATTGAGTAGGAGGAGTAAAGAAAGAGACTGAGAGAGGCTGAGAGTAATTAGGGGTTTATTTTTTGCATTATATACCTAGGGTAATTCAATGTTGGGCCAGGGGTTATTTAGGGTTGGGCATCTTATTCAGTTTAGTTCAGTTTTGTTCGATTTTTCATTTTCTCGAACCGAAATCAAAAATGGAAAATTTTCATTTTTTAAAACCGAAACCAAACCACCTTCCAAATAAACCAAAACAAATTCTTTCACCCCTACCCGTATTGGCCTCTACTCAATTCTTATTGTGAAAAGTGATTCCTACGATCTCATAGGCATTCAAACAAAGAATCAATTTGCTCCAAACTATTATTATGCTAAATTGGTTGAATATTATGCAACATATAATTCTAAAATATTATGATCCCTTCGATTAAACAACAAGATTAAAATGGATCCTAAATCGGTCGTCCAAATTATCTTATAAGGCGTGATTTTGAATTACATATTCTTTTTAACATGCAATATGGTTATCATAATAGCAATAGAATAAACATTAATATTGAAAGCAATTTAATAGAAATATCTTTATTCAAATCAAATTATAATAAACCTAATCATGATACTAGCAATAAGAATAATAAAAAAGAGTAATTAGGTGAATAATTACTCACATTCCGTGTTTCCTTGAATTTCTACATCATGAATAAACTTTTAGTAACTTCAATAAAATTATAAATTAAATTGAAAGTAGAGTTGATTTGGTCCAAACCCTTTGTTAATTATACCTTTTATGCCTTGGTTTAAGTACGGGCTCTCGGTTCAAGTATGGACTCCTTGGAGTGCTTAAGGGGTGTATGGTGGAAGAATAGGGAAGGCTAGAAATTAAGTTTAAGCAAAAGAGAGAAGAGATAAGGTTTTCATGTATAAGAGAGGAAGAGAGAATGATTTGGTGATCAATCTTGGTTGATGATTGCAAAAAGGGTGATATGACTTCTATTTATAAAGAAAAAATAAGGGTCGAAGAATTAAGAAAAGATCCAAAATTTGAATAGGAATAATACTCTTGCGATAGACAACCGTTTTTGCGGTTTATGTTTTTATCATATATTTTGATCCAGAAATTGGAATAAGATAAATAATATGTAATTAGAAAGCTCTAGAATTATAATTTCTAACACAATTAAAATCAAATTAAAATATTTTTAGAATAAAAGATATGGCCGAAATAGTGGGACAGTATCAGTTTTGGATTGAGTTTCGTATTTCTTTTATATCTTTTTTGTTATAGCTCGGAATTAATATTATAATATATCATTGAAAAGATAATTTCAAGAGCTATACACCCATATAATATTTTGTTGAGCAATTAGGTTTTGATGATTATAAACTAATGATGACTAACGTGTATGTTAAGTTGTGCATAGAAAGAGCAAGTTATGCTTGGAACAGGATACAAGGAACCTGAGTAATGACAAGTAAATATGTAAGGAACTTGAGCAATATAGGATAAGCAATAGAGGAGCCATGAAGGTAACTATGTAAACATGTGTTTACATATGTTAGCCTCATAAGGTAATTATCCTATACATATATAGGTTATGTATGTGTAGGAGTCTTTTAATTTAGTTTAGTTTTCTTTATTGTTTTTATAAATGAAAAAAACCTAACCTTCTGTTTTACTTTGTTATCCTCAGAAATTTGCTCAGTCTGTCATCATTAAAAAGGGGAAACTTATTACCCTTATGAGGTTTTGATGATGATGTTAAGAATTGAGCAAACTTCCATTTAATAAGGATTTTCTAGTGTTGTGATGTTTGCAGGTTAGTAAGCGTTGAGGGCTGAAGTAGGAACTGAAACAAAGGAACTTTAGAGGATCCATGAGGATACAAGTAAAGTTAGAAGAAGAGTTCCAGAAATGGAACTTCCAGAAGTTTCTTAACAGGAATTTCAAAACGGGTTGTAACGACCTGGTTCCAAGCAGTCAATGAAATTAGAGTAACTGACTTGTCAGGAACTCAGAGACTGTCAGAGTTCAAGAACCTAATAGGAACTTAAGTATGCACGTCGTTAAAAGTCGGTTTTAATGATATATATATTTACCTTATACGTGCATATCTTTTAGGGATTTGGTTTTACTGAATAAAGATATTTATCTTCTAATAAATCCCTTTTGGAAAAAGATAAGATTGTTTAAAAAGTATTTTAAACAAAAAGATAAGTTTTGAATAAAATCTGATTTTATGCTAAGTTTATCTTATTATTATTGACAGTTTTTATTCTTAACAAAAAGATATATTTTCGGAAGAATGATTTTTAGAAAATATCTTTTAAACTTATCTTTTCAGAAAATCTATCTTTTTCAAGATGAAATGAATAATTCGAGTGTACTATAAATATGCTCATATGCATTCAATCAAAGTTGAGGCTGACGAAGTGTAGTGGTCGTGCTTAATGGTTTTATCCTTCACCACGAAGCTAAGTCAGTCCTCCTGGTCAAAGTTCCTATCAGGTTTTTGGTTACATTATGTCTAGTGAGTTCTAGACAGATCTTGAGTGTTCAACATATTATTTTTATCTCTTTATTCATAGATATGTATTTAGGGATATTCGATGAGATCTTGTAATGGGAAAAAGGGTTTTGAGTGTTTTGTATTTTGGGGTGAGATTGTGAATTCTCTTAAATTCACGCTTGTGTATGAGTTTGAAATCTCGTAAAATTCGAGTGGTAGTTGTGAGTGCACAGTGAGTGAAAGGAACTTGAGAGGTGTCTTGGGTCACCTAGGAAGTGTCCTGGGTAAAGGGAGAAAAGGGTCATGAGAGGTGTCTTAGGTCTGGTAGGAGGTGTCCTATCATAGAGTCAAGTGTCCGTTGTGGAACTTGCAAAGAAAAGGTCTGTGTAATAGGTTGTACTAGGAGAGTTGCCTATTATAGTGGAATTTATTTATAAGTCCCAATAGGGTAGAGGTTTTACTTCCAGTTAGGCACTGGATGGTTTCCTCGTAAAACTTGTTGTATGCTTTAAGTTCCTTTACGTTTTGTTTTTAATTTCCACATAAGTTCCGCGATTAGAACCTACTACCATTCACCCCCCCCCCTCTTGTAGTAGTTCATCTAAAATAACAATTGGTATCAGAGCAAGTGCTCTTGATAAACCGGGCAACCCCGAGGAGCAAGTTCAAGGCTTGGATGGATATCTACAAGGAATGCAGCGAATGGAACTCAACCCTAGAACATTCCCAATACCACGTGAAGACCAAAGTCTGCTTGTGAAGCAGATGTGATTCAATGATGAACATCTTTGAGGTAAGTGTCTCGTCTTTGAAGTCTTGATTATATGCATGACATTATGTGTACAAGTTCCTTGTAGTATTTCTAGTTAAATTTTGGATTTTTTTTTGAAAGTTTGCAAATCAATTTTGTGTAACCTCAAATCTGATTTATAGAGTGAAAAGTATTTGTCATATTTACAAATTGATTTATTTTTAAAGAATCGGTTTACTGGAAATAGTTCAAGGAACATATTATGTAGAATTATGCATATTTGGTCTCTTGGAACCTAGATTACCCCTCTATGGAAACTTAATTCTTTGGGCAAGGTAATGAACGTATATTTTGAATATTTGCCAAAGAATGACCTTATCATGTGTATGTGTTTTTCTGAATATTTATTATGTAGACACATGATGTTTATTGTTAGTAAAGATAGTTGGTCGAACCGTAGTTGTTTTAATTATGGAATTTTGATGTCTATTACTAACATGAAGGTACCCAATATAAATTGGGTAACCAAAGCCAAAAGATGACTAATTTTGCAGGGTAAGTGAGTGGAGACAACTTATTAATAATGATGATCTTTGGTTTTTTATATATAAGCAATTATGTGCAAATTCCTCTCACTAGAAAGCCTTTATAAGAGGTTTGAAGTAGGTGAAGCGACAACATGGATAAGTGTGTAAGTCGCCTATACATCTCTCTGTAAATATTGGTCATGTGCTTTTGGTATGTATTAATCCTTCAAAAATTCCTATTGAAATTCAATTCCCTAATCTTATGAAGGTTATTTGTGAATGGATGAAAAGAGAAGTTGTTTGGATGTTTATAATGTATATCATGACAAACTAACTTCTCTTCTAGCTTTGTGCAAGTTATTAATGATTGTTTTGTAGGTTTGTCCATTGAGACAAATTGGTGCGTAAAAGTTTGTTCCATTAGGAGCTCAGTGCTTAAATTGGTTGGAACTTGGTGAACTTGGAATGATAAAACAAATTAGGGATACAGGAATAACAAAGCTTCTATATTAAGGTGCTATAGGAGTTAGCGTATACGTTCCTTTAAAGATTCTTGTTCAAGTTCCAGTTAAGTTCTTATTATTTAAAGTTCCTTGGAACAAAGCATTAATTCCTATAACAGACTCTTATGAAGGATGATGAGTTAAGATGATTATCTTTGACTTCGTGTTGGAGATTTATCATTTCGTTGATGGAACGACATCTAAAAGCACTAGTAGAAAAATATAAAAAGGCACCGCTCAATGGCCACCGGTTTTCAAAAGCCGGTGGGGTAAAAAATGGGCGAGATTAGGCATATTTATATTGCCACCGGTTCAAACCGAACCGGTGGCATAAATGTTAAAGGCCACCGGTTTTGAACCGGTGGAAATTCTTTTTATAAAAAACCCGGTCATATTTTCTTTTTCATATATAAACCCCTTTTATTTCCCAAACCCTAGCCTCTTCTTCTTCTCTCTCCTCTTCCTCTCTTCTCTGATCTCGTCCCCTCCCTCATCTTCTCTCTCTTCTCTCATTCTCTAATCTCTTCTCTTGTCCCCTCCCTCCCTCTTCTCTTTCCTCTCTTTAGATCTCTTCTCTTGTATCGCCGTTCATTCCACCCCGCCGCCGTTCTTTCCTCTATCATTCTTCTCCACCTTACCGTCGTTCATTCCACATCGCCGTCGCCGTTCTTTCTTTTCTCTCTTTTGCGACGAGGTGAGGGGTCTATTTCTTCACCGGCGCCGCATCTTTGCAGTGGTGGTGGATCTCTTCACGAAGGTATGTTCTCTTCACCTCTTCGATTTGAAATATAGGGTTTCCGATTTTTATTTAACTTTTTTTTTGTGATTTTTATGTTGCGATGAGGTCGATGAACATGGTGAACATGTTGTTCTCGAGTCCGCCAAGGTTATGATGGTTATGGTGGTCGCGATCCATCTCTCTATCTCTTCTCGAGTCCTCTGCTTTAGATCTTTGTTATTGGTATGTATTTACTTTCCTTTTTTATTGTTCATTAGATTTATTTTTGAATTGCTAGGGTTTTTGTTTTCTGTAAATGCTTGTTTAATTTTCTTAGTGATGGATATTTGGTTGCATGAATGTAAGGTTTTGCGTGATTGTATTGTGTATAATGTTGGAGGTGATTACTGCACAAAATTTGGCTGCCAGATTGATGTTTGTTTGATGGCTACTGTTTATACTAATAAAAACAACATTAATCGGTGTAAAATTAGGGTATTATTTGATTGTGGTTGTTTTGGATGTAATAATGATGATGATTTTGCTACTTGATACTCTGATCAAGTTGAAAAAAGAATGTGAGGTAAGGATTGTTTTTACATTTTAAAGATATAGCACTATATGATAAGATCTAGGAAAATTCAAAATGTTTTGGTGTGATTGAACATGAGTTGAGATTAGGGATTTTGAAAAGCTGTAATTAAACTTGACATTTAAATAACAAAAACTGATGTGTGAATGTATATTGAGGGAGTTACCTTTGCTAAGTTTAATTTACGATAGATTGATTTTCAGTGAAATTGGTTTTTATTTGATGAAGCAGAAAAATTTGAAGCTATTTTTAATACTGCTATAGCTTAAATCAGTTCAATTATGTGCTAGTTGCTGTACCCGAGCTAAAACTCAGGTGTCTTAGAAGCATGACTCCTGTGATTGTTAATTTCTAATAAAAAAGAAATGCTTGGTGTTGTCTTGTGTTTTCTTTTGAATGTAATGTGTTTAATTTACTAATTTTTTTGAGTTGATTTATATTCATCAACTTTTGTGTTTCATTACAGTGATATGGATTCAACAATGCTGGCTTGCATTGCGTTCTCCTGCCCCAATCTAGAAACCATGGAGATCTCTATGTGAGAGTCATCAATTAACCGTATATCTGGGTATATAAACCCTTTTCCTGTTTGATTTAGTCCATTTTGGTCTAAAAACTTCTTGTATAGGAAACCATGTTAGTTTAACTTTTCAGTTTGCGGCTCTAGTATCACTTGTTTGTGAAATGAGCTCCCCATTTTGCTCTCTATATCTTTGTGATATTGGATGATTGAACATTAGAAGATGAATTTGAATAATTGACATCTTAATTTAGGAAATTGTGCAAATATGTTTTAAAAGGATAGATGAGTTCAAACTCTTCTAGTAGACAGGAAACTTATGTAATGCAGTGAACTCTTTATGTGGCTCTCTATTTGAAATGACTTTGCAAGGCTGATTATTGTTTGTGGTGGTCTGAGCAGCTTAACTGGTAGTTGATAGCTTACTCTTAGGCAAACTAGCTGCTAACTCATTGTTTCAATGTTGAGAGGATTTTATGCATTGGAATCCATTTACTTGTTGGTTTGGCTTTAGTACTTTTTTCTTTCACTGGATAATTCTTGCCAAATTTCCGCAGATTTGTATTAAATTGAGCCAAGTTTTACTCCTAGGAATGTCTAACCCTTCTATATGGTTTTATTTTCTTGAATTAAAGCTGAACTAAAATTCTGTAATTGATTTCCTGTCTATGATTTTCTTGACTTTCTGTATTAACCCTGTTTCTGGTAGGAAGTCATCTAGAGATGTGTAAATTCGATGTATTAAGCGATGATAGGCACCCAACAGTCTTGCGTTGTTGGTCCAATAAACTTGTTACTATATATGTAAACTTATGCATGATCCTTTGGTAATAAACTAATAATTTACCTGTGTTTTAAATAACCTTGCCTGTAATTTAATCATTACAAATTATGTGCTTTAGATCTGCATTAGCCATTAGCTGAGAATTGAACTAATGAATTATCTTTGTTTGGGATATAATCTTTCACTATGACTGGGAGAAAACTTGAGTAAATTAAATTAGCTATTGCTGTAGGAAAATTTCTCAACTCCTAAGGCTAGAGAAATCTTATTGTTGATGAATTAAGGTTACAAATACCCCTACTGTTTTGATTGATGATGTTGCGGATTTGTCGATTGGGCTTAGCTTGCTGTATTGCTTTGCTTTGGTGTTAATTCTATGATTGTTGGGTTATTAATTCTATGATTGTGTTGAAGTGGGATTGATTTGCTTTGGTGTAATTTGAGTAGAGAGGAACTAATTTCAAAGTGGATTTTGAAATAGGTTTTGATTATATTGTTTGGGGGTGGTAATTTGAGTAGAAAGGGAGCTAATATCACATTGAATTGTTATGCTTGGTGTAATTTGGCTCTCTTGAAATTGAATTAGTATTGCTCTGCTTGTTGTCTTTGATTAATACACACATCGAGATCTCTTATCTTTGTTTGTTGATGCAGGTGGCTGTTGGAAGATGTTATCTATATGCAAGGTCGCTGCTGCCTCGCCAAGGCTCGCTACTGCTGTTGCTGCCTCGCCACGTGTTACATTGGTGATTTTGTGTGACTTGTATTTAACAGTGACTTGTATTTTTTTTTTACCAAAATTGTAATATTACAGCCTTATTTTAATGAAAATATGTAAGTTTATATATATGTTAGTGTTTATATATCATTTTAATTGAAAAAAATGCAAAAAAAAAAAAAAAATTTTTTTTTTTGCCATTATTGGCACCGGTTTTGAACAGAACCGGTACCAAAAATCCCTTTAAAAAAAGCGGGAATGGGTTTTTGCCACCGGTTAATCGGTGGCCATAATAAATATTACCACCGGTTAACCGGTGGCAATAATCATTTTTGCCACCGGTTTTGAACCGTTGGCCTTTCTTGAGGTTATTGCCACCCCCCAAATGACCACCGGTTCAAAACCGGTGGCTTAAGGGGGTTTTGAACCGGTGGCTAAGTGGTTTTTTCGCCTAGTAAAGGGATTATTCTTACAGGAACTTTATGTTTTAACACTTTTATGCTTTAGGTTTTATCTACCTCTTTTGACTAACCTACTGACATTTTAAAGGCACAAAGGAATCTCTTGGGTTGTGAACTTTCAGGTTATATCTTTTGAATGATAATATGAGGGACTTTGACAAGGTGTTGAAGAATTTGAGATTAAATCAACACGTTCCTCTACCCAAGATACAATGGTCTAAAGGACCAGAAGGACATGTTCCAACTTTATGTCAAAAGGAACATGGAAGAGTCGAAGGTTTATAATAGGAGGGAACTCGCATTATCTCGACAGCGAGGTTCCAAAAGAGATGATGATAGCCAAATCAAGGTATCTATTGCTATAAACCTACAATTGAAGAACTTTGACTTATAATACTAACACGAAAGGTAAAATTTCTACATAACAGGAAGTTAGTAAGTCAAGTTCCTATCCCATTGTGAATATTTTTCTTGTCGAGTTTTTAATGCACATTATGGTTTTCAATTGCTTGTAACTCTAGTTGATTCATGGCTTCAAGATGACATCATCAATAAAGAGTGGAAATGTCACATATGAAGGGAATGAATAAAAAGGGAACACATCATTTGTGGATCTCAAGGTGATTCCTAACAACAACCTGACATTTCTAGGTTTTATTGAAGATGAGATACCTCTATGCTTCAACCTGTGAACATGTTAATCTTTTCATGCTTGATAAACCTAGTAGGAACTCGATAATAGGTATATGTATATGTAAGTTCCAAACAGGTTAAGATCGAGAAGCATGAGAATGAAACACATGTTACATTCTCTTTCAACATCAGATAGATGGTAAGCAACACTAATCCATTGGATCTTAGTGATATGGATATGTTTACCATGTGATATGTAGAGACTAATTGAAAGAGATGTCTTGTTTATAAGTAATGAAAGCAAATGAATACTTGGTTTCTTTTCTTAATAGAAGAGATGATGAAATGTTTATTGAAAGTCTTTTCTATCACAGGGTATGTGGCTAAGTATTCATCATTTATGAGATTATAGATCTAACAATGGAACCTAGTTCCAGTCATTTTTAGTGTTTGTTGCAGGAACACGGGATTGACAACAAGTTTCCAATTTTGAATCATGAAAGACAAGAAGAGAGCAAAATTATATACTAATGGTCTTTGCAGGTTCTTTGGAATAGTTTTCAATGTCTCTGGCTACATCATCAACACTGAAGAAATAGATCTTTGATGAACAAGACACCCTATGTTCTACTTAGGGATGTTTGATGATAGAAGTACCAAGGCGATTTATCCATAAACGCCTAGACTAGTAAAACATATAGAGTTGACACTATCATGTTTAATGTGCCATAAGTGAACATATTTTGAGACTAACAGGTTTTTTCCCATCAATGAGGTCATAAAGATGAACTCACAAGTTCCTGTAGAACTAACTGAGTTCCTAGTAAAGAAATATGTCACTAAGAATAACAGCAAGGGATAGCTACATATGTTGAGGAACTTTGAGATGTTAAGTTCAAACTCATTCAGCAAAGGTTAATGAACTCAATATAAGAAACCAAGTTCCAACGATGTACCAGAGCTGAGATAATATTTGTTCCGACCAGCAATATCTCAACAAACTATGGAACTAAAGTGTCTTTCATGCATATATATAACCAAAGGGAAAACCACAACAACCAAGGATCAGAGAAGAGCCTGAGATATCAACCGAAAAGGATGGACTTCATAACTAATAGTTTTATAAAAGATAAGTCTGTTTTTAAGGTTGATGTAAACATGTAATTGGTTGTTATTAGGTTAGATGTGCAGCAGGAACTTAATAAGCTTAAAAGGAAGAAGATGCATGTCACATCCTGAACCTATTCTAGAACACCTAAAAAGGGTCGGAGATTAAAAAAAGGTGTTCTGGAAAAAGCTTGTTGAGTAAGGCACGTGAATGGAACAAGGCCAGGTTGGTTCTTCAAAGAAACAACCAATACAAAGGTATGTATTGTTTTTAAGGAACTTATTGCTCGTGTAGCTAGACTTGAAGGTAATTGAACATTATTTTATCTTGTTGTTTATATGGGATTAGAGTTGTACCACATGGATATCTTGGATGTCTTTTGTATAACATTTTGTTATAGATGTCTATGTGGAACATACTCTAGGATAGATTTCTATCCAAGTTCCTTCTTGAAAATTGAGCATTAAAATTATCAATTTTTGTTTTCAGTATGGATTGAGTTATTAGTTCTACTTACTTACATTGATTATATTTTTGGTACAACTAACGAGCCATTGTGCATTGGTTTTTTTCTAATCTATGATAAGAAAATATATTTGTAAGCATTAACCACTAACAATGGAACTTGAGTTAGAAGTGGACGTTCATATTAGATTCGAAATCATAAAGGAACAGAACAACCACTTCAAGAACTCCAAGGTAAGCCATCATATCAACCTATATATTAATAGTTACATCTTTATTGATATGAGACTACATAAGATATAAGTTCCTTTCACATGTCGGCATTAGATGAATTGGATTGATATATCTTTGGTATGGATGCAATATGTGAATTTGTGAATTGATTCTCTTATGGTTGTGTCTTGACTTATCATATTCTTGTTTATTGCTTAATGGAACAAGACTCGATGAAACATAACATGAGTATAAAGTATTTTTCCCTTAAGTTATGTCAAGTTGGGGTTCCTATGCATGTTAAACTTAAAGTAAAGAATGTGCGCTTATTGTTTATGTGTCACTGGTGTGCCTCAGTCGTATGCAACCAAAAATATCACAACTAAGCTAACTGCAAATAAACGTAGTTAGGGAAGTCGAGTTCGAATCCACAGGGAAAAAGGGACTAATAACTGGAAACCTAAGTGGAAATACTCTAGGACGGTAGTAACCTAAGTAACGAGGGGGGTTTTCACGAGCAATGATGATAAATGAACTAAGTAAGAACAACGAACGTAATGAATAGGTAATCAATGAGAAGAACGGTCTTGGTTATGCGAAATCCACTAATGAACATACAAATTGATCATAGAAGTCTCCTCAATCAAGCTCTATTGAACACCTTGTTGTAGAATTCCTAGATTCTAAATTCTCATAAATAGTTAGAAATAGCAAAGCGCTCCTTTCTAACCCTTTCCAATGCACAATTCAAGACAAGCGCTCTAAATTATCCACAAGAAGAAAATAAACGGAGAAATCAACAAGGATTGAATAAATTAACACAAGCGGTCTAATTTCTTCAATAATATTATTCCCTCTTCAAGTTATCAACCAAAAGCATGCATCAATAACCTAAAGTTGCTACTTTGGAAAGATTAATTAGATGCAAGCGAATCCAATAATTCTAACCTAGCAATTGATTAAAGCAAATCATGAAATTAATTCAAGGAACAATATATATTCAATAGATATTAAGAGAAGAAAGATCTCACAATTCGTAGCTAAAAGCTTCAATCTTTAACCAAGAATCCGGAAGATTAAGCTTCCATGGATTCTAATTCCAAAACAAAGAATTCTGAAAATTCCAAGAAAACCCTAGAAAGCTTTTTTTCTCCAAACTTAATTCTCCTCTTTTTCACTTAAAACTTAATTAAAACTAAGCTATTTATATGTTTCTATATTTTAATAACATAACACAATAATAATAATAAAATAATATCCAAAACACGAGCCAAAACAAAGCCAAATTGCTGAAAATTAACCAAAACAGCCCGAATTTCTGCCAGAGCCGCTGCCAGCTGCTCTGGACCCGCTGGCAGCTGCTCTGGCAGCCCCTCACTCTGGTATACCCGCTGCCAGCGGCTCTGGCCAGCTGCCAGCGGCCCTGGCAGCGGTTCCTGCTGTTTTCGCCTTCTTTCCTTGCTTCTTCTTCTTGCTTTGCTTCACCTTTTCCTCAAGCTTTCTTCCTTGCTCTTCCATGCTCCATCACAACTCTCAAATCACGAGCCAAGGTCCATCCTTCTTACATAACTCTTCATTGGTTCCCGAGCTCACTCACTCACTTATACTCATAAATCCCGCCTTTTGCACATAAGTGAGATCACAGCCCAAAACTCACAAAAGCTAACAAAAGTACATATAAAGCATCAAAACACACCCTAAAATGCTTCTCTCAACCCATGATAAGAAGGCTTATCAAATTCCCCCATGCTTGAACCTTTACTCGCCCTCGAGTAAACTTAGAGAATAAAACACATCCTCCTCACTAAGGTTCAAAACAGAAGATGGTGGAATCAAACTAGCTCTATGCACTCAAACTCAACAAAACATCCTAGTACTTATCAACCAATCACAATCACACTCCCCCATACTTCACACTTTGAATCTCCCTTTTTTCTTATTTATCAATTCATCCCCAAAATCAACTTGGAACGATAAACGCATAGCCATGAGTATGAATATTCTCAACCGCCTAAAGAAATGAAATTTTTGATAAAATTGGGCAAACAAAAACTCAACTTAACCAAAAATCTCATAAAAACACTTCCACATTCAAGAGTGAAAACAAACAACTCATGCTCTCAAATTCCTAAGATGATCAACAAATTCCCCCAAAATCTCAACTATCTCCCAAAATCACCAAGATGAAACCTACCCCGACACCTCCTTATATCTCCTCCCCTTATGACACCGACTCCGGCAAATAGATGCGAAATTTCCTTGAAAAATCAAATTCATGAACATTTCTCTCTTTTTTTTCTCTCATTTTGCCTAGGAGCCCTTTCGGGTTTTCATCCTAGCCTCTCATCTTTTTCCAAATCTCACTTTCTCACCCACTCATTAGCCACTTTTTTGCTTAGGTCGCCCTTTCGGGTTTTCAACCTAACCGGGCCCCCATTTTTGCCTAAGCCGCCTTTTCAGGTTTTCGACTTAGCGGGTTTCTTTTTCTTTTTTCTTTCTTTCTTTTTTTTTTTCATACTTTTTTCTGTTTTTTTTTTTTTCAAGCTTGCTTCATTGAACCACAATTAAGATAGTTATACAAAACATGAAATCAAGATAACTATACAAAATTCAAAGAATATATGCAAGAATTTCTTCCCCCCCCCCCTACTTGAATGAAGCATTGTCCTCGATGCAAGAACAACTACAATGAAACCAAAAGTAAGGGAAAAGGAAGAAAATCGTTACCATCTCAATGAGAGGGACCTCCAGAGCCAGAAGAGCCGGCATCGCCCCGAGAAGCACGCCTCTCGGAACGACGCAAAGCACGGGATGCCAAATGATCCATGAACGCCTCAGTTGGAGGCTCATACTGCGGATACTGAGTGGTGTAAAACCGACTCATGCTTCTTTGATATGCAAGCAGCTCGTGCATCCCATCGCACACCTCCTCTAGTCTATCATCCACATCAGCCCTCCATCGAGGCCAATCATCGTGCTGCACTCCAGCAGCATCCTCACCCCCTTCCTCATCAACAAACTCTCCGCCCATATGAACATCGGGATTCTCCTCTCCCATGTTCTCAACTATGATTTCAGCATCTCCCAAATAAGGAGCAACATCCGGGTCGGGCGGAAGGAAAAAGTCTGCAGCAGTAGGGCCAAAAGGTAATGCTCGTCCCTCGGGACGAGGAAGTCTCAAATAGTTCAAACCCTGCGGTCCGTATCGCCAGAAATAACTACCGGCGACGGGGGAACGCGATAATAAACCGATCTTGACCAGAGTCATGATGTTATATGTCAAGTATGTCGAGTCTACTGGCACAAGATCCTCAGGGGGTGGAACATTCAAATAACAGGCTAGCAAAGAGACCATGCCACCCATACTAATATGGCCACTGGAGTTGGACTTCACCTTTACACAACTATCAACAAAAATCTCCACCCAATTGGGCGTACCGACACCTTCAGGGGTCATCGCCCACAAATACGACAATGTGACTTTGGGGACCTTAGTGGCCTCCCCTTGGCATAGAATAGTGGACGATATAAACCTATGCACCAGTCTAAGGCATGGGTGGGTGATTTTGAAGCTATGATCACCATGAGGGTCAACTTCACAACCAGTTATAGCCCTCCAAAATGTTCGGGACGAGTACGTGCTATAATCACCCCAACGGTTCACCAATGGGGGTGCATCCCAACCAAATGCCATACGCAAATCATCATAAGACATCACATAATTCCTATTGTTCAAATTAAAGGATATTTGTTCACGTCCTTTAGTAAGCGTTGAAAGGAATTCATATGTATACCTGACATAGGTGGGAGCGCATTTGGTCATGAAATTCTCGAGACCCACGTTCCTTAGCAAGAGCCGCACTCCTTCCTCCATCTCTAGCTCTTGTAGAGCTTCTAAGTCAAAGAACTTGGTGCATTGCACCGTTCGTCGGGGTTGTTGAAGCTTAGTCCATACGCCCTTCTCCTTGGAATGCAACCGAACACCCATGAAACCATCCCCTTGAGGCAATGGAGGTGCCTCCCCTTGACTTGAAGAAGCCCCTTGCCTCTTGCCCCTTGAGGGTCTTGATGGAGATGATTCTTTAGACCTCTTGTTGTCTCTACCCATGGCTATAAAAAGGAATATGTTCACTTGCACCTTCACCTTCACCTTCAATGAAAATAAATTAAGCTTGCAATTCCACACAACCAACTCAATTTCACAATTGAAATCAAGAAAAATGGTAAACCTTAGGTGAAATTGTGATGGGAATTGAGAATTTGATGAAAGATGAAGATTTGGGAAAGGGAAATTGGTAGGAATTTGGTATAATTGGAGTAGGGGAATGAATGAGTAGAGAGAAGGAGAAGAAAAGGAGTAAGGGTTTATGTGAATTGGGGGATAATGAAGTTGGAGTTGGAAAAGGGGAAATAAGGGGAAAAAAAAAAATCGGGGAGAGCTGTAGGAGCCGCTGGTAGCGGCTTGAGGCCCGCTGCCAGCGGCTCTGGCAGATTTTGGTGTTTTTTTTTTTTTTTTTTTTTTTTTTTTTTTTTTTTTTTAAAAATTAACAAAACGTAGAGGGGGGGCCCGCTGGCAGCGGCTCAGGAGCAGCTACCAGCGGCTGGGACAGAAACAAAGGGGTTTGGGCTGCAAGAAGACCCGCTGGTAGCGGCTGCAGAGCAGCTGCCAGCGGCTTCTGCAGGGAAGGCCCCCCTTGTCTCTGTTTTGCTCTGTTTTTGCTGCGTTTCGCGCATAAAAATTGCTCCCAAGGCCTCCACCTACACAAAAACAATAAAAACACTCTTCACATCACACGAAAAAAATAAAAACTAAACTACGAAAAGTAATGGGGAAGAGTTTTCGATCGGGTTGCCTCCCGATTAGCGCCTTTGTTTTACGTCGTTGGCTCGACGCGGCTCATCCCACTTCGCTACTCCATTGATGGCTCGTAGAGATCGATGCACTCCACGTTCTCGGTTTTGAAACCCTCGAAGTAGGGTTTGAGCCTTTGGCCATTGACTTTGAAAATCTTATCGGTCTCGAGGCTTTGAATTTCAACTGCTCCATGCGGATATACATTCGCCACTTGAAAAGGGCCCTGCCAACGGGACCGAAGTTTTCCCGGAAATAATCTAAGTCGGGATTGATATAGGAGTACTTTTTCACCGACTTTAACCTTCTTCCTAGCAATCATCTTGTCATGCCACAACCTATTCTTTGCTTTGTGGTATAAATGGGACAATTTCTTGCCCGGAATTGCAGACGGGCCGATTGTTGAACCTGGTGGTATAGGTGGAAGCTTGGAATGTTCATTCAATTCCCCCACCTTCACCTGCACATTAGTAGGCATAGAGAAATCCAAGAAATCACCAGATACAACATTAGTTATAGGTGTGAGGAACTCATCCCCACGATGATTGTTAGGAACATCATGCACCATTGGATCGACAACATTAAGAGAACATAAAGAATGAGTGTTGACAGGATACTTTATGGAATCATAAATGTTATACCCAATTGCTTTCCCATCAACCTCCATAGTCAAGGAACCGGTAGACACATCGATTTTTGTTTTAGCAGTCTTCAAGAAAGGTCTTCCTAACAAGATGGGGACTGCTTGTTTGTCATGTTCCATGTCAAGCACATAAAAGTCAGCAGGAAAAATCAAACCATCAACCTTAACCAACACATCTTCCACCACCCCCTTAGGATACACATTAGACCTATCCGCTAACTGAATCACTACCCCAGTTCCATGTAAAGGTCCAAGTTTTAAAGATTTAAACAGGGAGTAGGGAATGACATTGATTGATGCACCTAGGTCCAACATAGCTCGGTGCAATGTGGTGTCTCCTATTGTAACAGGAACAATAAACATACCAGGATCACCACATTTTTCTGGGATTTTCTTTTGGAAAACCGCAGAAACATGAGCACTCACCTTTACCTTCTCTTTTCCTCCCAACCTATGCTTTCTCTTGATAGTACACAGTTCTTTCATAAACTTAGCAAAACGAGGAATACTTTTAATCACATTCAAGAGGGGAATATTTACCTCACATTTGCTAAAAGTCTCATAAATATCCTTGTCTTTCTCATACCTTCGAGTATCTTGCAAGGCTTCAGGGAAAGGTGGTGTGGGTTCATAAGAGGGAAAAGTTGGTGGATTCGCCACAGCTTCATGTTCTACTTCTTGCTCTTCAGTTCCAATCAAGTCTTCAGCCCTCTTAGTTGCAACTGCAGTTTCTTGCAACTCTTTGCCATTTCTCAATGTTATTGCATTGACCTGTTGCTTAGGATTCAGCTCCGTTTGAGATGGAAGCTTTCCAGAGTCCTTAGCTTCAAGTCGGCTCACTGCACTTGAAATTTGGCTCACTTGACTTTCCAAATTCTGAATACTGGATTTGGTTTCTTGCTGGAATTGCACCATGTTTTGCTGCATAGTAGAAACATTAGAAGTTAGTGATCTAATCATTTCTTCAGTTGACATATTACTCGAATTTGAGCTTTGGCCTTGAGGTTTGGCTAATGGTGCCCTATATTGCTGATATTGCTGCTGGCCTTGAGCATTTTGCTGTTGTTGTTGGTTCCCCTGGGAATTCCCATATCTCAAATTTGGATGATCCCTCCATCCTGGATTGTATGTATTCGAATATGGATCATATCTTCTCTGAGGACCTTGCCCTTGGAAACCCATTGCATTGGCCTGCTCATTCTGTTCCTCTTGTAATTGAGGACATGCATCAGTGGGATGTCCTGTGGAGGTGCATAAACCACAAGCATTCAGTTGCTGTGGATTCCTTGAGTTCACCATGAACTCACGCATCATAGAAGTCAAATCAGCTACTTGACTCTCTAACTCAGTTGTATTTGAATTTGCTGCATTCACCCGGCGCGTGGGAGTTCTCTGACTGAACTGCCTAGAATTCTCTGCTAGCTCTGCAATCAGCCTAGTTGCATCTCCTGGAGTCTTATTCACTAGCCCTCCACCACTTGCTGCATTCACCATCCTCAAATCATCATCTGTTAGACCTCCATAGAAGTATAGGATGAGGTCTTGATCGGAATACCCATGGTACGGACAACTAGCACACAATCTCTTGAATCTCTCCCAATACTCATACAAGGACTCATCTTTCTTCTGATCCACATTGCTGATAGCTTTCTTAAGGCTTGCAGAAATAGTGGCTGGGTAATACTTCTCTAAGAAACACTTCTTCAAACCTGCCCAATTTGTTATGCTCCCGGGGGGAAGATAGTAAAACCAATCCTTCGCTGCATCTTTGAGAGAAAAAGGAAATGCTCTCAACTGAATTTGCTCATCAGTCATCCCAATCGGTTTCATGCTAGTACATACCACATGAAATTCTGCCAGATGTTTATTTGGATCTTCACCCTTCATGCCATGGAATGCCGGCAATAGATGAATTAGACCAGATTTGATCTCAACATTAGCACCTTCCTCCAACTGCTGATATGCGATGCACAACGGCTGTTGGTTCAAGTTAGGAGCTGTTAGCTCTCTCAGTGTTCGATTTTCTGCCATCACTTCCTCTTCTTGAATGTTGAAGATGTATGTTGATTCACTGGGGTTTGTTCTTGCCTCTCTTCGCAACCTGGAAATATTTCTTTCAATTTCTGGATCAAACTGCAAAACTTCTTTGTTAGCAGAACGGGTACTTATCATACCCTAGCGAACAAACAAAGAAAAAATAGCTAAGAACAATCCTAAAATAAATTCTACTAAGATAAACAATTAAACGGTAACGCCTAGTTCCCCGGCAACGGCGCCAAAATTTGGTGTGCCTCAGTCGTATGCAACCAAAAATATCACAACTAAGCTAACTGCAAATAAGCGTAGTTAGGGAAGTCGAGTTCGAATCCACAGGGAAAAAGGGACTAATAACTGGAAACCTAAGTGGAAATACTCTAGGACGGTAGTAACCTAAGTAACGAGGGGGGTTTTCACGAGCAATGATGATAAATGAACTAAGTAAGAACAACGAACGTAATGAATAGGTAATCAATGAGAAGAACGGTCTTGGTTATGCGAAATCCACTAATGAACATACAAATTGATCATAGAAGTCTCCTCAATCAAGCTCTATTGAACACCTTGTTGTAGAATTCCTAGATTCTAAATTCTCATAAATAGTTAGAAATAGCAAAGCGCTCCTTTCTAACCCTTTCCAATGCACAATTCAAGACAAGCGCTCTAAATTATCCACAAGAAGAAAATAAACGGAGAAATCAACAAGGATTGAATAAATTAACACAAGCGGTCTAATTTCTTCAATAATATTATTCCCTCTTCAAGTTATCAACCAAAAGCATGCATCAATAACCTAAAGTTGCTACTTTGGAAAGATTAATTAGATGCAAGCGAATCCAATAATTCTAACCTAGCAATTGATTAAAGCAAATCATGAAATTAATTCAAGGAACAATATATATTCAATAGATATTAAGAGAAGAAAGATCTCACAATTCGTAGCTAAAAGCTTCAATCTTTAACCAAGAATCCGGAAGATTAAGCTTCCATGGATTCTAATTCCAAAACAAAGAATTCTGAAAATTCCAAGAAAACCCTAGAAAGCTTTTTTTCTCCAAACTTAATTCTCCTCTTTTTCACTTAAAACTTAATTAAAACTAAGCTATTTATATGTTTCTATATTTTAATAACATAACACAATAATAATAATAAAATAATATCCAAAACACGAGCCAAAACAAAGCCAAATTGCTGAAAATTAACCAAAACAGCCCGAATTTCTGCCAGAGCCGCTGCCAGCTGCTCTGGACCCGCTGGCAGCTGCTCTGGCAGCCCCTCACTCTGGTATACCCGCTGCCAGCGGCTCTGGCCAGCTGCCAGCGGCCCTGGCAGCGGTTCCTGCTGTTTTCGCCTTCTTTCCTTGCTTCTTCTTCTTGCTTTGCTTCACCTTTTCCTCAAGCTTTCTTCCTTGCTCTTCCATGCTCCATCACAACTCTCAAATCACGAGCCAAGGTCCATCCTTCTTACATAACTCTTCATTGGTTCCCGAGCTCACTCACTCACTTATACTCATAAATCCCGCCTTTTGCACATAAGTGAGATCACAGCCCAAAACTCACAAAAGCTAACAAAAGTACATATAAAGCATCAAAACACACCCTAAAATGCTTCTCTCAACCCATGATAAGAAGGCTTATCAAATTCCCCCATGCTTGAACCTTTACTCGCCCTCGAGTAAACTTAGAGAATAAAACACATCCTCCTCACTAAGGTTCAAAACAGAAGATGGTGGAATCAAACTAGCTCTATGCACTCAAACTCAACAAAACATCCTAGTACTTATCAACCAATCACAATCACACTCCCCCATACTTCACACTTTGAATCTCCCTTTTTTCTTATTTATCAATTCATCCCCAAAATCAACTTGGAACGATAAACGCATAGCCATGAGTATGAATATTCTCAACCGCCTAAAGAAATGAAATTTTTGATAAAATTGGGCAAACAAAAACTCAACTTAACCAAAAATCTCATAAAAACACTTCCACATTCAAGAGTGAAAACAAACAACTCATGCTCTCAAATTCCTAAGATGATCAACAAATTCCCCCAAAATCTCAACTATCTCCCAAAATCACCAAGATGAAACCTACCCCGACACCTCCTTATATCTCCTCCCCTTATGACACCGACTCCGGCAAATAGATGCGAAATTTCCTTGAAAAATCAAATTCATGAACATTTCTCTCTTTTTTTTCTCTCATTTTGCCTAGGAGCCCTTTCGGGTTTTCATCCTAGCCTCTCATCTTTTTCCAAATCTCACTTTCTCACCCACTCATTAGCCACTTTTTTGCTTAGGTCGCCCTTTCGGGTTTTCAACCTAACCGGGCCCCCATTTTTGCCTAAGCCGCCTTTTCAGGTTTTCGACTTAGCGGGTTTCTTTTTCTTTTTTCTTTCTTTCTTTTTTTTTTTCATACTTTTTTCTGTTTTTTTTTTTTTTTCAAGCTTGCTTCATTGAACCACAATTAAGATAGTTATACAAAACATGAAATCAAGATAACTATACAAAATTCAAAGAATATATGCAAGAATTTCTTCCCCCCCCCCCCTACTTGAATGAAGCATTGTCCTCGATGCAAGAACAACTACAATGAAACCAAAAGTAAGGGAAAAGGAAGAAAATCGTTACCATCTCAATGAGAGGGACCTCCAGAGCCAGAAGAGCCGGCATCGCCCCGAGAAGCACGCCTCTCGGAACGACGCAAAGCACGGGATGCCAAATGATCCATGAACGCCTCAGTTGGAGGCTCATACTGCGGATACTGAGTGGTGTAAAACCGACTCATGCTTCTTTGATATGCAAGCAGCTCGTGCATCCCATCGCACACCTCCTCTAGTCTATCATCCACATCAGCCCTCCATCGAGGCCAATCATCGTGCTGCACTCCAGCAGCATCCTCACCCCCTTCCTCATCAACAAACTCTCCGCCCATATGAACATCGGGATTCTCCTCTCCCATGTTCTCAACTATGATTTCAGCATCTCCCAAATAAGGAGCAACATCCGGGTCGGGCGGAAGGAAAAAGTCTGCAGCAGTAGGGCCAAAAGGTAATGCTCGTCCCTCGGGACGAGGAAGTCTCAAATAGTTCAAACCCTGCGGTCCGTATCGCCAGAAATAACTACCGGCGACGGGGGAACGCGATAATAAACCGATCTTGACCAGAGTCATGATGTTATATGTCAAGTATGTCGAGTCTACTGGCACAAGATCCTCAGGGGGTGGAACATTCAAATAACAGGCTAGCAAAGAGACCATGCCACCCATACTAATATGGCCACTGGAGTTGGACTTCACCTTTACACAACTATCAACAAAAATCTCCACCCAATTGGGCGTACCGACACCTTCAGGGGTCATCGCCCACAAATACGACAATGTGACTTTGGGGACCTTAGTGGCCTCCCCTTGGCATAGAATAGTGGACGATATAAACCTATGCACCAGTCTAAGGCATGGGTGGGTGATTTTGAAGCTATGATCACCATGAGGGTCAACTTCACAACCAGTTATAGCCCTCCAAAATGTTCGGGACGAATACGTGCTATAATCACCCCAACGGTTCACCAATGGGGGTGCATCCCAACCAAATGCCATACGCAAATCATCATAAGACATCACATAATTCCTATTGTTCAAATTAAAGGATATTTGTTCACGTCCTTTAGTAAGCGTTGAAAGGAATTCATATGTATACCTGACATAGGTGGGAGCGCATTTGGTCATGAAATTCTCGAGACCCACGTTCCTTAGCAAGAGCCGCACTCCTTCCTCCATCTCTAGCTCTTGTAGAGCTTCTAAGTCAAAGAACTTGGTGCATTGCACCGTTCGTCGGGGTTGTTGAAGCTTAGTCCATACGCCCTTCTCCTTGGAATGCAACCGAACACCCATGAAACCATCCCCTTGAGGCAATGGAGGTGCCTCCCCTTGACTTGAAGAAGCCCCTTGCCTCTTGCCCCTTGAGGGTCTTGATGGAGATGATTCTTTAGACCTCTTGTTGTCTCTACCCATGGCTATAAAAAGGAATATGTTCACTTGCACCTTCACCTTCACCTTCAATGAAAATAAATTAAGCTTGCAATTCCACACAACCAACTCAATTTCACAATTGAAATCAAGAAAAATGGTAAACCTTAGGTGAAATTGTGATGGGAATTGAGAATTTGATGAAAGATGAAGATTTGGGAAAGGGAAATTGGTAGGAATTTGGTATAATTGGAGTAGGGGAATGAATGAGTAGAGAGAAGGAGAAGAAAAGGAGTAAGGGTTTATGTGAATTGGGGGATAATGAAGTTGGAGTTGGAAAAGGGGAAATAAGGGGAAAAAAAAAATCGGGGAGAGCTGTAGGAGCCGCTGGTAGCGGCTTGAGGCCCGCTGCCAGCGGCTCTGGCAGATTTTGGTGTTTTTTTTTTTTTTTTTTTTTTTTTTTTTTTTTTTTTTTTAAAATTAACAAAACGTAGAGGGGGGGCCCGCTGGCAGCGGCTCAGGAGCAGCTACCAGCGGCTGGGACAGAAACAAAGGGGTTTGGGCTGCAAGAAGACCCGCTGGTAGCGGCTGCAGAGCAGCTGCCAGCGGCTTCTGCAGGGAAGGCCCCCCTTGTCTCTGTTTTGCTCTGTTTTTGCTGCGTTTCGCGCATAAAAATTGCTCCCAAGGCCTCCACCTACACAAAAACAATAAAAACACTCTTCACATCACACGAAAAAAATAAAAACTAAACTACGAAAAGTAATGGGGAAGAGTTTTCGATCGGGTTGCCTCCCGATTAGCGCCTTTGTTTTACGTCGTTGGCTCGACGCGGCTCATCCCACTTCGCTACTCCATTGATGGCTCGTAGAGATCGATGCACTCCACGTTCTCGGTTTTGAAACCCTCGAAGTAGGGTTTGAGCCTTTGGCCATTGACTTTGAAAATCTTATCGGTCTCGAGGCTTTGAATTTCAACTGCTCCATGCGGATATACATTCGCCACTTGAAAAGGGCCCTGCCAACGGGACCGAAGTTTTCCCGGAAATAATCTAAGTCGGGATTGATATAGGAGTACTTTTTCACCGACTTTAACCTTCTTCCTAGCAATCATCTTGTCATGCCACAACCTATTCTTTGCTTTGTGGTATAAATGGGACAATTTCTTGCCCGGAATTGCAGACGGGCCGATTGTTGAACCTGGTGGTATAGGTGGAAGCTTGGAATGTTCATTCAATTCCCCCACCTTCACCTGCACATTAGTAGGCATAGAGAAATCCAAGAAATCACCAGATACAACATTAGTTATAGGTGTGAGGAACTCATCCCCACGATGATTGTTAGGAACATCATGCACCATTGGATCGACAACATTAAGAGAACATAAAGAATGAGTGTTGACAGGATACTTTATGGAATCATAAATGTTATACCCAATTGCTTTCCCATCAACCTCCATAGTCAAGGAACCGGTAGACACATCGATTTTTGTTTTAGCAGTCTTCAAGAAAGGTCTTCCTAACAAGATGGGGACTGCTTGTTTGTCATGTTCCATGTCAAGCACATAAAAGTCAGCAGGAAAAATCAAACCATCAACCTTAACCAACACATCTTCCACCACCCCCTTAGGATACACATTAGACCTATCCGCTAACTGAATCACTACCCCAGTTCCATGTAAAGGTCCAAGTTTTAAAGATTTAAACAGGGAGTAGGGAATGACATTGATTGATGCACCTAGGTCCAACATAGCTCGGTGCAATGTGGTGTCTCCTATTGTAACAGGAACAATAAACATACCAGGATCACCACATTTTTCTGGGATTTTCTTTTGGAAAACCGCAGAAACATGAGCACTCACCTTTACCTTCTCTTTTCCTCCCAACCTATGCTTTCTCTTGATAGTACACAGTTCTTTCATAAACTTAGCAAAACGAGGAATACTTTTAATCACATTCAAGAGGGGAATATTTACCTCACATTTGCTAAAAGTCTCATAAATATCCTTGTCTTTCTCATACCTTCGAGTATCTTGCAAGGCTTCAGGGAAAGGTGGTGTGGGTTCATAAGAGGGAAAAGTTGGTGGATTCGCCACAGCTTCATGTTCTACTTCTTGCTCTTCAGTTCCAATCAAGTCTTCAGCCCTCTTAGTTGCAACTGCAGTTTCTTGCAACTCTTTGCCATTTCTCAATGTTATTGCATTGACCTGTTGCTTAGGATTCAGCTCCGTTTGAGATGGAAGCTTTCCAGAGTCCTTAGCTTCAAGTCGGCTCACTGCACTTGAAATTTGGCTCACTTGACTTTCCAAATTCTGAATACTGGATTTGGTTTCTTGCTGGAATTGCACCATGTTTTGCTGCATAGTAGAAACATTAGAAGTTAGTGATCTAATCATTTCTTCAGTTGACATATTACTCGAATTTGAGCTTTGGCCTTGAGGTTTGGCTAATGGTGCCCTATATTGCTGATATTGCTGCTGGCCTTGAGCATTTTGCTGTTGTTGTTGGTTCCCCTGGGAATTCCCATATCTCAAATTTGGATGATCCCTCCATCCTGGATTGTATGTATTCGAATATGGATCATATCTTCTCTGAGGACCTTGCCCTTGGAAACCCATTGCATTGGCCTGCTCATTCTGTTCCTCTTGTAATTGAGGACATGCATCAGTGGGATGTCCTGTGGAGGTGCATAAACCACAAGCATTCAGTTGCTGTGGATTCCTTGAGTTCACCATGAACTCACGCATCATAGAAGTCAAATCAGCTACTTGACTCTCTAACTCAGTTGTATTTGAATTTGCTGCATTCACCCGGCGCGTGGGAGTTCTCTGACTGAACTGCCTAGAATTCTCTGCTAGCTCTGCAATCAGCCTAGTTGCATCTCCTGGAGTCTTATTCACTAGCCCTCCACCACTTGCTGCATTCACCATCCTCAAATCATCATCTGTTAGACCTCCATAGAAGTATAGGATGAGGTCTTGATCGGAATACCCATGGTACGGACAACTAGCACACAATCTCTTGAATCTCTCCCAATACTCATACAAGGACTCATCTTTCTTCTGATCCACATTGCTGATAGCTTTCTTAAGGCTTGCAGAAATAGTGGCTGGGTAATACTTCTCTAAGAAACACTTCTTCAAACCTGCCCAATTTGTTATGCTCCCGGGGGGAAGATAGTAAAACCAATCCTTCGCTGCATCTTTGAGAGAAAAAGGAAATGCTCTCAACTGAATTTGCTCATCAGTCATCCCAATCGGTTTCATGCTAGTACATACCACATGAAATTCTGCCAGATGTTTATTTGGATCTTCACCCTTCATGCCATGGAATGCCGGCAATAGATGAATTAGACCAGATTTGATCTCAACATTAGCACCTTCCTCCAACTGCTGATATGCGATGCACAACGGCTGTTGGTTCAAGTTAGGAGCTGTTAGCTCTCTCAGTGTTCGATTTTCTGCCATCACTTCCTCTTCTTGAATGTTGAAGATGTATGTTGATTCACTGGGGTTTGTTCTTGCCTCTCTTCGCAACCTGGAAATATTTCTTTCAATTTCTGGATCAAACTGCAAAACTTCTTTGTTAGCAGAACGGGTACTTATCATACCCTAGCGAACAAACAAAGAAAAAATAGCTAAGAACAATCCTAAAATAAATTCTACTAAGATAAACAATTAAACGGTAACGCCTAGTTCCCCGGCAACGGCGCCAAAATTTGGTGTGCCTCAGTCGTATGCAACCAAAAATATCACAACTAAGCTAACTGCAAATAAGCGTAGTTAGGGAAGTCGAGTTCGAATCCACAGGGAAAAAGGGACTAATAACTGGAAACCTAAGTGGAAATACTCTAGGACGGTAGTAACCTAAGTAACGAGGGGGGTTTTCACGAGCAATGATGATAAATGAACTAAGTAAGAACAACGAACGTAATGAATAGGTAATCAATGAGAAGAACGGTCTTGGTTATGCGAAATCCACTAATGAACATACAAATTGATCATAGAAGTCTCCTCAATCAAGCTCTATTGAACACCTTGTTGTAGAATTCCTAGATTCTAAATTCTCATAAATAGTTAGAAATAGCAAAGCGCTCCTTTCTAACCCTTTCCAATGCACAATTCAAGACAAGCGCTCTAAATTATCCACAAGAAGAAAATAAACGGAGAAATCAACAAGGATTGAATAAATTAACACAAGCGGTCTAATTTCTTCAATAATATTATTCCCTCTTCAAGTTATCAACCAAAAGCATGCATCAATAACCTAAAGTTGCTACTTTGGAAAGATTAATTAGATGCAAGCGAATCCAATAATTCTAACCTAGCAATTGATTAAAGCAAATCATGAAATTAATTCAAGGAACAATATATATTCAATAGATATTAAGAGAAGAAAGATCTCACAATTCGTAGCTAAAAGCTTCAATCTTTAACCAAGAATCCGGAAGATTAAGCTTCCATGGATTCTAATTCCAAAACAAAGAATTCTGAAAATTCCAAGAAAACCCTAGAAAGCTTTTTTTCTCCAAACTTAATTCTCCTCTTTTTCACTTAAAACTTAATTAAAACTAAGCTATTTATATGTTTCTATATTTTAATAACATAACACAATAATAATAATAAAATAATATCCAAAACACGAGCCAAAACAAAGCCAAATTGCTGAAAATTAACCAAAACAGCCCGAATTTCTGCCAGAGCCGCTGCCAGCTGCTCTGGACCCGCTGGCAGCTGCTCTGGCAGCCCCTCACTCTGGTATACCCGCTGCCAGCGGCTCTGGCCAGCTGCCAGCGGCCCTGGCAGCGGTTCCTGCTGTTTTCGCCTTCTTTCCTTGCTTCTTCTTCTTGCTTTGCTTCACCTTTTCCTCAAGCTTTCTTCCTTGCTCTTCCATGCTCCATCACAACTCTCAAATCACGAGCCAAGGTCCATCCTTCTTACATAACTCTTCATTGGTTCCCGAGCTCACTCACTCACTTATACTCATAAATCCCGCCTTTTGCACATAAGTGAGATCACAGCCCAAAACTCACAAAAGCTAACAAAAGTACATATAAAGCATCAAAACACACCCTAAAATGCTTCTCTCAACCCATGATAAGAAGGCTTATCAGTCACACTTAGTTCTTGTGTTGTAAAAGACACACTCACTTTCCTAAGAGTATTAGAGGTCTCATAATATAACTATGGGTGTTGTCAAACACGAAGTTCCTAAGTTGCTAAAGGAACAATGGAAGAAACTTTGATGGAACAAGACAGGTAAGTTCCCAGGCCGTTTGTAACTCACTTGTTTAAATTTCAGAGGGAACTAACCTATCTTTTAGCCAACTTTCAAGCATCCACACCATATATCTTTGATCGCAACATTATTATACAACTCTAAGTTGTGTGTCTGTGTTGCATATACTCTAATTGTCTCATATTTAGAAAATCGAAGATTCTTATTCACCCAATTCAATTTCCTATTTCCGTTTACACACTTTTACTTCTTATTCTTAATTCCCATGTACTCTAAGTTTGTTGATCATCTTTTTATGATTTGATGAAACATGAAAAATGGTGATTATATGTTGAGGGGGAAGTTGAAGAAAAGAAAGAAGTAAGTACTTGAAAAGGAAGAAGAATGGTAAAGGACTCAGGGGGAATAAGGTAGGAACCAAGAATTAAAAATGGTTCAGATCTGGTTGTGGAACTCAAGTGTATGAGTAAATATTCTCTTCATTGATTTAAAATGTGTTATTCCAGGAAAGCATGCAAAATTTGTATAATGAAAACCCTTGTAAACAAAAAAAAAAAAAAAAAAAAAAAAAAAAAAAAAGAGAAAGAAAAGGAAAAAGGGTGATCAAATATTTAATTTCCTGGATATCTATATATGAAGAATGTTGACTATGTTGATGTCGTGTACTCGTATACTTGGTGAGCTAGTGAAGAAACAATAATAAACGATGAAGGAACTTGATTATGATGAAACTGAAATCTATTTAAGTTCCAGCATGGAGAATGTTCCTCAAAGAAGTTGGTGGTTAAGGTAAGGGAACTTGGTTATCAATTGGCAAGATGAATATGTGTTGTGTTCAATAGGATATTCAAGAGTTTGATATGAAGTACAATGTGGCGGTTCTCATCTCAAAAGGTCTAAACGAAGAGCACAAATTCCACTTCACGTTCCCTCTACTTATTTTGTTCCATATGCTTCTTTATATATCCTTTAAGCTTGCGCTTTCATTTGTCTATTCATGCAATCCATTTCTAACTTTTTAGCTCTGATCTTTACTTGAATTTTACTTCTTATTTGTCAAATTCAATTAAGGGTTTTGAAGTTGGGCCTTTGGATTGTGAGTTAGAAATTAGTGTGGAAATGGTATCCGTGTTTGAAAAGTGAGTACCTTGAGGCTTTTAGGAACAACATGTGTTTAACTAGTATATACTTACTTATTATATGGTGGTAGGTGTGACATATGACTTTAAGTGCATATAATTTACGAAAAACAAACGTGTGGAACAATACCCTTTTTGATAATGACAAAATGGGGAAGAATATGTATGATGCTTATGGTATGCAGTAATTAAGTCTAAAGTTATTACATCATGATTGTTGAAAGTATTTATATATTGATAAATGATGTGTATTTCTAAGTTCCTAACTCTTAAGTTTTTGTGTACGTTCTTAACTTGTTTAAATGTTATTTCCTTGAAAAACTAAGGGGGAATAAATGTACAACGATTATCCTTTAATATGTGATGAGCATCATTAGTTTGTCATCATCAAAAAGGGGGAAATTGTTGAGCAATTAGGTTTTGATGATTATAAACTAATGATGATTATCTATCTAACGTGTATGTTAAGTTGTGCATAGAAAGAGCAAGTTATGCTTGGAACAGAATACAAGGAACCTGAGTAATGACAGGTATATATGTAAGGAACTTGAGCAATATAGGATAAGCAATAGAGGAACAAGAACAACGATAAGTGTTATGGTTGATAAGCATGATGATGGCTAAGGAACCATGAAGGTAACTATGTAAACATGTGTTTACATATGTTAGCTTCATAAGGTAAGTATCCTATACATATATAGGTTATGTATGTGTAGGAGTCTTTTAATTTAGTTTAGTTTTCTTTATTGTTTTATAAATGAAAAAAAAACTAACCTTCTGTTTTACTTTGTTATCCTCAGAAGTTTGCTTAGCCTGTCATCATTAAAAAGGGGCAAATTATTACCCTTATGAGGTTTTGATGATGATGTTAAGAATTGAGCAAACTTCCATTTAATAAGGATTTTCTAGTGTTGTGATGTTTGCAGGTTCAGTAAGCGTTGAGGGCTGAAGTAGGAACTGAAACAGAGGAACTTTAGAGGATCCATGAGGATACAAGTAAAGTTAGAAGAAGAGTTCCAGAAATGGAACTTCCAGAAGTTTCTTAACAGGAATTTCGAAACGGGTTGTAACGACCTTGTTCCAAACAGTCAATGAAATTAGAGTAACTGACTTGTCAGGAACTCAGAGACTGTCAGAGTTCAGGAACCTAATAGGAACTTAAGTATGCACGTCGTTAAAAGTCGGTTTTAATTATATATTTATTTACCTTATACGTGCATATCTTTTAGGGATTTGGTTTTACTGAATAAAGATATTTATCTTCTAATAAATCCCTTTTGGAAAACGATAAGATAGTTTAAAAAGTATTTTAAACAAAAAGATAAGTTTTGAATAAAATATGATTTTATGCTAAGTTTATCTTATTATTGTTGACAGTTTTTATTCTTAACAAAAAGATATATTTTCGGAAGAATGATTTTTAGAAAATATCTTTGAAACTTATCTTTTCAGAAAATCTATCTTTTTCAAGATGAAATGAATAATTCGAGTGTATTATAAATATTCTCATATGCATTCATTCAAAGTTGAGGATGACGAAGTGTAGTGGTCGTACTTAATGGTTTTATCCTTCACCACGAAGCTAAGTCAGTCCTCCTGGTCAAAGTTCCTATCAGGTTTTTGGTTACAGTACGTCTAGTGAGTTCCAGAAAAATCTTGAGTGTTCAACATATTATTTTTATCTCTTTATTCATAGATATGTATTTAGGGATATTCTATGAGATCTTGTAATGGGAAAAAGGGTTTTGAGTGTTTTGTATTTTTGGGTGAGATTGTGAATTCTCTTAAATTCACGCTTGTGTATGAGTTTTAAATCTCGTAAAATTCGAGTAGTAGCTGTGAGTGCATAGTGAGTGAAAGGAACCTAAGAGGTGCCTTGGGACACCTAGGAAGTGTCCTGGGTAAAGGGAGAAAAGGGTCCTTAGAGGTGTATTAGGTCCGGTAGGAGGTGTCCTATCATAGAGTCAAGTGTCCGTGGTGGAACTTGCAAAGCAAAAGTCTGTGTAATAGGTTGTACTAGGAGAGTTGCCTATTATAGTGGAATTTTTTTATAAGTCCCAATAGGGCCGAGGTTTTACCTCCAGTTAGGCACTTGATGGTTTCCTCGTAAAACTTGTTGTGTGCTTTAAGTTCCTTTACGTTTTGTTTTTAATTTCTACATAAGTTTCGCGATTAGAACCTACTACCATTCACCCCCCCCCCTCTTGTAGTAGTTCATCTAAAATAACATATTTAGATAAACACTATGAGGAATGAAATCATATATGACTATCTTTGAACGTCTTCCAATTTGAATAGAATTAGGACTTAAAAAAAAAAAGATATATTCAATTTCAAAATCTTTAATCTTATCTTTTCTAAAAGGATAATTAAGATCTTTTAGAAACTTATAGAAAATTCTAATTAATCCTAATTGATTTAGGAATGGGATTAAATCCTTTGGACCCTCCATATGATCATTAGGTTGTAGGTAAGGTGGGCTTCAGTTCGGTTTAGGCTCAATTTAATATTTTGGCCATAACTTATTCATTATTACTCGGATTTGGGCTTTTAATATATCGTTAGAAATATCTTTTCATGTCTCATCCAAATATTCAATCAGTGGACCTAGATTATGGACTAAAATAAACTAGAATAAATGTTTTTATAACAAGGACACGAAATGAATGATTTTAAGGGACACGAAACGAATTATTTTGGATTTAAAGGCACGAAAAGAGGAAAATAAGTTATGGTTTGGGAAAATGGACTAAGAATTGGGTGCGTTTATTAAATGGAAATATGGATTAAGCACTCCAAATATTTAATACTTAACCCAACCAATAATGATGGTGAAAGGTTGTTCATCATCGGGCTTGGTTTTGGGGTGACATTTTTAGGTGTCTACAATTCCTTTAGTGCTTCTCAAGTACTCAAGGAGCTGTTCTTAGTAGATTTCAGTATGCTTATCCCGAATTAGCTTGAAACCTACTACACATGCTGTAGGGAATATTTCAAGCGTTACCCTTAGCTTGAACCCCACTGTGATCATAGACTAAAGTAAACTGGCGTCCAAAGTGAAAGAAGATAAAGCAAAATAGCCGCCAACAAGTTTTTTAAGGAACTTGTAAACCGTTCACGAGGTGAAGGTTACACACCTTAGCGATCCAAGAGATCGTCAACTCCAATAGGTCTGGAACCATGACTGGTAGTTCGGGGATGAAGGTACAAATCCAACCTAAAGGAGATTGAACCTGCCCTAATAATAGGCCTCTACTTTATTTTGATCGTATTCATGTGCGCTTTCTGACTAACATGCCATCAATAGGATTAACCCTAAACCTGTTTATCTATGTTGGTTGAATTTAATGCACAAATAAAACTATTATTGGTGATCACTTGACTTATTATCAAATTAACCCTAAACAAGATTATTAATTATCTTATTAAGCGTGATTACAAGTACCAATTCCCTTTAAACATGCATAAAAGACGTGATCAAGCAATCAAAATAAAATATCAAGCAACATAATAATATTCATAACAATAATAATGATAATGATAATCATAAACATAATCATGTTAAAGCATAATAATAATAGCAAGACCCTAGGCATGATACTAACAAGATTAATAATAAATCCTAATATGTCACTAAGCAATAAAAATCATATATTTAGCCCTAACATGATACTAACAATCATAAATATTAGGAAGAAAATAAAAGGCATCATACTTTTAATCATACTTGATATTAAAGTTACCTTAGACATGATACTAGGAAGCATAATAACAACCTAAGCATGATCATAACATTAATATAAACCATTAAAGTACTTACTTGGATGCCTCGTACCTCTTTCTACTAATAAAATACACACGTTAGTAACTTCAAGGAAAATAATAAACAAACAATCAAATTAAATAATTTCAAGAGAGATTTGGTACCAAACCCTCATAAATTAAAACCTGTCACGTCTAGGGCGAAGACAACTTCGAATAATACTAGGTGTATCTAGGTCTTGTGAATGCGGAATTTTGTATTTGTGAAAAGGTTAGATCAGAAAAGAGAGAGAGAGAGAGTAATCAAGAATTTCTTGATGAGAGTCGGGGAAAAGAGAGAATTGGTGAAAATTGGTGATTGAAAGTGGAGTTTTTAGAAGGCTATTTATAGAGAAAATCAGCCAAAAAGATAAAAAATCAAAACAATGTTCTGACGCGCAAAAACGAGGTTAGCGCCAGATGCTGACATTAGCGCCAGGCGCCAAGCTTAGCATCAGGCGCTAATGCTGACGTTTGGCGCTAACTTAATTATTGACGCGTTTTCTAAATCAGATAGAAATTTACCGTACAGGAAAATAAAATCGTAGTTTCCTCAAAAACATTCTTTTATTTTGATTAAAACTCTAAAAAGTCAACAAAAGTCAATTTATCAATGCTAATTGAATTAGGAATGAAAAGAAATTTCTAGAATAATCTAGAAGACTAAAACCATTCCTAGTTGCATTAGGAATGATAAATCCATATTAGGTCCTCCTCTAGGTCATTGGGCCGCATATAAGGCTCAAACCAAGCCCAGTTTAGTAATATGGCCATAACTTATAATATATTGTTGGAAAGATCTTTTCAAGCCCCATCCAACTACACTACTATTGAACCCATATCATGGACCAACCAAACTGGATTGGCTGTTTTCTTAAAATATGTTTTCAAAAACAGAGAGAAAAGAAAAGAAATTAAAACTATTCGCAACACTAAACTTTCCACACTTTCACTTCATTGGATTACGATTCGACGTGAAAGGTAATCATAACCGGGTTTTGTTTTGGGGAGACACAAATGGGTGTCTACAGAAGCCCCTACTTTCGCTGAGTTTGGAGAAACGCAAGTTTTGAAAACAAAAGTCAAAGTATCGATATGGACGAAGAATGATTCAGAACGTTCTGCAATCCTAAATCACTCTTGTAACGCCGATACCTGCAAACTAGCGTTAGTTAAACAGATAAAAGAGATAAGAAACGCGTATCTTGCACTGTCGAGCATACGTCTCTGAAGGTAACCGATTTGTTGTTGTATTCTGTTTTTACGACCTCCTGTAAGCTAGAGAATGTTGCCTGCTTGAAGACTGCTATGCTTGTAACTGCCTCCGATTTCCGCCTTGATAATCTTCCGCAAGCCATGGAATACTATCGAAGATTGCTTTGCTTGAAACAATCCTCTTCCACTTTGTGACCATCCTCCACATCTTAGGGAACACGATCCAAGACAACTTCGCTTGAAATCACCTTCAGTTGTTTATGAAAACTCTCCGCAAGCTAGGAAATGCTGCCGAAGATATCCTCGTTTGAAGCTACCTTCACTTATTACGATAATAATTCCAAAGAAAATTACCGAAGACCTCTGCTTGTCGATCTTTAAAAGCTCGCTTGAACTTTGTTTCCGCTATGCCTGTACGTCGGTGCTTTTGCTGCTTTTGAACCTGTATGTCGGTGCCTTTCGCTGAATGAACCAGTATGTTGGTGCCTTTCTGAATGAACCAGTATGTCGGTGCCTTTTGCGATGAGCCAATGCTTAGGCGCTTTAAGTTAAGTGAGACGATTTTTCATCAAGTCGATCACTTTATGTAATCAAGCCGATTACTAAAAATCGTGTCAAATTTGCTTAGAAGGGCTAACTGGCGTACCAAGGAACCCAAAATATATTGCACAAGGTTAGAACAACCATACTGAGTGGCTGAACGTTCTTACGCTGCTGAAATAACACTGGTGCCGCTAATCTGGTTAAAGCGCCAGACGCTGGAACTAGCGCCCGACGCTTAGCCTTATCAACTGACGCCAAGGTTTGACGCTTGGCACTAGAGTCGGATTTTCCTTAAATACCCTTATCTTTTTCATTTCTGCTGCTGTTGTTCGCGTTTCTTGCACGAGAATTCTACGAACTTCAATTCACTCGTTCTTGCTCGTTTCTCCACCAAATTCGCTAAAATTTGTTGCGAATCAAATCTTTCCATCCATTTTCCCTATCTATGTAAGTTCCCTCAAAACTCACGCCGGTTTTAATGAATTTTACATGCATTCATCTACGAATTTCTTGAAAATTCGAAATTAGAATTCCTTAATTCTCTTTGTTTATCAAATTTTATGCCATGAAATTGCTTGATTATGTTTATATATTTCCTTGGGAGTAATTTAAGACTTGTTTGACTCAATTTGGTGAAGAAATGAACAAATCACCATTGTTGAACCTCTTAAGGTCGGGAAGACAATGTGGCTTGTTCTTGATGTTTTTTCTAGTAATTCTTGTCCAATTTGTCACAATAATTACTATAGTATTACAAGAAATTTTTTGTTTTCTTGAAAATGCAATGTATGCTCAATTTGAATTTGTGCTCTGTTTTAGTACTACGTACTCTGTTTTTTGCAAACATAGTATCATGCGGCTAGGCGAACCTTAGATACCTTAGAACCTTAATTTATAATGATTCTGCACAATGTAGCATGGCTATACATCGAGGCTCAGGTTCACGGTCCCGAGACGTTTGACGGGAGCGCGAACTTGTAGAGGACGACGCTGAACCGTCCACTTTGCTCGGCCGACTTCCTGAGTGGGATGAGCGGACCTTGTACGTCTCTCCCGTCCACCTTATCTCTGAGAGGGTGAGACGGGGCGTCACAGTCGGGAGGACACGTTGTCACGACTCCGGTTGCGACGGTTTAGGCGACCTATACAAGATGTACATCGCCAAAGACGACCAGGCGAGACTTCTATGGGAGTCTTGCGGACTGACTGCATTATTCGAGACCTCCGAGGCCATGATTGCCTCTAGAGGGGGTCACCATATAGTCCGTGCTCTGGTGGAGTTCTTTTGGGACACCACCAACACTTTTCACTTCACTTGGGGCGAGATGATGGTCACTCCTATCGACTTCAGTCTCATTACGGGACTGGAGTTTAGCTATGTGGCGCTGCCGTTCGACAGCGATATTACTGTCTTTTCTCTCGAGGTTAAGGAGTTGTTGGGTCCGATTGTTGTTCGGGCTCGAGCTAAGGTAGAGACGACTCAGTTCAGTGCTAGGGGGATTCGCCGCTCGACTCTAGCAGTGGCTTTTGATGATGGTGCGACTAACCGAGAGCAGCAGGTGCACATCTTCGCACTTGTTTTGCTTTCAGGGACGTTCTCCCTTGACAAGGGTAGTAGGGCGCTACTTTACTACCTTCCTGCTGTCCGTGATCTACATCGGATCGGGACTTACGACTGGGCCAGCTTGGCCTATGCTGATTTCATCCGACCATTGCGGGGCTCGTGTCGACATCGGTCATTCGCGGGGAACGTTGCTCTATCCGGCTTTTAGAGGGTCGTAGAGGTATACTTTATTCCCTATAAAGTTTAGCTCTACATTTTAGTTATCACTTGCTGATAACTTTTGCTTCTTGTAGATCTGGTACTTCCCTTCAGCTGCGCCGGCGAGACCATCGCCGCGCAAGTTTCCTGTTAGTGCTTCCTAAGGCAGCCGTCGTGTAGGGATGTCCACTTCCTATGTCCGAGATTGGATCATCTCGGTATGGTTCATTACTTATTTGAACATTTTGTGATGCCTTCGATAGATTCTTGTCTGACAAACACTCTTTGCAGGAGCCTGTAGTGTTGTACCAACCGTGGGTCGACTTGGAAATCCCTGGGCTAGCCGCGCAGTATTCTGCTGAGCGTCGCTATTTCTTAGGGACCTATGGATCGGCTGCGTATCTTGGAGAGAAGGTTGCTATTCAGCATTCCTCAGATACCTTTGGCGTTCCTGCTCCTCCACCACGTCACATGTTTAACGCCATGTGGTTGGTGAGCATGTCAGAGGGAGCCGGTACCCCTTGGCGATCTTACACGATCCTTGGGCGATGCTATGGGGAGGAGCTACTGCCGTTGTTAGATCCAGTTCCTGTACGTGCTGAGGATGTGGCGGTATGATTTTCAGCCTTTACCTTTCGTTAAGTAGCCCCCAAGTAATGCTTCACTGATTTTGTTTTGCTTTGTCAGGATGATCCTGCTGAGTTCGTGCCACCCCGTATGTCCATCCACTATCAGGGGACATATGGACCGATTGAGGATATGATTCCTCCGGCTCCTGAGGGCGAGCGCTTTGTGGAGCGGTCGATTCCTCGTCACCAGACTCGGGTAAATTTTTTATTTGCAACTCTTGTCCATATATGTTATACATGTTTACTGACTTATTTCTTTGACAGTTCTCACGCGAGGTGGTCTCAGCAATGGCACGATGTATAGATTCCTTCCAGAGCCAGCTTTTTCGGATGAGGAACGTGGCTACCTGTCGTCGAGACGACGCCGTTTACTAGGTAGCTTCCCTTCTTATGTTTTTGCATTACCGCTTCTACTTTGCATGTATCTAATCTTAGTTTCTTTTGCAGGGTCAGCCCATTCCTTCTCGTACCCGCACAAGACCTGAGGTGCGGAGGGATCCGGTGAGGTCTAGCTCGAGACGTCGCCGCAATAGTTCGGGTGGTCGGGGCGGTCGTTATGAGGCTGCCCGTACTAAGGCCGTAGAGGGCTCGGGCTATTCATCTAATGGTGCACATGTTGCGCCGGTAGGCCAGGGAGAGGCTACCTCGGCTCTTAAAGGTGGTGGGATGTACGAGGTCGGTTCGTCATCGCAGCAGCCTCCGCAACTTCAGCCTTAGGTTGATCTTGGGTGGACGGGTCATGTGTTGAGTTTTCCACCTGTTTATCAATAGGATTAACCCTAAACCTGTTTATCTATGTTTGTTGAATATTAATGCACAAATAAATCTATTATTGGCGATCACTTGAATTATAATCATATTAACCCTAAACAAGATTATTAATTATCTTATATAAGCGTGATTACAAGTACAAATTTCCTTTAAACATGCATAAAAGGTGTGATCAAGCAATAACAATAAATATAGCATCAAGCAACATAATAAATAAATTATAACAATAATAATGATAATCATAATTAAAATAATCATCATAATTAAAATAATCATAATATTCATGTTAAAGCATAATAATAGCAACATCCTAGGCATTATACTAACAAGATTAATAACAAACCCTATCATGTCACTAAACATTGAAAATCAGAGCTTTAACCCTAACATGATACTCACATGAATAAGTATTAGGAAGAACATAAAAGGCATCATACTTTTAATCATGCTTGATATTAAAGTTACCCGAGACATGATACTAGGAATTTATTGTTGTCACACTAAACATCAAATTAAGGAAAACATCCTAACATGATACTAGGAATCAAAATAACAATCTAAGCATGATTTCTATATCATAATATCAATTAAACCATTAAAGTACTTACTTGGATGCCTCGTACCTCTTTCTAATAACAAAATACACACATTAGTAACTTCAAGGAAAATAATAAACAAAACAATTAAATTAAATAGTAATTGAAAGAGAGATTTGGGAGCAAACCCTCAAAAATTAAACCTTTCACGTCTAGGGCGAAGGCAAGTTCGAATATGGCTAGGTTTATCTAAGTCTTGCGAATGCGGAATTTTGTATTTGAGAAAAGGCTATTTTAGAAAAGAGAGAGAGAGAATAATCAAGAAAATCTTGATGAGTGTGATGATTGAAAAAGGGGAGATATCACCTCTATTTATAGAGAAAATCAGCCAAAAAGATAAAACATCAAAAACAGAGTTCTAACGCAAAAAGCCAAGTTAGTGCCAAACGCTGACCTTGGCGCCAAACGCTAAGGCTAGCGCCAGGCGCCAAGTATAGCATCTAGCGCTACAGCTGGCGTTTAGCGCTGACTTAGAAATTCACGCGTTTTCTTAAAATCAGATAGAAATTGCCGTACAGGAGGATAAAATCGTATTTTCCTCAAAAAACGTTCTTTGATTCTGAATAAAACTCTAAAAAGTCAACAAAAGTCAATTTATCAATGCTTATTGAATTAGGAATGAAAAGAAACTTCTAGAAGAATCTAGAAGACTAAAACCATTCCTAATTGCATTAGGAATGATAAATCCATATTAGGCCCTCCCTTAGATCATTGGGCCGCATATAATGCTCAAACCAAGCCTAGTTTAGTAATTTGGCCATAACTTCCTCAATATTCATCGGAATTGGGCTTATAATATATCGTTGGAAAGCTCTTTTCAAGCCCAATCTAACTACACTATTATTGGACCCCATATCATGGACCAACCAAACTAGATTGACTATTTTCTTAAAATAAGTTTTAAAAAACAGAGAGAAGAGAGAAGAAATTAAAATAAGCTTTCCACACTTTCACATCATTCAATTATGATTCGACATGAAAGGTACTCATCACTGGGTTTGTTTTTGGGGATACACAAATGAGTGTCTACAGAAGCCCCCACTTTGACTGAGTTTGGAGAAACGCAAGTTTCGAAAACAAATGTCAAAGTATCAATAGGGACGGAGAATGATTCAGAACGTTCTGCGATCCTAAACCACTCTTGCAACGCCGATACCTGCAAACTAGCATTAGTTAAACAGATAAAAGAGTTGAGAAACGCGTATCTTGCACCGTTGAGAACACGTCTCTGAAAGTAACAGATTTGCTGCTGCTTTACTGTTTTGATGACCTCCTGCCAAGAGAATGCCATCCCGCTTGAAAATCACTACGCTTGTAACTGCTTCCAACTTAGAAGATTGCTTCGCTTAAAACGACCTCTTCCGCTTTGATAATACTCCACGTCTAAGGGAACACTATCGAAGATTGCTTCGCTTGAAATAATCCTCTTCCGCTTTGTGACCATCTTCCACGTCTAAGGGAGCATGATTGAAGACAACTTTGCTTAAAATCACCTTTAGTTGTTTTTTTACAAATCTCCACAATCTAGGGAACGCCATCTTGCTGTTTCGATGTTCACTCGCCTTTGAACAAAGATCTTCTTTTGGATATGTCATGCGCCTCTAAACAAAGAGCTTCTTTTTTTTTACGTTGTCCATGCATCTCTAAACAATAGAGCTTGAATATAGGATGCCCACGCGTCTCTGAGCAAAAGAGCTTTGATAATATGTCCACGCGTCTCTGAACAAGAGAGCTTGATAATATGTCTACGCGTCTCTAAACAAAGAGCTTTTGAATAATATTCCCACGCGTCTCTGGAGCAAAAGAGCTTGATGATATGTCCACGCATCTCCGAACAAAGAGCTTTGAATGATATGTCCGCGCGTCTCTGAACAATAGAGCTTAAAAGAAATGTCCACGCGTCTCTGAACAAAAGAGCTTGAAAAAAATGTCCACGCGTCTCTGAACAAAAGAGCTTTATGATGATTATTGCAATAATATTCCGAAGAAAAATTTCCAAAGACCAATGCTTGTCGATCTCTAAAGCTCGCTTGAACTTTGCTTCCGCTATGCCAGTACGTCAGCGGCTTTCTTCTTGTGAACCATTATGTCGATGTCTCCGTGATGAGCTAATGCTTAGGCGCTTTAAGCTAAGTGAGACGATCTTTCGTCAGGTTGATCACTTATTGCGATTGTAATCAAACCGACTACTTGATCATGTCAAATTTCTTATATGGGCTAACTGGCATACCAAGGAACCCAAAATTGTTGTATGAGGTCGAAATCACCTTTCTGAGAGGCTTCGAGCTCTTTTGCAGCTGAAATATCTCTGGCGCCAAGGATTGGCTCCGTCGCCAGACGCTGAGATCTAGCGTCAGGCGCTAAAATCTATTTCCAAACGTTAGATGTTGTCGCCAGGCGCTGGAGTAGGGTCTTCCCTATTCTGCTGCACCTGTATTTATTTTTTACTATAGGATTTTTCTAATCTTTCTTTAGGGTTGACCTAAGGTTTAATGTCGCTTGTCTCATTGACTGGACATGACTCAAGGTATAAACTTGACTCGCTGTGATTGACTCGAGGTTGACTCGACTCAAAGTGAAAGGACATGTGTGGCTCATGACTCGTGTATGCATTGTATTGTGATCGTGCGACTCAAAAATGCAAAAAAGCAAAAATTTTCCATCATTTTTGTGGAGGGTACCGACTTTCTCCCGAAAAAGAAAGACGCGAAAAAAGAAAGAAAGAAGCGAAGTTTTTGAAGGTGCATGTTGAATGAGCTTAGTCAAATGTTGTTTCTCACGGTACAAGGATTGTAACATCTTAGACTATTCTAGTTAATTCAATAAGGAAAGTATTTAGGTAACTTAGGCACGGAGGCTAAGCACTTCATACTTCGATGCAATGATGATTGATTGATGAGTGATGTTGATATGACAAGGCATGCTTCAACGTTGTGTTAAGATTTCATGACAAAGGGTTCCTAAGGGAAGTATATTTGGTCATGTATATGTGATGTGTGTGAAAGTGATACTAAATTTAGGCTGCAAGGGCTAAGTGTGTGGAAAAAGATTATTTCAAGAAGAGCCAAATGATGGTGACTCTTAGCCTAAGTAAGCTAATGATGTAAGGATCAAGCCCCCAATTCTAGTTCTAAGAAGCCAGGGATTAGCATAGGAGATCCCTTGATATGATCACGGTGTAAATGTGTGAATGTGAATATGAATGCATTTTTATTACGGTCGCGCCTCAATGTGAGGTTGCCTACGTATCCGTCAAGAATCAGGCCGAACGTAGCTCTAGCCGAACCTCGCACAAGTGTGTGTATACCTCAAAAAGGTCTTTTTAAGGGTTGTAACGTGGTTAAGCTAAAGGTTGAAGAAGAAGGGGATAAAGGCTCAAGACCCTCGATAAGCCCCCAAGGTGTGCAACCTTACTTTTGAATATTTGTATTTTTATGCTTGAGTTTCTACTCTTTTTTAGCTCTCTTTTCTTTTCTTTTTTTTTGCTTTAGTATTTATTTTATTTTTATAAGTGTGGGCGATCCCGATCATGCGGTCTATCAATCACTTGGCATTCATGTTTCTCAGACACGGTGCAGAGCACTCGATAAGAGACGCAATCTGAGACGTGTTCATATCAAATACATTGGAACACTTGCCCTTTTGTACACTTTTATTTATTTATTTTTTTTTTTGCTTATTTTTGCTATTTTAATCTTTTGAATTAACTCAAGCCTTTTTTAGAATTGCATAAGTTGCACACTGTCTCATCCCAAAGATAGGTAGATATGGATTGAAAAATGAAAGGTCTATCGTTAGACAAGGCTTAAAGTGGTTTATGAAGAACGGATTGTAAATTAGAAGGGTGAAAGGCAATATGATGTGGCTACAAGGGGTGCCTCAAATCATTGGTATACCTTGTATTTAATTCGACATGGATTTTTTTTTTAATTATTGCAATGCAATGCAATGATCATATGCAAGGAAATAAATGCTCATTTTATTAAAAGGGGAAAAGAATTAATCTACGAAATTAATCTAAAGAAAGGTGCCTATGTAGACTTATTGGGGAGAGGAAAAAATGAAAAGAAATAGAAAAAGAGGTCATGAAATCTTGTCGTTGCAGCTCACCTCTTTCCTTGTGTTCATCATCACTTGGTGTTCTTGCCGACTGGAGGTATTGGAAGCTTGTTATTGTCGATCGAATATTGGATTGCCTCCTTTAGCTTCCAACAGCTCTCGGTAGTATGACCTCTACCTTGATGGTACTTACAGCGCACATTTGGATTCCAACTAGGCAATCTCTTCTCGAGCAGGGGATCTTGAAGAGGTCCAATAGGAGTAATGAGTCCCTTGGCATGGAGTCGATCGAAAGCATCATCGTAGCTAATTGCAATAGGGGTAAAATCCTTTTTTGTTGCTTTCTAAATCCTCGATTATACATGGCTAAGATCTCATTAAGGTCGAGAGTACCAACACTGTTACTATTGTAGGTGTTTTCGGAAGAAGAAGGATATTCGTTCTTCTTTCCTTTACAGCCACTATTTTTATTGTTACTAATCTTGGCCTTCTTGTCGCGCGGGGGAACATGAAAGAGATTTGAATCAATGAGATGTTGAACACGATCCTTGAGGACGAGACACATTTCGGTAGTATGACCACGACCTCTATGGTATCGACAATAAGATTTTGGATCCCTATTGGGATACCGTTTTTCAGGCGGAGAGTCTTGACTGGGACCAATGGGGTGAATGAGACCTTGATCGTGAAGACAGTCAAAAACATCATTGTAAGTCATTCCTACTGGTGTATATTCTTCAATGGACCATTTTTCCCGTGGCTTAGGAGCATTGAGTTATTCATTAAATCCTTGGCGAGAATTTTGTTCGATAACCATAACCCGATTTGCTAGTCCTTCTACCACATTCAAGAGCATGGCAATGACATCTTGCAGTTTTCGAACATCCTCTTTTAGACTTGACGAGTCTTCCTTGGTATTATCTAAGAAAAGACGTTCATCCTCCTCAATTATGGCCACTTCATCAAGAGAGGTTATATAAGCTGTCTCGATCATGGGCTCACCTACATGTGTGATAAGAAGTGATGGATCGAAGGATATTTGATCTCCTTCAATGGCTTGAATTTCGGAAGTTTCATTGTTATCGATCAGATCTTGAATAGGTTCTTTGAGTTTCCAACACTCCTCTGTGTTGTGACCCTTTCCTTGGTGATATTTGCATTGCTTATTAAGGTCTCACTTGGGTGGCCTGGCTTCTGGAACTAGATCTTTGATGGGCCCTATGGGCATGACTAGTCCTTTGTGATGTAGCTTCTCAAAAGCTGTTTCATAACTCATGCCAAGTGGAGTGAACACTCTTTTCGACCTTTGGATTCATGATTTAGAGGCGTTCGTAGCATGTACCTCATTAATGGGAGAGGAAGAAGAAGGATGGTCGTTCTTCTTTGCTCTCGCACTATTATCTTTTTGAAGGTCATCTTCAATGTCAATGCCTATGTTATACACAGCCTTGAAAGTATTCAAGTTGTGTTGGTATTTTAAGTGCTTTGAATACTTCCCTTGGAGATTCTTGATAAACATCCTCACATATTCTTTTTCGGTAGGAACCTTGACCATATTAGCAAAAGTTTCCCTCCATTTGTTGAAGAAAGAAGTGAACCCTTCGTTTCCATTTTGTTTTAACATCTCAAGTTGTCTGTGGTCTGTTTCGTCTTGAATGTTGCACTTATATCTATCTATCAAAGTGTTTCTTATCGACTCCCAAGAAGAGGTTTTCTCTTTGTCAAGGGAAAAGAGCCATTGTTGACAAACGGTCTCAAGAGATAAAGAAAACAAAGAATGAAAGACTTTCATATCAATCCCCTTAATGTTCATCATAGTTTCAAAGGCTCTTAAGTGAAGGTACGGATTATCTGTTGCCTTGAATTTTGGGATGTCGTTAGCATTGAACTTATGCAAAAGAAGTTTTTTGTCCAGCGAGACCCCTTGTCAACTAATGCCTTGAAATTTATAGTCACTAGATAGGTTGCTCAAGCTTTCTTGTATGAGGTTCATTTGTTGTTGCTTCACAGGGTCATCAATTTTGAGGGTTAAAGCCTTTAACACCTCAGTCACGTTAGTCAATTGACTCCTAAGTTCATTGACCTCTTCTTGACTTGCCAATATCTTTTTAGCTTTCTTCTTTTGACGGATCGGTTTATCAAAAAGTAAGACTTGAATAAAGAGGTTGTCCTTGATTAATCGCCCTTCTCTCCTCGACCAAGTACTGTGGAAAAGGAATTTGGGGATATTCATTGTTTATTGTTTGACTCAAACTCTATTTAACATGAAATGGATGGAGGAAGGTAGGAAGAATGAAGGTTGTAATGTGAAGAAAGCATGTAGAGAATGGAAACATGATGTAGATGGAGAAATATGTAAAAATTAGGAATAGAATGTACCCCCAACTCAAATGACATGGTCATGGTGTATATACATATTAGTGGGTGCTTTATTGTGAGTGCAAGTGACATAGACTCGTGTCATGACCATGTGGCTAGACTATGTGACTAGACTCGAACAAAGACTAAGTTAAGACCTCACGTATATGCATTAAACTGGACAGGCTGTGGTATTTTAGTCATAACTTTTGATCTGTGACTCTGATTGGGATGAAATCAACGCCAAATTAAAGATAAAACTCGGGGCTACAGATCCATAGATATTAAGACTCGTAGTTCTTTCTAGAACTTCTGCTATGACCAAAACAAGTTAACTTTTATGCAGTATACGGGAATAATAATTCTGGTTTATTTAAAGGAAATATGACTCGATTTTAGGCATATTTATTAGCTCAAATTAATTAGTAAATTAATTAAGCAAATCCCTTTAGTTATTAATTAGTTTATTTAGGCTTAATCACAAGTCAAACCAAACGGTTAGGAAAAAACACACAGAGTATGCACAACAAATAATGCAAAATTAGTCAAGTAGGCACAATATGATGCAATGAGTTTGCAACCTAACCATGGCTCTACTTCTCTAAAGTTCGGGATATGGGTTAGTCAAAGAGGATCCATGGTTAATTGTCCGGATGCACCACGCGGAAGCCTAACCATGAAAGGTTGGCACGAGTGGATGGACACCGCGAGTTTAGAAAAACTCGCTTCCATGGTTTGGTGAATTCAACATTCTCGGATGTACCCTTTGTTGCTCAGAGCGTTCAATCAGGTAGATGGAGCATGAATTCCCAGAGGGTTATGTCCATATGTAGAACACATATGGGTTTCAGAAAAAGTGAGAAAAACTCAATCAGGATGTAGGATCGAGCGAACAATGCTAAAAACTGGTCAAAATTAGAACGCATATTTCTGGCTTGGTATTGGAAGAATTTGGCGCCGTCAAACAGAGATTGGCACCGGTTTTTTGCTGTAGCGCCTGGCGACAGAGCTGTCGTCTGGCGCTACAGTTAAAATTCTGGCGCTAATTTTGTTCGCTGACGCTAATTCCTACATGCCTCAGCAGCTTTCTATGCTCGATAAAATTTTCCAGTTTTGCGCAGTGTTATTTCGGTCCTAGTTGTGAAAGATATTTCTCAAATTTCCTACGTGTAAAATCCTATGTTTTAACTCATTACGGATGGTCTTTCCAATAAGATCTTTTTTATGCATATGACAATAATGTTAATCAAAATTACGCACATGAAATACTTAGAAGTTTCGAGTCTCATCCACTCATTCTAAATCATTGCCAAAATAAATTTTAGGAATTAAAATATAAATCCTCCCCAGCGGAGTCGCCAAAAAATGTAGGGAATATTTCAGGCATTACCCCTAGCTTGAACCCCACTGTGATAATACACTAAAGTACGGTGGCGCCCAAAGGGAAAGAAGATAGAGCAAAAGAGTCGCCAACAAGTTTTAGGAACTTGTTAAACCGTTCACAGGGTTAAGGTTACACCCCTTAACGATCCAAGAGATCGTCACCTACATAAGGTCTTGAACCAAATAGGGTTCGGGGATGAAGGTACAAATCCAACCTAAAAGAGATTGAACTTGCCCTAATAATAGGCCTCTACTTTATTCTGATTGTATTCATGTGCGCTTTCTGACTATCATGCAATCAATAGGGTTAACCCTAAACTTGTTTATCTATGTTGGTTGAATATTAATGCACAAATAAATCTATTATTGGCGATCACTTGAATTATAATCATATTAAACCTAAACAAGATTATTAATTATCTTATATAAGCGTGATTACAAGTACAAATTCCCTTTAAACATGCATAAAAGGTGTGATCAAGAAATAACAATAAATATAGCGTCAAGAAACATAATAAATAAATTATAATAATAATGATAATCATAATTAAAATAATCATCATAATTAAAATAATCATAATATTCATGTTAAAGCATAATAATGGCAAGATTAATAACAAACCCTAGTGTAGACACCCATTTATGTCTCCCCAAAACCAAACCCAGTGATGAGTACCTTTCACGTCGAACCATAATTGAATGAAGTGAAAGTGTGGAAAGTCTAGTGTTGCGGATAGTTTTAATTTCTTTTCTCTGCTCTCTGTTTTTGAAAAATTATTTTAAGAAAACAGTCAATCCAGTTTGTTTGGTCCATGATATGGGTCCAATAGTGGTGTAGTTGGATGGGGCTTGCAAAGAGCTTTCCAACGATATATTATCAGCCCGATTCCGATGAATATTGAGGAAGTTATGGCCAATTTACTAAACTGGGCCCGGTAGTATGATTTATCATTCCTAATGCAATTAGGAATTGTTTTAGTCTTCTAGAATCTTCTAGAAGGTTCTTTTCATTCCTAATTCAATTAGCATTGATAAATTGACTTTTGTTGACTTTTTAGGGTTTTAATCAAATAGCATTTTCGAGGAAATTATATGATTTTATCCTCTAGTACGACAAACTTATCTGATTTTCGAAAACGCGTTAAAATTAGGCTTGGCGCCTAACCCCAGGCTTTGGCGCCTAGAACCAGGCCTAGCGCCTGGCGCTAGTGATGGTGCCTGGCGCCAGCTAGCCAGGGTTGGCGCCAGCTCTGTTTTTTGTGTGTCAGACTCTTTTTTGTTTATTTTATCTTTTTGGCTGATTTTCTCTATAAATATCGTATTAAAAAAACTCCGTTTAGGCATCACCAATTCTCATCTATATTCATCTAAAATCAGTTTTCTTTAATCAATCAATCATCAATTCTTTCTTTCTTTCTCTAAACTTTGTTTTCTTATACAAAATTCCGCATTCGCAAGATCTAGAAACACCTAGCCATATTCGAAGTTGCCTTCGCCCTAGACGTGAAAGGTTTTAATTTCTGAGGGTTTAGTCCCAAATCTCTCTTTCAATTATTTAATTTAGTTGTTTTGTTTATTATTTTCCTTGAAGTTACTAACGTGTGTATTTTGTTATTAGAAAGAGGTACGAGGCATCAAAGTAAGTGCTTTAATTGGTTTTATTGATATTATGATGTAGAAATCATGTTTATATTGTTATTATGATATTCCTAGTATCATGTCTAGGGTAATTTTAATATTAAATATGATTGTTGCGATGCTTCCTATGTTCTTCCTAATATTTATGATTATTAGTATCATGTTAGGGTTAAAGATTTGATCTTGATTGCTTAGTGACATGCTAGGGTTTGTTATTAATCTTGTTAGTATCATGCCTAGGATCTTGCTATTATTATGCTCTAATATTAACTTGAACATGATTATGATTATAATTGTTGTAATTTATGATGATTATGATTATGATTATTATTATTATTTTGATGATGATTATTTTATTTATGATTATTATAATTATTATTCATGATTGATTATTTTTATTTATGTTGCTTGTTATTCATTGTTATTGCTTGATCACACCTTTCATGCATGTTTAAAGGGAATTTGTACTTGTTATCACGCTTAATGAGATAATTAATAATCTTGTTTAGGGTTAATTATGATTATAATTTCAAGTCATCGCCAATAATAGTTTTATTTGTGCATTAATATTCAACCATCATAGATAAACAAGTTTAGGGGTAATCCTATTGATTGCATGTTAATTAAAAAGCGCACATGAATACGATCAGAATAAAGTAGAGGCCTATTATTAGGGCAGGTTCGATCTCTTTTAGGTTGGATTTGAACCATCATCCCCGAACCCTTATTTGGTTCATGAACTTATGGAGTTGACGATCTCTTGGATCGTTAAGGGGTGTAACCTTCAACCTATGAACGGTTTACAAGTTCCTAAAACTTGTTGGCGACTCCTTTGCTCTATCTTCTTCCCTTTTGGACGCCACCGTACTTTAGTGTATGATCACAGTGGGGTTCAAGCTAGGGGTTAAAGCTTGAAATTTATTCCCTACACCTAGCATGTCACTAAACATTGAAAATCAGAGCTTTAACCCTAACATGATACTGACATGAATAAGTATTAGGAAGAACATAAAAGGCATCATACTTTTAATCATGCTTGATATTAAAGTTACCCTAAACATGATAATAGGAATTTATTGTTGTCACCCTAAACATCAAATTAAGGAAAACATCCTAAAATGATAATAGGAATCAAAATAACAATCTAAGCATGATTTCTATATCATAATATCAATTAAACCATTAAAGTACTTACTTGGATGCCTCGTACCTCTTTCTAATAACAAAATACACACTTTAGTAACTTCAAGGAAAATAATAAACAAAACAATTAAATTAAATAATAATTGAAAGAGAGATTTGGGACCAAACCCTATGAAATTAAACCTTTCACGTCTAGGGCGAAGACAACTTCGAATATGGCTAGGTGTATCTAAGTCTTGCGAATGCGGAATTTTGTATTTGAGAAAAGGCTAGTTTATTAAAAAGAGAAAGAGAATAATCAAGAAAATCTTGATGAGTGTTTATGATTGAAAAAGGGGAGACATCACCTCTATTTATAGTGAAAATCAGCCAAAAAGATAAAACATTAAAAACAGAGTTCTGACGCAAAAAGCCAAGTTAGCGCCAAATGCTAAGGCTAGCGCCAAGCGTAGCGTCAGGCGCTACAGCTGGTGTTTGGCGCTGACTCAGAAATTCACACGTTTTCTTAAAATCAGATAGAAATTGCCGTACAGGAGGATAAAATTGTATTTTCTTCAAAAACCGTTCTTTGATTCTGCATAAAACTCTAAAACGTCAACAAAAGTCAATTTATCAATGCTAATTGAATTAGGAATGAAAAGAAACTTCTAGAAGAATCTAGAAGACTAAATCCATTCCTAATTGCATTAGGAATGATAAATCCATATTAGGCCCTCCCCTAGATCATTGGGCCGCTTATAAGGCTCAAACCAAGCCCAATTTAGTAATTTGGCCATAACTTCCTCAATATTCATCGGAATTGGGCTTATAATATATCGTTGGAAAGCTCTTTTCAAGCCCAATCCAACTACACTATTAGTGGACCCATATCATGGACCAACCAAACTATATTGACTATTTTCTTAAAATAAGTTTTAAAAAACAAAGAGAAGATCGAAAAAAGAAATTAAAACTTTCCGCAACACTACACTTTTCACACTTTCACTTCATTCGATTATGATTCGACGTGAAAGGTACTGATCACTGGGTTTGGTTTTAGGGGCACACGAATGGGTGTCTACAGTGCCGTAGTTTGTTCCTGTGCTTTTTACTATTTTATTTTGACTTTGTATAGAACTTTGCCTATAATTAGACTTATAATTTAGACCTGTTTGTATATACATACTATTATGAGTTTATTTTTTTATTTATCGTGTTTTTTTTATTATTGTTATGTGCATGTTTGTGTGTGCAAAGAATTGTGAAAAATAATTTTGCGCAAAAATTCCGTCATTTTTATTATTGATGGAGGTATTTCGACTTTCTTCCCCAAAAAAGAAAAAATGAAAACTAAGAGTCACATAAAAAATATTAGATTTATAAAGACTTGGAAGTTAGTCTAAATAATATCCAAAAAATAATATAATTAATATAATAGTTATATTAATTAAGAGGAAAGAATAAATGAATTTTTAGAAAAAGATAAGGAAACCGTAAAGTCAATGGCAAACTCGAATCAGGTCAAAAACGCGGTTTTTTAGAAAGCTCGTACGATGAGACATATTAGCGCCAGGTGGCGCCACGCGTTTTGGTGTAGCGCTTGGCGCTACACTTAGCGTTTGGCACCAGGCTCTGGCGTCAGGCGCCAATAGTTGGCGTATGGCGCTAATGAGTGCTGACTCCGAATCCTTCCTGGATTAAAACTGCTCTGATTTTGTGTATAAATAGCCCCATGCCCAGCCGATTTTCTTCATAATTTCAGCAAATAAGATTTTTTCCTTAGCTTTAGAAATAAATAACAGCATGTCTCTAGTCTCCAAAAGTTTTACCAGTTACACTCATGAATGGTGTCGGTCTCTTAATGCCAAGGAGAGAAAAGAGTTAGATGTGTTTCACTTGGGGGGTATTTATGGTGTCAAAGGGGTAGATCTTGATTCAGATTTTATTCATACCGCTCTAGAATATTGGGATGTAGATACTCATTGCTTTAGAATAGGGTATGATGAAATTAGCCCTTTGCCGGAAGAATTCGGTGCTATTTTAGGCTTCCCTACACTAGATCTTGTAGTAATCCGTAGAATAAACGGATATTATCATAAGGATTTTGAACGCTTCTTTAATTTAAAAGACAAAGATCTATTAAAATTAGTAGATGGTAGCATAGTTAATTTGAAAGAAAGTGCTCGCCATTATTTTGATAAACTTTATTCTGAATCTTTCCATGTTTGTAGAAGAAGGGCTTTCCTGTTTTGCATGCTTAATAAATTTTTTCTCACTAGTGGTAAAAATAATGAGGGTCAATCAATTATATCCACTATTTTAGAACAAATTGAATCTGGGAGAAATCCAATGCCTTTAATTAGTTGGAGAGACCATGCTTAGTCTTGAAGAATTAAAGAGAAATCCAAAAGCCCCTTTTCGGGGCTCTCTAATTTTATTACAGGTAGAAAAATAATATTTTTAATTACAGAAATCAAAAATATATTTTTGTATAGTAATAATTATTTATTTGCATTGAAATTTTTACAGATGTGGCTAATGGAAAGACTGGAATTAATTAACCCTCCGGACAATATTGAGATGTATACTCCAAATTGTTTCGTGAGAAGGAAGAAACGCTTCTCTAAGATGGGGCGCCATGAATGGAAGAAGGTCTTCGAGTCTTGTAATTTTCCCATGAAGTGGGTCGTCCCTTGGTGGAAAATAGAAAAGATGGTTGGTGTCAACAAGCAGCCTTTCTGTCGTCTTCCAAGCTTGTCCCGCATGACTTTTTAATATCCCTACAGGGTAAAAAGACAGTACAACCTACTTCAGACTACTCCTTCCGGTGATCTTTGTCGTCCCTACGAGTTCCATGTTTCCTAGAAAGTAGACAAATTTGATGCTTATTGGAACGCTTGACCTTTATGGGAAATAATTACCCAAAAGGTTCCTCCTTCTTTGCCCAATGATGTGAAAAAGTGACTTCTGAAGAAACCCTCAAAGGACGTGAAGAAAAATCAGAGTAAAACTGATGTGAAGAGTCGTCTAGGGGACAAAGTGATTCCTGTTAAGGAACGCTTGGGGTGAAAGAATTGAGTTCAAAATACCTATAATGCCTAAGAAGAAGAATACTGCGAAAGATAAAGGAAAAAGGAAAGCTGACACCACAGAAAAGAAAGCTTGGGTAGAAAAGAAGGATGGGGTCCAAGCTAAGGGGGAAACTATTTACTCCAAGATTGAATGTAGGTCCTCTAGAGGATGCCTACTAGCTAAGGTTATGGATGAAGAAGAAGATGCAGACAAGAATTGGAAAAGGGCTAAGAAAGAGAAAAAAGATTAAGAGCATTGCTTAATTTCCAATTATTAGACTTAGTTTTTAAATTTAATGTTAATTTATTTAAGCTTTATTTAAATTCCATCAATAATGTAATTTATTTTATTAATGAAATTCCATCTTTTTAATTAAATTATTTACTTTAAATTTATTTTATTAAAGCAATGAAAACCGATGAATTAATTTTCCAGAAATTTTTTCGAGTACGAAAGTCGAAAATTTTCCGAAAAACACCGAAATATTCCCAGACATTTTTCAGTAAATTGGTGCCATAATTCTGCGGCTGGCGCCAGTTGCGGCAGTCTGGCGTCAGGCGACGGATGCTGTCGTCTGGCGCTGATGTTCATCGGCTGGCGCCAGAATGTTTTCTGTGACGCCGATGTTTTGTCGATCTTCTGTTGAATCTTTTATAAAGTCTGGGACGCGAGATTTGAAAAAAATAAAGTGGTCGCACCCGTAAACGGTTGCCTACGTATCCTTTCTTAAGGAATCAGGCCAAACATAAATCTCTTAAGTATCCTACTCAAGTAATTATGGGTAGTATTTTTTAAGTTAGTCAAGATTTTTCATGTTCAAGAACTCATTGTCATCCATGTCAGTTAATTTTGTTGCAGCTCCTGACAGGATTGTTTTGACAACGTAGGGTTCGGACCAATTAGGTCTGAATTTTCCCTTTGGATCTAAAACATTTTTCCTTAATGCTTTTAGCATCAAGTCTCCTACTTTGATGTTTCGTGTCTTGACCTTCTTATCAAAATTCCTAGCCATACAAGTTTGGTAACACTCAGTGTGATGTAGAGCTTCTAGTCGTTTTTCATCGAGTAGAATTAGCTCTTCATATCTTGCCCTAGTCCATTCAACTTCATCGAGTTTGCTCTCTAATGCGATGCGTAGAGATGGAATCTCTAGTTCGACAGGTTGTAGGGAATCCATTCCATAAACCAAGGAAAATGGTGTATTTCCTGTTGATGTGCGAATTGCCGTGCGATAACCCCACAATGCGAATGAAGTTTGTCAGGCCAATCCTTGTAATTTTCCGTCATTTTCTCGATGGTAGTTTTTAGATTTTTATTAGCTGCTTCGACTACTCCATTTGCCTGAGCTCTATAAGGGGAAGAATGATGATGTTGAATGCCATATTTTTGTAGCAATTCTTCACATTCGGCTTGAAAGTGAGCTCCATTGTCACTTATCATTTCATGTGGGACTCCGTATCGACAAATAATATTTCTTTCGATAAAGAGTGCTACATGTTTTGCAGTGATTTTAGCATATGATTGTGCTTCAACCCACTTTGTGAAGTAATCAATTGCCACTAGGATATATTCATGACCTCCTGTTCCTGGGGGAGTGATTTTGCCGATGATGTCAATTCCCCATGTAGAGAATGGCCATGGCGACGTGTAGGTGTAGAGCAAGGATGGAGAAACATGTTGTAAATTAGCATAGATTTGGCACTTAGGGTATCTTTTTACGTATTGATAGAAATCCCTATTCATTGTAGTCCAATAGTATCCTTCTCGCATTATCTTTTGGACTAACATTTTGCCATTTACGTGAGTTCCACAAATTCCTTCGTGGACTATCCTCATTGCTCTCTGGGCATCCTTTTTTCCTACACATAAGAGAGCACGACCCTTAGGTACCCTTTTATGTAGCTCGTTGTCTATGAGTACATATTGAGAAGCCAAGAGTCTTAATGCTCGTTTTGCTCTTTTGTCAGCATGGGGAGGGTATTCTCCTTTGGTGACATAATTAAGTATATCAGTATACCACGGTTCTTCTTCTTCTTCTTCATCTTGGATTACTTCATCATCTTCTATAGCTTGAATATATGCTGGTTTGTGCCTTTTTTCTATAGTTAGAGGCATTTGCTCGATTTCTGTAGGAATCCTAACCATTGAGGCTAGTCTTGCCAAGGCATCAGCAAATTGATTTTCTTCTCTGGGTAGATATGTGTATTCTACCTTCTCTAACTGATTAGTAAGAGTTTCCAGATAGGTTTGGTAAGGGGCTAAACTTTCGCTCCTTACTTTTCACCTTTTGGAGATTTGATTCATGATTAATGAAGATTCTCCGAATATCCGTAAATTTTTTACTCTTAATGCCAAAGATGTTTTAAGGCGTACCACGCATGCTTCGTATTCAGCAGCTTGTTGGTAACGTCAAAATCAAGATTTATGGAGATTGGAATATGTTCTTCTTTAGGTGATACTAGTAATACTCCAACGCCACATCCCTTTTTGTTTGAGGCTCCGTCGAAGTACAAGGTCCAAGTATCATCTTCAGTGACCATTATGTCTTCATCTGGAAATTCATTGTCTTGTATTGACGTCGAGTCTTCTATTGGAAAGTCCGCTAGAAAATCTGACACCATAGATCCTTTGATAGCTTTTTGTGGCATGAACCTTACATCAAACTGGGCTAAATTGACTATCCATCTCGATATGCGTCCATTGAGTGTAGATTTCTCGAATAGATACTTGAGTGGATCTAATCGAGAGACTACGAAGACTGTATGTACTAGCATGTAATGTCTTAACTTGGTTGTGGCCCACACCAAGGCGAGGCACAATTTCTCAAGTAGTGTATAACGTGCTTCATATTCGAGCATTTTCTTGATTAGATAGCAGATCGCATTTTCTTTGCCTTCTACTTCTTTTGCGAGCACAGCTCCCATTGTCTCTTTGGTAACTGTTAAATATAGCCTAAGAGGTATTCCCGGAAGTGATGGTGCTAATACGGGAAGATTTGTGAGATAGGCTTTGATCTTTTCAAAGGCTTTTTGACACTCGTCATCCCATATTACTGGTACATTCTTCTTAAGCTTTTTAAAGATTGGTTCACATATTGTCATCAATTTTGATATGAACCTACTTATGTATTGCATCCGGCCAATAAATCCTCAAATATGCTTCTCGATTTTGGGCGGTGGCATTGACATGATAGCCTTGATCTTAGTTGGGTCTATCTCTATTCTTATAGAGCTTATGACATAACCCAAAAGCTTTTCTAAGGTGACTCCAAAAGCACACTTAGATGGGTTCAACCTCATATTGTATTTTCTTAGCCTTTAGAAAAATTTTCTTAAAGCTACTTGATGGCCTGGGCAGTCTTTTGATTTTACAATCATGTCGACCACATATACTTTGACTTCTTTATGCATCATGTCATGGAGTAAGGCAGTTGCTGCACGTTGATAAGTAGCACCCGCGTTTTTTCAACCCGAATGGCATTACCATGTAGCAGTAAGTGCCCCATGGTGTTATGAAGGTTGTTTTCTCCATGTCTTCTTCTGCCATGAGAATACGATTATAGCATGCGTATCCATCCATGAACGAGAGAAATACGTGATTTGTTGTGTTATCCACCAGAATATCGATGTATGGTAAAGGGAAGTCGTCCTTTGGACTTGCCTTATTTAGATCTCGATAGTCGACACACATTCTTACCCTTCCATCCTTTTCAGAACTTGGACGACGTTGGCGACCCATTCGGGGTATTTGGATACCTTGATGAAACCTGCAATTATTTGTTTTTGAACTTCTTCTTTTATTTTAAGAGCTACGTCGGGTTTCATTTGACGTAACTTTTGTTTTAAAGGTTTCATTCCAGGAATTAGTGGTATAGTGTGTTGAGCTTTTCCTCTATTAATGCCTGGCATATCTTCGTATGACCAAGCAAATACATCGATGAATTCTTTAAGCAAGTTAATTAAATCGGTTCTTTCTTGTACATTAAGTGTTAGTCCGATTTTAACTTCTCTTTTATTGGTTGAATCATTTGAGATATCAACCGTCTCAGTTTCTTCAATTATCGGTGTTTTCTTTTCAAGTGTTTCCATTGCTTTAATAAGTTCTTTGTCTTTTTTATTGTTAGTTAAGCAATGCTCGTCATCTTGGGTTAAAGGAGTAAGGAGAAGAAGTCGTATTATTATACTCTGAGATCATTACATCAAAGAGTGATATGTCCTCAGGGACTTGATCACTAACTATTCTAGGAGAAGAGATATAAGGGGAAGGTGCTACAACTAAAGATCTAGATGACTCTATAGGGAGAGACTCTAACTCTGACTCTAACTCAGATGACTTTTCGAACATCAGTCCTTGCCCTGTCGTGATGGAGATCTTCCTTCCACTTGGAGTAGTCACCTTGACGGTCTTGCGCCACCCTTGTAGTGATCCTTCCGCTGGAGTGATTTGCTTCAAAGGATTGAAGCTTTTGTTTTGTAGGATTGTCTAAATGAGCAAGGAGTCATCCCCTTTGTATGTCGGCTCATCCTTTTCTCGCCCAAATAATAATCCCATGAAATTAAAGTCAAAGCATGGGGGTGCTTTCTCCTTATGGACAGGAGTTGGGATTTCGTCTGTGAAATAGCAATCTAAGAAAATTTCGAATCCCGGTTGCCTTATGCCATTTACAACAAATGGTTCGGGAAATTCGTAGCATGGATAGTCCTCTCCTTATTTTATTGATTGACCATTAAGGGTAAGAGGGTAATGATCCATTGGGATTGCTTTCTTTTAAATGCGAGCATCCTTACGTGTCTTCAACTTTTCCTGGGCTCGCTTAAGATCTTTCTAAGTCGGTTCGAAACTTAGTTCGAAAGCATCTAATTTAGGGAGGCCAGGTGATTCTAGCGGTTTTGCTATTCCTTTCTTCTTTCCTAGGGTCATCCCAGGAAAATGTCCTTGCTTTTTCAGAATAGCATTCACGATCATGTTGGAATGGGGGTCGTGGCAGAGTGGGGTCCTTTCATCCTCCTGGATTAAGGAGACCTCTTCATTAAAGCCCCACAAATCTTCATCATCTTCATTGTGCTCCACTTTAATTATTGGATTCTCTATAGACTTAATTATCATAAGTGAAGCATCGATGGTAATAGGAATTCCTCCAACTATAGCTTTTACTTGTTGGTGGAGAGATGAGAGGACGGCCTTTAGGTCATGATGCCAAGGGCGTCCCATCAATAAATTGAATGAAGCTTTAATATCTACCACTTGGAAAGAAGTAGCGTGTTCTATCGCTCCCGCCGTTACATTCATGGTAATTTTACCAAGAGCTTGACGACGAGTGTTGTCGTAGGCTCTTATTCCTTGCGTTGACAAGGTTAAGTCTTCATCCCTTATGCCTAGCATCCTCGCAGTTCTAAGTGGATAGACATTAATGGCTGATCCATTGTCTACAAGAGTCATAAGGACGTTCATTCTCTTGCAAACCACTGTGAGGTTTAATGCCTTATAGTGTTTGTCACCTTCTAGGGGCAAATCCTTGTCGGAAAAGGTAATCAAATTGATGGGACTAGGGAGATCACTCGTGAGAAAGTTAGCCAACCCCTCAGGAGTGGTGTTAGAATATATCCCTATTTTGTCCAAGGCATTCATTACAGCCAACCTATGTTCTCGAGACGTTGCCAGAAGCTTCCATATGTTCATTTTGACTTTTAATTCTTGAACAGTTTGACGATGTCATTATCTTCAATGATAGGTATGGGAACTTGTAGTGTGGTTGGCATGGGTTGTGTTGAAACAGGAGGTTGCATTCTCCCGGATCTTGTGAGGACGTCTATTGATGAATCTTTTTCAACCCAAAAGTCATCCATGGCATATGACAACAAAGGTGGAGGTCCTACCATGTCTTTCAAATAGACGTCTTCTTCGTCGCTGTCCCAAAATACATTAATATTTGCATCCTCTTCTTGTGGAACTTGGACTAGCTTCTTATCGTCAATAATTTTCTGAATTAAATCCTTGAATTTAAAACAGTTTTCGATAGTATGAGCCCTGATTGATGATATTGACAGTAATATCTATCTGTCCTTTTCAATGATTCAAATGGTCTCGGTTCGAGAGGTTTGATCTCGCCACTCTCGGAGAGCATTTTGAACATTTTTAGGTATGGGATCCTAATTGGAGTGTAGAGTCTATTATTCTTCTTGGGTTTATCGGTGACTTGCAAAGAAAAGTGTTTCCTCGTTTCCTTGCTAGGTAGAGGTAATGAGATCTTATGGGCTTCCACAAGATCTTCAATGAGGTTTTGAAACCTGTAGCATTCATTTGTGTTATGGTCGTTTCCTTGATGGTACTTGCAGTAGGGCTTGGGATCCCACCTTGAAGATCTCTTTTCTGGTGTTGGATCCTTAGTAGGACCAATAGGTTTGATTAGTCCTTGATCATAGAGATGATCAAAAGTAGCATCATAGGTTATTCCTATGGGTGTGAACTCTCTCTAAGGTTTATTTTCGAGAGTGGAACCTCATCATATTTCTGCTGAAGTTCTTTTACAACATTGAGGGCTTCAAATAGCAAGTGTGATCCTTCCATCATAGTCAGTGTAAGCAATTGTAAGTCCTCTTTACTTGCTAATTCTGGAAAGTTATCCATGGCGTCGAAAAAAATTTCCTCCTCTTCTTCGATGGCATGGATTTCTTTGACAGGTTTGATGAGAGATGAAGGATCAACCTCGTTTTCCTCATCAGAGATGGTCAAGGAGTGAGCGAGAGGTGCATTATCAATACTTGGCTTCTTACTGGTAGGGGGCAATGGTAGCTTGTTGTTGTCGATTAAGTCTTGGATAGCTTCTTTAAGCTTCCAACAGTTCTCGGTAAGATGGCCCCTACCTTGGAGATACTTGCAATGTGCATTGGGGTTCCAGTTAGCCGTCCTTTTTTCGACTGGTGGGTCCCCAAATAGTCCAATAGGAGTTATAAGACCTTTTGCATTTAATCGGTCAAATGCGGTGTCATAATTCATGCCAATAGGAGTAAAGTTCCTCCTAAATGGTTTCTTTTGTCCTTGATTATTCATAGCAAGGACTTCACCTAGGTTAAATGTGCTAACATTGTTTGAGTGGGTGGTTTTGGAACAAGAAGGATTGTCGTTCTTCTTGCCTTTCCAACCACTGTTGGAGTTATTGTTGGTTGCTTTCAACTTAGCTAGGTCGTCTTCAATATTAATTCCAATGTCGTAGACGGCCTTGGAGGTATGGAGGTTATTCTAATATTTGAGATGCTTGGAGTACTTTTCTTGAAGGTTTTTGATGAATAACCTTACGGACTCTTTTTCACTGGACACCTCAATCATCTTAGCTGAGGTTTCTCTCCATTTGTTAAAGAAGGAGGTGAAGCCTTCATTCTCCTTTTGCTTGAGGATTTCAAGTTCCCTATGGTCGGTCTCAACTTGAATATTGCATTTATATCTATCAACGAAAGTGTTTTCTATGGACTCCCAAGTGGAGGTTTTTTTCTTTCTCGAGAGAAAAGAACCATTGTTTGCAAATAGTTTTGAGAGATAGTGATAACAGAGAGGGGAACACCTTCTTGTCGATACCCTTAATACCCATTAATGTTTCGAAGGCTCTTAAATAAAAATAAGGGTTATTAGTTGCTTTGAATTTCGAGATGTCGTTGGCATTGAACTTCTGCGGAAGAAGATCCTTGTCCACCGAGACCCCTTGTGAGCTAATCCCTTGAAACTTGTAGGCGCTTGATAGCTTGCTCAGAATCTCTTGAATGAAGTCCATCTGTTGTTTTTTCACGGGATCATCGATCTTGAGGGTTAGAATCTTTAGTGCCTTAGTCACAGTAACCAGTTGGTTCCTGAGCTCATTGACTTCTTCTTGTATTTCCATTGTTTTCCTAGCCTTTCTCTTACGAGTGATGGGTTTGTCGAAAAGTTGGACTTGTACGAAAATATTGTCTTTGATTAACCGCCCTTCCTTTCTTGACCACTCGTTGTAATTTAAACCGTTTTAATTATTTGACTCAAATCGACCTTAACTTTACGGTTTTAAAGAGGAAAAAAAAAGTGCATATTTTTGGTAAAACTAAGGTATATATTTTTAGGGATCAAGTATGGTATTTAATCAAGTGATTTAAATTGGAGGATTAATATCCGACTTACCCCCTACAAAAAATGACGGAAAAAACGCGCATACAAGATTTTTCTTAGACATGGTCAAAAGTGTATTGGTGTGTGCGTTACGTGGTGAGTGTAAGTACCATGCTTGGAATTTTGTATAAGACCATGGGACTTGGTGCCTAGAGTCAATTAATGACTTAACAAAGCATTATTAACAATAAAATTTAACCGAATTAATTAGCAAACTGGTTAATTAGACACAAAGTGATGACTCGAGCAATAAACCGAACTGTCGTCAAAACGACAGGACTGGCGCCTCTCTTTGCAGTGTAGCGCCAGACGACAGAACTTTCGCTAGGAGCCATACTCCACAGAGTGGCGCTATAGTTCAAATTTTGGCGCCATTGCTGGAGCGTCGATCTGAAATTGTTTTCAGTATTATTGATCAACAGGGGTATGCCTAAAGTCGTACTAAGTCAACTCTGGTTAAAAGATTAGACTTTTTTTACTCCAATTAATTAATTAATTAATTAGGAAAAGTTCTTTTAGTCATTAATTTATTTAATCTTAGCACAAGTTAAACAAACGGTTAGGAAAAACACATAGAGTATGCACAACAAATAATGCACAATTAGTTAAGTAGGCACGATATGATGCAATGAGTTTGCAACCTAACCATGGCTCTATTTCTCTAAAGTTCGGGATATGGGTTAGTCAAAGAGGGTCCATGGTTAATTTTCCGGATGCACCGCGCAGAAGCCTAACCGTGAAGGGTTGGCGCGAGTGGATGGGACACCGCGAGTTTAGAAAAACTCGCTTCCATGGTTTGGTGAATTCAACATTCTCGGATGTACCCTTTGTTGCTTAGAGCGTTCAATCAGGTAGATGGAGCATGATTTCCCAGAGGGTTATGTCCATATGTAAAAACACATATGGGTTTCAGAAAAGTGAGAAAAACTCAATCAGGAAGTAGGATCGAGCGAACAATGCTAAAAACTGGTCGAAATTAGAACGCATATTTCTAAAATTTCATATGACAATAATATTTCTAAAATTTCATACGTGTAAAAATCCTATGTTTTAACTCATTACGGATGGTCTTTCCAATGAGATCTTTTTTATGCATATGAAAATAATATTAATCAAAATTACGCACATGAAATACTTAGAACTTTTCGAGTCTCATCCACTCATTCTAAATCATTGCCGAAATAAATTTCAGGAATTAAAATAGAAATCCTCCCCAATGAAGTCGCCAAAAACTGTAGAGAATATTTCAAGTGTTACCCCTAGCTTGAACCCCACTGTGATCATACACGAAAGTACGGTGGAGTCCAAAGGGAAAGAAGATAAAGCAAAAGAGTCGCCAAAAAGTTTTGTAAGGAACTTGTAAACCGTTCACGAGGTGAAGGTTACACCCATTAACGATCCAAGAGATTGTCAACTCCAATAGGTCTGGAACCATGACTGGTAGTTCGAGGATGAAGGTAAAAATCCAACCTAAAAGAGATTGAACTTGCCCTAATAATAAGCCTCTACTTTATTCTGATCGTATTCATGTGCGCTTTCTGACTAACATGCAATCAATGGGATTAACCCTAAACTTGTTTATCTATGTTGGTTGAATTTAATGCACAAATAAAACTATTATTGGCGATCACTCGAATTATAATCAAATTAACCTTAAACAAGATTATTAGTTATCTTATTAAGCGTGATTACAAGTACCAATTCCCTTTGAACATGCATAAAAGGCGTGATCAAGAATTCAAAATAAAATATCAAGCAACATAATAATAATCATAATAATAATAATCATAATGATAATCATAAACATAATCATGTTAAAGCATAATAATAATAGCAAGATCCTAGGCATGATACTAACAAGATTAATAACAAATCCTAGCATGTCACTAAACAATAAAAATCATATATTTAGCCCTAACATGATACTAACAATCATAAATATTAGGAAGAAAATAAAAGGCATCATACTTTTAATCATACTTGATATCAAAGTTACCCTAGACATGATACTAGGAATCATAATAACAACCTAAGCATGATCATAACATCAATATAAACCATTAAAGTATTTACTTGGATGCCTCATACCTCTTTCTAATAACAAAATACACACGGTAGTAACTTCAACGAAAATAATAAACAAACAATCAAATTAAATAATTGAAAGAGAGATTTGGGACCAAACCCTCAGAAGTTAAAACCTTTCACGTTTAGGGCGAAGGCAACTTCGAATAAGGCTATGTGTATCTTGGTCTTGTGAATGCAGAATTTTGTATTTGAGAAAAGGCTAGTTTAGAAAAGAGAGAGAGGGAGAGTAATCAAGAATTTCTTGATGAGAGTTGGGGAAAAGAGAGAATTGATGAAAATTGGTGATTGAAAACGGAGTTTTTAGAAGTCTATTGATAGAGAAAATCATCCAAAAAGATAAAAAATCAAAACAGAGTTCTGACGCGCAAAAACAAGGTTAGCGCTTGATGCTGACATTAGCGCCAGGCGCTAACGCTAGCGCCAGGCGCCAAGCTTAGCGTCAGGTGCTAATGCTGGCTTTTGGCGCTAACTTAATTATTGACGCGTTTTCTAAACTCAGATAGAAATTTACTGTACAGGGGGATAAAATCTTATTTTCCTCAAAAACATTCTTTTATTCTGATTAAAACTCTAAAAGGTCAACAAAAGTCAATTTATCAATGCTAATTGAATTAGGAATGAAAATAACCTTCTAGAAGAATCTAGAAGACTTAAACCATTCCTAATTGCATTAGGAATGATAAATCCATATTAGGCCCTCCTCTAGGTCATTGGGCCGCATATAAGGCCCAAACAAGCCCAGTTTAGTAATATGGTCATAACTCCCTCAATATTCATCGGAATTGGGCTTATAATATATCGTTGGAAAGCTCTTTTCAAACCCTATCCAACTACACTACTATTGGACCCATATGATGGACCAACCAAAATGGATTGGTTGTTTTCTTAAAATAGGTTTTTAAAAACAGAGAGAAAAGAAAAGAAATTAAAACTATCCGCAACATTAAACTTTCCTTACTTTCACTTCATTCGATTACGGTTCGACGTGAAAGGTACACATCACCGGGTTTGGTTTTGGGGAGACACAAATGTGTGTCTACACATGCATAAGTCATTTGTAACATCTTTCTTGTACACATACATCATGTCACATATAATGGACCCTTTTGCAAAAGCATAAGGTACACTATCCATATGAATCAAATCTACTAGATTTTGAAGGCACTAAGTTTTACTGAGCGTAATACTATGAAACATGGGGAGACATCCTCTCTTAGAATCTTGATTCATGTTCTTGTAAAGAACCTTACGAATATAAGTCTCTTAATTAAATTCCAATCATTCTTCAAGATTCATTTCATGGATCTTGATTCCCAATATGTACTCAACATCTCCTAAGTCTTTCATATAGAAACAACTTCTTAACATTACTTGACTAATTCAAGCATTTATATGTCATTTTATATGAATTGTATGTCATCTACATACAAGACTAAGAACACCAATTGCTCCCACTAAACTTCTTGTCTCTACAAGATTCCTTTTTATTCTTTAAGGAAATCAAACTATTTGATTTCCTAATAAAACAATTGTTCCAACTCCCTGATGCTTACGTCAATCCATAAATGAATTTTTTAAGTTTGCAAAACTTTCTAGGAATTTCTAAATTTTCAAAACCCTTAGGTTGTATCATATACACACCCTCCATCAAGAACATTTCAAGAAGGCGATTTTGATATCCAATGATATACTTTGTACTAAAAAAATCAGCAATAATATACTCGCATTTAGGTTTGTTAAGTGTTTATAAATTTGTTTGGCTCTAGGGAAGATTAGATAACAACCTACATTTTCCCTACGCAACCTTGCTCCACATTATCTTTTAAAAAGTGATGCCTAATGTGGATATGTTTGACCTTTGAATGTTGAACTGGATCTTTACAAATATAGATAGCACTTGAATTATCGCAATAAATATGAACACATTCAAAAATAATACCAAGATCTCTAACCTGTTGCTTTATCCATAATATTTTAAACAACAAGCTGGTGCAACTACATATTCAGCTTCAGCTGTGGAAAAAGCAACTATTTTTTGCTTCTTGGAACCCCAAGACACTAAATAGGGTCCTGAAAATTGTGCCATACCTAAAGTGCTTTTTCTATTAACCAATTCACCTGCATAGTCAGCGTTAGTAAAATCATTTAAGTCAAATGAGTCACTTCTAGGATAGATGAGACCCAAATTATTAGTTCTTTTCAAGTAACAAAGGATTCTTTTTACAGCTTTTAGGTGAGACTCTTTTGGATTAGCTTGGAACCTGGAACATAAACCTACACTAAAACATATGTCAGGTCTACTAGCTGTTAAGTAAAGTAGAGAGTCAATCATACCTCGATACATAGTCTGATCTATGCAAGTTTGGTTTTGCATACCTCATCCAATCTTGTAGCTATTCCCATAGGAGTTTTATTTGGTTTTGCATTGTCAAGCTTATATTTCTCTACCATTTCCTTAATGAAATTTTGTTGATGGATCATAATACCTTCCTTAGTTTACTTAATTTGCAAACCAAGAAAGAAGTTTAATACTCCCATCATGCTCATCTCAAATTCTCCACTCATAAGGTCAGCAAAGTACTTGCACAAAGATTCATTAGTTGCACTAATCAACATAAATTTGTACAACTATGATATCAGTTCCATTTGATTATAAAAACAGAGTTTTATTAATTTTTCCTTGTTTAAAACCATTTTCCAAAAGGAACTTGGATAGTCTTTTATACCGTGCTTAGGGAGCTTGCTTAAGTCCATAAAGGGCTTTGTCATGCTTGTAAACATGGTTTGGAAACTCTGGATTTTAAAATCCAGGAGGTTGTTCCACATAGAAGTCCTCTTTTAATAAAACATTTTAAAATGCACATTTTACGTCCATTTGGTACAAACTAAATTCTATATAAGCAGCAAAAGCAATAAGTAAGAGAATAACCTCTAACCTGGCTACTAGAGCAAATGTTTCCTCATAGTCTATTCCTTCTTGTTGATTAAAATCTTGTACAACCAATCTTGCTATATTCCTGACAATAATACCATGCAAGTAAATTGTCTTTTGATCACTTGGTCTAGGTTCCAGATGCCAAACTTTATTTCTTTCGAATTCATTCACCTCAGCTTACATAGCATTAATCTAGTCAGCGTCAGTTAAAGCTTGAACACAGTTCTTAGGTTCCTTGGAAGAAAGTAATGCATAGATGTAGACATCTACTTTTGGCCTCCTGTCCCAACAGGAAGTGCAATAACGATAAATAAAGCCATCTTTGTGTTGGATCAAAGGGAAGAATACTTATGGATAATTGGTTAAGCCACAAAACTCAAAAGACTATCCCGAATTAAAGAAAAAGCCAAAACAAAGGTCCAATTAACTAAACCTGATCATAATTAGGCTTAAGCCCGTGCTTAAACCCTAATAATGACGGATTTAGGAGCGTTTGGGTTAAAACTTAGTGTTGCCGCAGAAAAAGCCGCGTGCATCTCACAAAGTCGCGCTAGGCTGCCGCGCACAACTATTTCAGTTGCGCGCGACACCCAGCGCAACTTTCAGAGCTGCGCTGCGGAAGATTTATAATTATTCAGAAATTATACTAAAAATATAAAATCAAATCTTACCATAAAGCCGCACGCAAGAAAAAAAGTTGCGCTGCACATAGCAGCGCAGCTCTATAACTTGCGCTAGTATGTCACGCGCAACTTCATCTTTTGCGTGCGACACCTGCTGCGGCAGAATGCTCGAAACCCTAAACCTAATCATTCTCTATAAATATGTGCATAAAACCAAGGCTTCAACAGACAGAAATTAACCTAAAACTCTAGCGAAATAACTTGTGAACTTGTGCAACCTAGCCCTCTTGTCCTAAACACTCACCCTTTCGATACATTGTTACTACAGTGGAGGTTCCCCAACAAGAAGGTGTCCATAAGTGTTCTAAACGGAGATCTAGCAAAGAGAAGTGGTAAATTCCCGAGTAGTTAAATCACCTTCTTTTTCTTGTTTAAAAGGACTTTAATTAATTAATTAGTGTTGTTTGATCACCTTTAAAATAATTAATTAATCAATTCCACATAGTATCTTGCGTTAAATAAAGACTAGAGTTGAATTAAATAATTTTTGGTTGATCACTTAAGCCAAGGCGAATCTTGTTTATTTATTGTTCTTTCACAAATATTATTAAATAGGATTAACGACATCAAGATGTAATTCCTACGTGAATTAATGTTTGTAAATAAAATCAACTAACATAGTTTTAGATATCGCGTTGCATATATTGTTTGGTGATGAAATTGTGAATAAGGAGGAGCTAGTAGAGATCGTACGTACTAGGTCTAGGATGACGATTCCCCTCTAAACGGAACGTTCTCTTAGTACTCTCGCTCCCGAACTCATTTCTGGTTTATAAACCAATTTGGGCATGGGTAAACTTATAATTTGTGGTAATCATTACATGAATTCCACATGGAAGAAAGGCATGAACGAGGTTTAGTATTTTTTCCTAAAACTCATTGGCGACTCCTACTTGTTTCTTATAAAAAAAACGTGATGATAGAATTAGTTCTAATTCAAGGTCCCCCAAACATTCAGGAATTCGAACCCTACTACACCCTAACAAGTGTAAAGTCCTAGGCTTTTAAGTGGCCAAGGGTATTTAAGGAGAGTACCCCTTACGATGGGATCACCCTCCTTACAGTGGCGACTCCGCTGGGGACTTAGAGGTTATATGATTAATTCGTAGTTATGGTCCAAGGTATCCAACACTAGGTTGCCTATGGGTTGTAACGAGAATTAACTGGGATAATCTCTAGTTAGAGAGCGAGACTTGAACGCATAATATCTTCCTTTTGGACAAGAGTAAAAACCAAACAAGAAACATTGCATCATGCATAAGCATAGCACACTTAAACCATTGGGGATTGGCTCATTGACTAGGGGTCGCCAACACTAGGCGTCTATCCCAAAATCAATAACAATCATCCCACCCACATCAACAAAAAAATGTTGGGAGGGCGATGTCATGGGTCAACACGTTGAGTGATTGATTTATGCGTCGTTTCTTAAGGTATGGTACCTTTGGACACCCAAGCCTTTTTTAACCTTAGAACGGCATTGCGTGAATCTTGACTTATGACATGCTTATGTGATTATGTGACTATGTGCAACGTGTTAGGATAGTCTTCTTTTTCTTTTTTTTAGTTTGGTATAGGTTCCCAATTACGAAGTTGTCTCTTCATGATTTAGCGTCATATTCAAAGGATAAAAAAAAAAGGGTCAAGTAAAAAAAATCGAAAAAGAAAAACGCTCGAATTAAAAAAAAAATTACGAGCAGGTGGCGCGCGCAACTCAAGAAGTTGCGTGACCCCTCCCAGCGCAAGGTATTCTGTTGCGCGCAACAGCCACAAGCAACTAAGTAACTTGCGCCCCCCCCCCTGGACAAGTCAGTTTTGATTTCTCAAAAAACAAATTGACTCGTCCGAACAATATCTTCATTGAAGAATTGTTAGGGGCGATGTTATTCGTTTGAGTAAATTTTGCGTCTTTTTTCTTTTTTTTCCTTTCGAAAGCAAGCGTATCGATTTACGTATCCTTTCGTACTCCTTTAGGGCCGGTTTTCAAGCTTGGGAAAGAGGATCCCTGGGCACTCGCATTCTACGTTTACCACCCAAAGATCAACCCCTTTCAAATCACTTTCCTTCGTCAACTAATCCTAGTCCAACAACAATGACAACCGTCGAAGAACTTCAACAAGAGATTCTTCGTATGAGAGAGGAAAAGGCTCAAGAGGCTGAGGAGAGAAGAATTAAGAAGATGGAAAATGCTGAAAAGAAAAAAGTTGAAGCGTTAGCCTTACAAGAAAAGATGGAGCACCTATCCATCAAAGAAAAATTAGTGGAGAAGCTAGTTCTTTGTTCTACAATGGGGAATAAGTACTTTGACGCAGAAAAAGTTTGCTCCTCCTCCAGGACTTGCTTTACTAGAAAATTTCGTAGCTACGGACTTGCCAATATTTAAGGTGACCAATAATCCACAAAATCATTTAATGTGTTTTACTAGCACTATGGCACTAAAGGGAGTTGATCTTAAGCTTTATGCTTTGACTTTCCCTTTATCACTAGACCCAACCGTGAGAGAGTGGTACTACGGGCTAGATCCAAAATTTAAAGCAACATGGGAAGATGTAGTTTCGGCTTTCATCACCAATACGAGAGTAATGTAGAGTTCAAGTCAACTTTACGTGAACTCGAGATGCTTAAGCTAGGTGACGATGAAGGTTTCCTTGCTTTCTATTGTAGATGGCGAGAAAAGGTGGCCCACCTTTCCCAAAGGCGTCCTGAACTTGAGTTAGTAGAAAAATTCATTGGCAATTGTCATGAAAAGTACAACAAACATCTACGTTACCTTGATCTAGACACTTTTTCAAAAGGTCTATTCTGTGGCTACTAGGATTGAAGATGATCTTGCTAAAGAAAAAGCAAAAAAAATCTCATTATCATCATCAACCTAAGAATAACTACAAGAAGGGGAATGATAATGCATCATCCTTTATTGACGTATTTGCGACTTCCATGCAATACAATAACACAAATCGATAGGATGATTCTAGAAAAAGATGGACAAAAGAGAGAAAATTTACTCCATTTCCTGTAAACTATAAAGAAGTGTTAGAAAAATTAAATGAAAAAGGCTTACTTGCCCCAATAGGGCCAATACCATCCACTCCTCCAGAAAGGAGGTTTCCTCAATGGAATGGTAGTGATTATTGTGCTTATCATAGAGGCGTTGGACATGATACTAAACGTTGCTATGTTTTAAAGCACAAAATATAAGATTAAGTAGACGATGGGATAATTCCCACGCCTAAACCTAACAATAATGCATCCCCCTTAGGGGTGTTTCATATCAATGAAGACCATATGGGAAGTGATATGTTCAATCCTTTGGACTATACCACACCCATAGGAGAACCTCTATCCACAATACTCATAGGGGCAACTAATGAAGTATGTGGACTATGGGACGACGACTTTCAAGACTTATATGTCTCTAAGTATGCCGATGTCCCACATCCATCTTGTTTACAAAATGAAACAAATGGAGCTCTTGAGTGGGATAATTTCTTGGGAAAATCGCAGGATTTATCGAATCTCTCCTTGGATGAACAATGGCATCAAGCACAACTCATGAAAATCTTAAAATGGAGGCACATCCAAAGCCACTAGAAGAAAGTTGGTTTATGAGTCCTATGACTAACCCAAATGAGATAGATCATTTAACTCGTTCTGGGCTAGTCTACGAAGCACCACCACCTAATGGATCTTCGATGACACAAAATCAAACTCAAGGTCAAACACAAAATACAACACCACCTCCACTTGAGGTGGAAGATCCATTGGTCAAACATCTTTGCCAATCCAAGGTGAATGTTAGCAGTTGGGAACTCCTAAGTACTTCTAAAGAACATAGGAATTCTCTCATGAACGCTCTAACGGTTTTGTCAGTAAGCACAGACACAACCCCTTAGGACCTCGTTAGCTTGCTTACTAGCGAGAAATCCGACAAGTCAATCGTTTTCACTAATGATGATTTGCCTTTAAAAGACACTACTCACAACAATGTGTTATACTTAACTATGGGATGCAAGGGATACAATATCCCTCTAACTTTGGTAGACAATGGGTCAGCTGTAAACGTATGCCCATTACGAATGGAAAAATACTTAAGCCTAAATCCAGAAAAAGATTTTCAATCAACAAAACAAAGAATTAGGGCCTATGACAATCTGAGAAGATCGGTGTGTGGAACTGTTAAGCTACCAATTACCATAGGCCTAATTCAAAAGATGGTTGAATTCCATGTTATGGACATAAAACCTACATTCAATTTTTTACTTGGACGTCCTTGGATACATGAGCTTGGTGCAATAACATCCTCACTTCATCAAATGATTAGGTTTAACTATCAAGGGCTTCCTATGACTATACCATTCGTAGAATGTGAAGCCTGCATTATTGGATTAGAAGCAGCAACTAGCGTAGATGTGTAAAAATTAGAGGTATATGGAGACTCCGGTTTGATTATAAATCATATATTTAAAAATAGAAAATAAAGAACTCACCAGTGATATTATACCAAGCACACCTAGAGAAACTCATCGAGCATTTTGAACATATTAATTTTAAATATCTCCTAGGGGATGACAATCAATTTGCCGATGCGCTAGCAAAATTAGCCTCAATGATCAACATTCATATCACTTAAATATGATGACATTATGCGTTAATAGAAGAGAAGAACCAGCATATTCCAACGCAATAGAGGAAATAAATGACATTGAAGGAGACAATCCTTGGTATAATCATATCCTCCAATATATTACTCATGGCACATATCCCGAAAAATACTTCATCGAAAGACCAACGATCCTTACGAACACTTGCGGCCCAATATGGTCTAATAAATGGTAAATTATGCAAAAAAGGACCTAATGGTCAAAGCTTACTATGTATAGGCCAATCGGAAGCTACACGCCTTATAGAAAATACTCACAAAGGTGTTTTGGACCTCACATGAATGGTAAAATGCTTGCAAAAGTAATTTCACGACAAGGGTACTATTGGTCTACTATGGAACATGATTGCATACAATATGTTAAAAAATGTCCACAATGACAAATGTTCGCTAATTTACAACACCTTCCACCATCCGAACTACACAATCTCACTTCCCCTTGGCCTTTTTCGACTTGGGGAATTGACATAATTGGAAAAGTCTCTCCAACAGGATCAGGAGGGCACGAGTACGTATTAGTTGCCATTGATTACTTTACTAAGTGGATTGAGGCTGCTTCTTACGTGAATATCACTTCTAAACATGTTGCAAAGTTTCTCGAACGAAACATATTTTGTAGATATGGAGTTCCACATACATGAATTAATTAGTGATAAGGGATCTCAATTCAAAGCTGAATTCGAGACCCTCTTAACTCGTTATAAAGTAAAACATCATCACTCATCCCCATACAGACCCCAAATGAATGGAGCTGTAGAGTCGGCAAATAAAAATATAACAGTCATCATTAAGAAAATGGCACAAAATTACAAAGACTGGCTGAATAAACTACACTTCGCATTATGGGGTTATAGATAGTCTATACGGACATCAATAGGACTAACTCCATACTCCTTAGTTTTTGAAATGGACACAGTTCAACCAGTCGAACTAGAAATACCATCCCTACGCATCGTACTTGAAAGTAAACTACCGGAAGCTGAATGGGTAAGAGCGAGGTATGAAGAGCTTTTATTCCTCGATGAACGACGATTAAGAGCTTTGCATCATGTACAAGTCTACCAAAGGCGCATTGCGCGCCATTTCAATAAAAGAGTAAAACCTAGAAATATAAAAGAAGGTGACTTTGTACTAAAGGAGGTTAGGGGTCTACCAACCGATCCAAGAGGAAAATTCAAACCTAATTGGATAGGTCCCTACCTCGTATTTGAAATCCTATCAGGAGGAACCGTCAGATTAATGGATATTGGAGGAGATGAAATTCGCCAATTAATAAACATTGATCGCCTTAAGAAATATTACATATGAAATCCGGATAAAACTCATTCACTCATACAACCATTTTTAGTTAAACATTTAATTGAAAGATTCTAAGTGTTGTGCATTTTACCGAATAACACGATAAAATACATAACACTTGGGGGGTATTTAAGAAATAATAAACCGTTCTAACTGTTCAATTTTTTTTCGAACATCACGAAAAAATCTTCACACTTGGGGGGGTAACAATACGATTTTTTAAAGAAACTTTTTTCGAGACATTCGTAGCACAGGTGTCAAGTGTAGCTGGAATAGTTGCGTGCGGATGGCACGCGCAACTGATTTTGCTGCGCGCGACAGGCTTGCGCAACTCTAGAAGCTGCGCGCGCCACTTGATGATGAACTGCGAACCAGAATTTTTGCGTTTGAATGAAGTTGTGATTTCTACTTACGATAAAATAAGGGTGTTTCTTAAATAAAACATATACTCAGAAAATAAAATTAAACATTGATTTAATATTTTTAAACAAGGTTTGATTAATTTTTTCAGTTAATGTCTATCTAAAAAATTAAAAAAAATTAAAAAAAATACATAATAATAAAAAAAAACATTAGAACTACGCAAAGACCTGATTTTGTTATATAAATACGTAGGCAATCTTTATGATTCGATCATATCAAAATATAGAAATATAAAGCTCATTTTATTTCATTCAAAATTCAAAAGAGAGACATTATTGAACTAGATAGTAAATGAAAAAAAAAAAAAAACATAGTAGTGATTACACTTTATTTGAAAAAAAAAACTAATGATAAAATTGTGTAACACTCTTAGGCTTTACTATATCCTCGATTGTCACAGATGATGGAGGAGTAGTTTCCATCGCAACATTTTCAGAAACCTTGGAGCTTTCCCCTACACTCTTCTTCTTCACCCAAATTTTTTTTTCAATTTAGGGATTGGGGCCTTTACAACCTATTTTCCTTTCTCTTTGACTATTGGAGCTTTCTTGAGAATATTTGGTGAAGGTTCTTTGATTTTCACACCTTGTTGCGCGGGTTTGGAGGGAGCTTTCCTTTTTGTTTCCATAGAACGAGCCTTAGGGGATGAGAAGTCTAATTTTCTTCTCACTCCTTTGTTTTGGCCACTAGGAGGAGTAGTAGTGGTTGAATGCATCAAAGGCTTAGGTGGATTGAGAGCGGTGGCGGCTTGAAGTTGAGATCTAGCCTTGTTTAATTCACCCTTATCCGCCGCATTCATCCAAACCTTTTAAAAGGAAGATAATTTAATAATCGCGGGAGGATTTTGTATTACCCACCTAGGAAGACTTGACCAATATTCCATCCAACGAGCGATCCTTTCGGGTTTAAAAGTCACATCTTTAGGGGCGTCACAATCTTGCGGAGGATAAATTGCCTCATACCGTATTGTCTCATCACCCTACAAGGAAAAAAAAGTATTACTATATTGGCCTAAAAGCCTAATGTAAGGGTGTAGACACCTAAAAATGTCTCCCCAAAACCAAACCCGATGATGAACAACCTTTCACCGCCATTATTGGTCGGATTGAGTATTTAATCTTGGAGTGCTTAAATCCATATTTCTATTTCATAAAACCAACCCAACTCCTATCCTATTTCCCCAAACCATAACTTATTATCCTCTTTTCGTGCCTTTAAACCCAAATTAAAATAATTCATTTCATGTCCTTTAAAATCATTCATTTCCTGTCCTTTTTAAAAAAACGTTTAATCCAGTTTATTTTGTCCATAATCTGGGTCTAATGATTTAATAATTGGATGGGTCTTGAAAAGAGCTTTCCAACGATATATTAAAAGCCCAAATCCGAGTTATAACGAATAAGTTATGGCCAAAATATTAAACCGAGCCCAAACTGAACCTAAGCCCACCTTACCTACGACCCAATGATCATGTGGAGGGTCCAAATTATTTAATCCCATTCCTAAACCAATTAGGATTAATTAGAAGCTTCTATAAGTTTCTAAAATATCTTAATTATCATTAATATTAAACCAATTTAGCTTAATAATAGTTTGGAGCAAATTGAATATTTTGTTTGTATGCCTTTGAGATCGCAAGAATCACTTTTCACTATAAGAATCGAGTAGAGGCCAATACGGGCGAATGTGACTCCATGAGTCACTTCGTACCATCATCCCCGATCCTCCTTTCGTGGTTCCAAACCATATGGAGTTAGTAATCTCATGGATTATTAATGGGGTGTAACCTTCACGGGTCAATCGTTGTTGCCTTCGTTGTCCCTTATCCGTGGGTGCCTTTTATGATCCCTGAACGGTTTACAAATTCCTTAAAAACTTGTTGGAGGCTCCCTACTTTCCTTGTCCCTAATCACTGTCCCTAATCGTATATGACAATTCCTACTTCCTATGAGTGTCAAGCATATTCACAGCATGCTTTTACGTAGGCGCACTTCGAACGACGCCTACAATTTGGCGACTCCACTGGGGAGGATTCTTGGTTACTTATCGATTTGAGTGATCGGTATTTAATTAAGATGAGTGGATGAGACTTGAAAGATTCTTGAATTGTATTCCTTCGATTTTAATTGGCATTGTCACATATGCATATGCTTTTTAGGTTACCTTTTTTTGCCACAATAGTACGTGTTCTACGTATGTGGCTAGCCCGGGGGATTTAAACTCTATCAACCCAAAAACGCTCATGGCAATAAGGGTTCATCTGAGTTTTTAAATCCACCCAAACCATGGAGTCGAGTTCGATTTCATCACGAACTCGCGGAGCCGCCCGTTGGCATACACCCTCAAGGGAGGCTGCCTTGCTAACACGTCCAAACTCTTAACCATGGTACCCTTTGACACCCTTTTAAGCTTGACCATAGTCAAACATAGAACTTGACTTTAGGTTGCGAACTTCATTGCATCATTCGTGACAATGTGCTTATCACTAGTAGAAAATACGTAATGGCAAGCGGTTCAAACCCCCTAATGGGAAGCGGTTCTGAACCGCAAGCCCTTAGGGGGCTTTCCAATTGGTCTTTAAAATGACAAGCGGTTCATAACCGCTTGCTAATTGTAGGAAAGGGCAGCGGTTTTGGCGCCAAACCGCTGCCCATTAGGGGTATTAAAAATAAAAAAAAAATTAATTTTTTTTTTTGTTTTTTTCACTTTAATTGATAAATAATCAAAATATATGTAATAACATTAATATTTTTATTTATTAATTGTTGTAATATTACAATTTTTGATTTTAAACTACAAAAAAAAATTAACAAAAAAATATTACAATTTCCAATTTTCATCAACAAAAAAAATAAATTAAAAAAAAAATTACAAATCTGATTTTCAACAATCAATTAACCACTCCACACCAACAGCCACCACACCAAAAGCCACCACCCTACACCACCAACCAACAGCCACAACTCCACACCACCAGCACCATGACCCCCAGCCACTCACCCACCACGACCCCCCACCATTACCAGAACACCGCCAGCACCACCACCCACCACGACCCCCACCAACACCAAAAAACAAGCCACCACCACCACCCACCATTACCCGTCCACGACGACCCCCACCAACAACAAATCGACCTGAAAAAACCAATTCAACCACCCATTACAATAAAATAAAATAAAACTGAAAAAAAAAAATAAAAGATAAAAAAAATGGGAATTACCTTGAATACCACCAAAAAAATTAAAATTGGCTTTAAATTTGGGTTTCATGGGTCAAATTCGACCTTAAAAACTCTAGATCAAGAGTTTATATTGTCGAATTTGACCATAAAAACCCACACGCACCACCACCGGACTACAACCATTTAAACCCACAACCCATGGCTCGAAAACCCACCGGAATTCACTCGAAAACCCACCGGACTACCACCGGAATTGGCTCGAAATCCACAAGCTTTAATGAAGGTCTTGGCGTGAGAAAGGAAAGATAGAGATGAGAGAGAAAGAGAAGGAGATGGAGAAAGTAGAGATGAGAAGATGTCGTGAGTCGTGACAATGGAGGGGAGAGAGGAGAGAGAAGTGAGGGAGTGAATGAGAGGAGAAAGAGTGAACTGAGAATAGGGAAGAGAGGAGAGAGAGTCCGTGAGAGGGGATTTAATGGGCTTAGGGTTTGTGCTGTGCAAGAATTGTAATCCCGGTTTTTTTTTAAAAAATGGCAAGCGGTTTGGGGTTAAACCGCTTGCCAATATATCTAATTGCAAGCGGTTTGGGGTTAAACTGCTTGCCAATGTATCTAATTGCAAGCGGTTCAACCTCAAACTGCTTGCCATTAGATATATAGGAAAGCAGTTCAACCCCAAACCGCTTGCCATTTAATATTACAGGTTTATTTATAAAAAAATGGGTAAATGGCAAGCGGATTTTTAAAACCGCTTGCCATTTGGGGATTCCCATCACTTATTTTCTACTACTGTATATGTGCATTTTTTGACGTTTTATTTATTTATTCTTTTTTCTCTTATCAAACCTTTTTTTTTTTAGAGTCGAGCCATAGTTTTTTTTTTTGAGTCACCTGTAATTTTATTCCCGTATACTGCACAAGAGTCTACTTGTTTTGGTCATAGCCAGAGTTCTAGAAAGAGTTACGTGTCGTGCCACCTATGGATCTGTAGCTCTGTGTTTTATCGTTCATTTGGAGTTAGTTTCGTTCCAATCAGAGTTACAGAACAAAAGTTGTTACAGATAACTACAGCCTGTCCAATTTAGGTGTCTTTTTAGAGTCAACTTTCTCTTTTTTTTAATTTTTTAATTTTTCTTTATATCTTTTCTCGTCAAGCTAGTCTTAGACAAGTCCTTTAATCTGTGTCAACTCAAATAATATAGGATTATTGATATTTATTTTTATTTTATTTATTTTCCTCTTCCTAGTTTCTTGTGATTTTTTGTGCTAGCCTTAACATGTGTTCTTTGTCTTTGATTGTGGTTGATCTTATTAATGACTAATGATTGCCAATGGATCGTTTTCACCTAGTAAATAGCATTAACATTAAAATTGGACAAAATTAATCAAGTTAGTTTGTCTTTTAGTCTTCCGTGCTATTTGGTCATTGGGTCCTTTGTTTTTCACATTGTCCTCATATCTAGCCATGCGATCATACCACGAGTCTTAATAAACTCACCTAATCACACATGTTGAGTCATTTCACACACTTTTTCTTCGAGTAATGCACTATATTGTTTATGATCGTATACTAGGACCATGTATGAGTCGTTTTCCGTCGTAATAGGAACGAGTGGAGTATTTCCCATCAGTTTTCAAAATTGTTTCATACACTCTTCTTTTCCAATCTGAGTATTGAGTCAATGCATTAAGTGAGCTCATTTTGTTCCATAATACTCAAGTTCAAGAATCACTAGTTAAGAGTTGGAAGAATAAGGGGAATGTCATTCCTTCCTTCTTTTCTACCAATCAAAGCATCAGTAATAGCAAACTTTTTTTCCCACTTGGGGGTAACAAGTAATTCATAAGCATCCATGAAGACGAAGCACAAGACAAGTTTCCTTACAAGATTTCATGCTTTTTTTACTTCTTTTGTTTCAACCCTTTTCCCCTAATAAGTCTAGCATAAGTTCTCCTTATCCTTATATCTATATGCCAAGTTCCATCAATGAGCATTTCTTTCCTTTGCATTTGATCATTCCATTAAAAAAAAACAAAAAAAACAATTACCGAACTAAACGCAAGGTACACCGATGACTTGAGGCACCTTTGCAACCCTATCATTCCCCTTAAACCATTTTCAATCACATATCCATTTCTTCATCAACCACTTTGAGCCTCGTCTAACGGTTGGCCTCATTTATTCAACCTACATTCACCTAGCCCTGGGATGGGAAGGTGTGTAATTTGTATAATATTCAAAGGCAAGTAAAAAAAACAACAAGAAAACAATTTCTAAGGGTAAGTGTTTCAATGTCTTTGATATGAACACGTCTCAAATTGCGTCTCTCATCGAGTTCTTGGTACTGTGCCCGAGAAACATGAATGCTAAGTGAGTGATGGACCGCATGATCTGAGATTGCCCACATTGATTCGAAAAAAAAAGTCAAAGCAAAAAGAAATGTTGAAAATAAAACTTGCAAAGTCCAATTCACAATTACACATCTTGGAGGCTTCTCTTGGGTCTTGAGCTTTATACCCCTTTCTTCCTTAAACCATTAGCTTAACCATATTACAACCCTTGTAAGACCTCTTTAAGGTGTACAGACACTTGTGCAAAGTTCGGTTAAAGCTACGTTCGGCCTGATTCCTAACGGATACGTAGGCAACCTCACATCGAGGTGCGGCCACATTCATATTCACATTTACATTCATATCCATGCATGATCAAGTCAAAGAATATCAAATGCTTACCCCTACCCATTTAGAGCTAGACTTGGGGGCTTAAACCCACATCACATTAACTTACCCAACCTAAAGAGTCATCATCTTTGACTCTTGTCACATATACTTCCATCACCATAACCCTTGCAGCCAGCTTTAGTATCACATTCACACACTTACTCACACATCCATATCCATATCGATCATCCTTCCTTTTAAGAACCCTTTATCATGGAATCTTGTTTCAACACTGTGCATGCTTCATCATCTTTCAAGACAACATTCATTAAAAGAAACATTATATACATGCTTAGCTTCCTTACCTGAGCAATGTTCATTGTTTCATGTATCGCATAATGTGCTGAGCAACATTTATATATCAATGGTTTGTAATCATACAAAGCATAACGTTCTTAGCTCCTTGACCTAAGCACCGTTCATTATGCAATAATCACTTCATCTATATACGTGCTTAGCTTCAAGAACTAAGTGACGTTCAAGATCGTTTCTTTACACCATATATGATGCTTAGCTTCATGACCTAAGTTCATTAATCTATCGTGTCACATGATATAATTGTCCTTATCTTCCTGGCCCAAGAACATGCATAATGCATAAATTATTTTCAAGAAAAGCAATTTAACCATGCGATTCATTTCGTCTTGCCCAACGAAGAAGTTCAAAACTTTTTCCCTTTCTCATAACTTTTTTTTTTTTGGGGAAATTAAAAAACGTTTTTAAAATTTTCTCATCGAGGGAAGATCGAAAATAAAACTTTTTTTTCACATCTTTCTCGGGAGAGAGTCGGTACCCTCCACTTATCTCATAACAAAAATGACGAAACTTTTTTGTTTTAGCATTTTCAATTACTTGTGTCTGTGCACACACACTCAAAATGTACACACACAATCACAAGTCATACTCATGTCATGTCATGTCATGTCATGTCAAGTCAAACTTGGTCAAGTTAGTTGGTCAAGTCAATCATAGTCTATACGAGTCCCTTGGCAAATTTTACTTTGCAGGTCTCAGTTACAGCCCACGTTCGGGGACAAGCGGACCATCTATAGCCCACATCTGGGGACAAGTGGACCATCTACAACCCACGTTTGGGGACAAGCGAACCATTTACAACCGACGTTCGAGGACAAGCGGACCATCTACAGCCCACGTTCGGGGACAAGCGGACCATTTACAGCCCACGTTCGGGGATAAGCGAACCATTTACGGCCCACATTCGGGGACAAGCGAACCAACTACAGCCCACGTTCGGGGATAATCGAACCACCATCATTTCACGACGCAAGGTTCTCGATACACATAGACTTGCAATCTCATCATCTGTCGACTTTCCTCAAGCATGGAAAGTATTATTGGCAGGTTTCTTCAAGCATAGAAACCTGCCAAAATCATCTGTCGACTTTCCTCAAGCATGGAAAGTATTATCGATGGGTTTCTTCAAGCATATAAAACCACCAAATTCCTTTGTCGGCTTTCCTCAGGCATGGAAAGCATTTCAACAAACGTCATCTGGTGGATTCCTTCAAGCATAGGAAGCTACCAAACTCATTTTTCACCGATACACTGGTGTCAGATACGTATTTTATCCCTTTACTCTTTTATTTGCGGAATTTACATTTTTTGCAGCTATCGGCGTATAAAGAGTGATTTAGGATCGCAGAACGTCTTAAATCATTCTCCGTCCCTATCGACTACTTTGACTATCGTTTTCGAAACTGACGTTTCTACAAACTCAGTCAAAGTGGGGGCTTCTGTAGACACCTAAAGATGGTGGTTAGAGTCCCAATGGTTGACTGCGGCATGAAGAAAATCAAAGTTAACCACTAGTTGCATATAATTCAATAAAGGGTCTAAGTGGTAAATTTTGAAAGCTAGTTTGTCCTCGGTTGAAAGGGAAGTGACCCATTGCTTCAAACGTTATTCAAAGGTCTTCACCATTGTTCAAAAAAAAGGGAGAGAAACAATAAAATTTTAGAGAGATTAGTTCTTTTTAATTTCTTATGTTACTAAGCGAATGAATGCGAGATGATCAAAATCCTACACAAAATCATGTTTAAATAGACAAAAGAGGGGCAAATTTTCGACAAATTCAGCTTAAAGGAAAGTTCATTGACAGGTGGCGCACGCAACTCCTGAGTTGCGCGCGACACCCTCGCGCGACAGAATTACATGCGCGCGACAGCCGCGCGCAACTCACACAATTGCACGCGACTCCCTTGACGCGACATGTAAGTTGGGTTAATTTTCGTATTTTGGCTCATATAATGACGGAATCTTCACGAGATCTTAAGACAAATTATACACTTGCCTTCTAACACTTTGTGTCCCTTTTCTTGCCTACTTTCTTATTTTCTTTTTATTTTCTTACTTTCTTACTTTCTTGTTTTCTTTTTATTTTTATTTTTTCCATTGTTTTCCTACTTTCTTTTTCTTTTTATTATTTTCCTACTTTTATATTTTCTTTTTCCTTCTTTTTGCCTTCTTTTTTTTTAGTTTGTTTTATTTTTTCGAAGGGGGTAAGTCAGGAACCCTTTCCCTCCCTCGAAAATTTTTCGCATTAATGTACACATGGAAACAAAAATAATAATAATAATAATAATAATGACATATATACAAATGTGTCATATATACAAAAAAAATAAACAAAAAATACAAAAAATATATATATATATACATACGTTTTCCTAAAAAAAATATATAAATGTGTACAAGAGGAATCAGGGTGCTCGGCGACTACAAGACGGTTGCTGCACATCCTGCAAAATCCAAAACGAAGATTAATACATGAAATGTAATAACTTCGTTGCAAAGAAAAAAGAAATAAAACTTACCACGTTCATCCGATGATCACGGCATGACAAATTCACGAGGGCTCTCCGATAAGCAGCTCGGAAAGCACGTAAAGTCCTCACCATGTCGTTCACGATCTATCGCGGAACCTGTTCCAAGAATACAAGGACATTTAGTAAACAAATGTATATGAAACAAAAAAATAAATAGAAATATTTAAGTACATATACATAAAAGACATACTGACTCAACCGTCTCAGGTACGAACGGTATCCCCTCATCATCCTCAGCCGCTGGAAGGGTCTCACGAATTAACGATCCGACGGCATCGGTATACGTGATCTCCGCTGTAGGAGATACCCAACCACCTAGCTTGACCCGCTAAAAATACATGTGACAAAAAACGCTTAAAGGGTCAAAATTCCGAAAAATAAATAGAAACACGAAAAAAGAGAGTTAGAAAACTAACCGGAACAAAGGCCGGAAAAGGAGTCAACCTGGATGCTATATGTACTTAAATATCCGGCAGCACCAGCTGCTTTGCTGGATAACCATAGATCGCCTGAGCTCGATCCTCGGTAGACAGCAGGTCCGGACGCAGCATTCGGATCGAGGGATCCGCAAGAAGCAAAGGCTCCTCGGTCAAAAGCTGCCAGAGAACACATTCGCCTAAAAACCAAGCATCGGTCCTCTGGAACACCGAGAGTCCCGTATAGGGGGCCTGAAAACGGCAACGAACCATACCAAACCGGATAGCCTCAGGGACTCCGACGACCAAACTCCAAGGACGGAGATCGATCTATAAAATACATTCACATGAAAAATCGTTAGAAAATGAATAAAATCAAAAAACGAAAAGAGAACTTGTAGTTGGAATACTCACCGATGCACGAGTCGCCGAAAGAATCCTCTGACAAAAGTCGCCGGTAGAAGTAACTCGTCTCCTCTTAATCGAGACCAATCGATGACCGATAGGAAAACAAGTAGCCCTAAGCACCGTGGGGGCTAAGAAAGGCAGGTACGAGTATCCCCAAGCCTGAAATCGAGAAAAGATAAGCCTAAAGGAAAAAAACGAAAGTAATAACCGAAAGGCTTAAAACACGTACCTCAAGGATACGACCATGCCATGTAGTGAGATCCGAGGCACCTTAGTAGCTTCCGCGGAATCCATGACCCGGTTCGCCTTGCCTATAGCGGTAAGCATACGGGCATACGACACCTCCGCCCAACTCAGGTCACCTACTTGCCCCAAATAGCTGAGGCAAATAAGTAACCCAATGGCGAAACGCTCTCCTCGATCACTCGAGATGGTGACGGAAAGAACGTGGGCAATGTATATCCGAGCTAGCTGCTCAGGTGTACACTGCCAGTCAAGCTCGTTAGTCGACAACTCGTCGGCAAGAATCGAGTACGGACAAGATTGCGCGTACACGTGAAGGGCCGACGCAAGACGGTCCCCCACAAAGTCGAGCAATCTCTCGTGTAACCCCTTAACGAGCTCTATAACTACAGGCTCGCCTCCGAAAGGAAAACCCGTAATCATAGAGAAATCAAAAGGGGTAACTGTCATCTCTCCCCATGGAAAGTGTAAAGTATTGGTGGAATCCCACCAAAACTCCAGCAATCCACGGAGGAAAGGTGACCACGCGGACTGGCTCGATAAATCCAGAAGATCCGCCATCTGGGAGTCAATCCCAGAAAGTGCTACCATCTCCTTTGCCACCTCGGGCAAACTCTCAAAACGGGCTCGCAAGTCACCAAAGTCGTACAAACGCATGTCAGGCTCACTCTAAATAAAAAAAACGGTTATGGTTTAAAAAGGAGAAGAAACAAAAGAAAAGAGAAAGAAATGAAAGCGCGGGAAAACTCACAATGCCGCGCCACCCTCGGATCGAAACGTGATGGTCTAGGTCCCACTTAAGGACCCTAGGGTCCCAGTTGGGAGGAGCCTCCTAAACCACCTCCTCCTAGCGATGTCAATCGGCCGCGACACGTCGCTCTCGAACCTCCTCTCGAGGACGGTCACTCTCTTCCGAGGGCGAACCGCCTCGTCCGGACCAACGAGAACCTCCTCGGCATCGACAAACGGAGGCGAGTCCATGCTATAACGTATAAAATTTCTTTAATTAGTTTATTTTATTTCCTAAATTAATAGAATATATGTATTCTAGACCCATTTCGGCAGCATAACGGCTACCGATAGGGAAAAACACGAAAATCAAACGCCACCCATACTTGGGGGCTACGATACCTGCAGTTAAACTTAGTAAATGGGGGCTTTTAACACCCACAAAAGCCATCCTATACCAGTTTCAACTAAGCATTCAAGGGATTATATTCCAAAATCTCAAAGAATCAACTGATTCTAGACGAATAACAACAATATAAACAAAATTATTGTCTATCAAATAATTTTGGAGTTCGAATATGGCAAAATAGGCTAAGTATACACTTCGTGCCATTTTTTCAGATTCAAAATTTTCAATATGTTAATTATGGAAGCAAAGCTAGTTCCAATACTACAATTGTTGCATAATTAGCAAGTATAACCAAAACGGGCAAACAAAATAACAGAAAATCAAGCCAAATTCGAAAAAAGAAGCAAGAACGAGCTTGAACAAAGAAATGCTCATACAAGGTCAATACTTAACCATTTTTCATGAAATTTGTTGCAAAACACTCCTTAAACATAGCATAACAACATAGAACAAACAATTTCAAGAAAAATAAGCCGAATCGAAAACCCCCAAATTCGAAATTTGGGGTTTAATGATCCAAAAATCGTTTGAATTCCGCCGAAAAAGAGCAAATTTTAGCAAAAAACTTACATTGGATTAGCTTCCTTTAGCTTCCTTTACCTTCAAAAATCACAAAAAATCGAGCTTTTTAGAGAGAGAAAGGGTTGAAAAAGGCAAAGGAAGGAGAAAAATGGTGAACTGAAAAATCGCGTCTGCAATTTTCATGTTACTGACATAAATTTCCCGAGCAACTTTAGATGTTGCGCGTTAATAAGTGACTTTTATGTCACTTCTAGGGTGTTTATTGAGTCATTTTCCGGCTTATTTTCCAATAATTTAGCTCATTCTTTTCTTTATTTCTATTATTTGTTTATTCTCATCTTTAATCTTTATTTTATGTATTTTAGTAGTTTTTAATAGCTTTTAGCGTATTTTCTTAATTTATTTAATTTCTCTTATTTTCTACGTTTATATTTTAATTTTTTAGTTCTTGTTTAATAATAAATTCCTAGTTCTCACATTTTTCTTATTTGTTTTAATTTAGTCATTTATTTTGTTTTACTAATTTTATTTTATTTTTACTTTGTTTTATTTTATTATATTTTGTTCTATCCTCGTGTCGGTTTTTGGTTGTAGGTGTGTTCGAGTTATTTTTACTTTGTTCTATTTTATTTTAATTTGATGAGTGACATTTATGTCACTCTTAGGGAGTAATTTTAGAGTCATTTTCGTGTTTATTTTCCCTTATTTTCCCTTTTATTCTCTTATTTTCTTTTTAATAAAGTTTCTAGTTTATTTCTTAGTTTTAGTATGTTTTAATTTAATTTCTTTATTTAATTAGTTTCAAGTTTATTTTCATATTTTATTTGCTTTCGATTTATTTTATTTCGTTCCTTTCCTTTGTTACTTTCATAGTTTTAATTAGTTTTAAGTTTATTTTATTTACTTGTATAGTTTTATGTCTTTATTAGTTTTAGTTTTATTTCTCTTATTTCTATTTTACTTTTATTTATTTTTATTAGTTTAGTGTTACTTCTCTTTTTCTATTTTATTTTATTTATCTCCTTTTTATTTATTTTAATTCATTTGTCTCGGTTTCACACTTTTATCCTTGGGTTTGTTTGTGTGTAGGCTTGAGTTCAAGGTCCAAGTCAAGGCTTTTCAATTGCCACCACAATCAACCACATAAGTCGTAACAACCACCAGCCCCACCTCCAACCTTAACCACACCACCAATCATCCAACTCACACTTCCTCTGTCCACCCTTCACGCACAGCCTCAACAGCCACCTTTCTCCTGCTCACTCACCCTCACAACAACCACGCACATCACCATCAGCCACTCAATTTCAGCCACCTTTACCACTCTCACCAGCCACCAAAATCACAACCAAACCAGAACCAACTACACCTAGCCACACCGCCCTGAACCACTAGCAACAACCAGCTGCAGCAAACCACCATCAATCCGACTCCACCAGCCACCTCACCCTACTCGAACCGCCTCCAATCAGCCAGGCAAAACCGCCAGCAATCACCACCACAATCCCCTGCTACCTCACGCAGCCTTCACGCAACAACAACTAGCCGTCACCTACCATCTTCAACCTCCTAAACCGAAAACCACTTGTTGCGCCTCCCATTTCGCCACCAATCTCAGCTACCCAAACCACCTGAACTACCAACACCACCGCAACAACCATTTCCCCTGCTCCCTCACTTCACGCAACAACAACAACAACCACCCAAATCACCACCAAACCACTCACCAATTAAGCCACGCAACTCATAGCAACCCAAACTCACAGAGCAACCAATTCGCGGCCGCACAGCCCTGTCAGAAAGCGCACAAATTGGAGTCGAAAGTCAGATTTGAGGTAGTAGCTTTGCGCGACCTGTGCGCGACTTTTGTGCGGGCGTGCAAATGTGGGTCAATCACGAGCTTTTCACGTGATTTTAATGAAAATCGGACGACCACGATTCCTTCGATTAATCCAAAGGCCGAGAATTGGTGATGCTAGATGATGATAATGTTGATGAACGGTGGTGATGTTGTTTGGATGATGGTTGATGGTGGAATGAAAGGAGCCAAATTCGAAACGGAAGAAGAAGGAGGGTCTGACGGTTTTGGGTGGGAATTTTGGGGGTTTCTTTTTCCTTTTCATTCTCTTTTATTTTATTTTATTTTAGTTTAGTTTTTGAATTTAGTTTTTAATTAGTTTTTATATTTTTATTTTATTTTTATTTAACTTGTATTATAAATACCCCTTTGGGGTTATTTTCTCACAATTTTCAATCAACATTTTTATTTGAGATAGATTATATTAGTTTAGCCTAATTTATTTTCCCTCTCTTAGGGTTAGATTAGGAGTAGTTATAGAGAGATAAAGCTTGGATTTCCATGGAGTTTTTGAGAGGTTGAAGAAGCAACTTTGTGGAACTTCTTCTCATCTATTCAATGAGCGTTTTCTAACTTTCTCTGATCATTATTTCTTTGCTTAATTCTTAGTTTTTTCTTTTTGTTTGTTGATTTGAGTAGATTAATTAGTTTATTTGTTTAATCTTGTTTTTATTCTTATTTTTCCTTGTTTTCCACGTCTTTCTTCATTATGTTAGCTTAGGTCTTGTTCTAGGGAATTGGATGAAGGTTATATTAATGAATTAAATGATTGATTGTGATTAGTATGAAATTATTTCTTGATTATTGTGTATGGGTGATGCTTTTATGGATTAGAATCTTTCTAGCTAATCGATTCTATGCTCTTAATTGTGCTTTCAATCAATTGCGCGAGAGTGAGTTGGTTGAGAGCCCTAAATTCTTCCATACCTTTGCTAGGCTAGTTGCACGAGAGTGAATTAGTTTAGTAGGATAATTAACATGCTTAATTGTGCGAGAGTGAGTTAAATGTGTTGATGTTCCTAATCGAGGTCATTTTCATCTGTTTGTATGATGTTGTTTAATACATTGATGTGATTGGATTCCACTTTCCCTAGTTTTAGTTGTTTGTTCTTAGTCGTGTTCAGTTTAATCTCTCTCTATCTCACAACCTTTCCTACTAGTCTAATTTGCAAAAATTGATACACTTAGTCCTTTTGGGTTCGACCCTTTACTTTCCACTAACTAGTTTAGTGTAAGTTTAGGTATTATAAATGATTAATTTGGTTAGGGTAGTAGCTTAACGACCTACTTTTACCTGCGATCAATTTTTAGCGTCGTTGCCGGGGACTAAGGCGTTCATTAGTTTGTGTTGATTATATTAGCTAGGTTCTTGTATATTATTTGTTTTGTTTCCTTTTCTTTCTTCTTTGTATAAAAATGGCATGCTTATCTTTTCCTCAATTTGATGGTGAACCCTTCTATGCTTACTTTGAAAGACTAGATGGTTTTCTTAGTTACCATGGGTGTTCTCTTAATGATGCTTGTGGTATAGCTTATTGGGGCATGAATGAGTACACTAGGGGAATGGTTAAGGACATGAATAATGGTAGATTTTGTCATTTGTCTATGCATGATGCTTGGGATTTCTTCACATGGCTTGCTAGGGATTCTTTAGATAGAGAATCTCATGTTTCTTGTTTTGATTATCAATGCCAAGATTCTTTTAATTTTTGCATGAATTCTCTTGATACTTCTTATGTGCCTTGTGATGATCCAAGTATGCAAATTGACACCTTTCCCCTTATGCTCATTTTGATGAGGTTTGTGCTAATTTTGATGATGTGCAATTTGACTTTGATCATGAACCTAAGCCCAATAAAATTGATGCCCAAATTCTCTCTCAAATGCAATATCTCACCCAACAACTCCAAGAGCTTCAAGAGGAACAAAAATTGAGAGAAGTGAGGCTTGCCCAAGTGATGAGTGCTATGATTGATTTAGATGAACGTGAGGCACCTCACTTGGAGTGTGAGAGTGTTGTTGAAGATGATGTAGGGCAAGGGTGTGAAGGTGAGGGGAGATTTTCTTGTGATGAGAGGATTTTTGAGGATTTTGATCCTTTTCATTCCCCATTTGAGCTTGATTGCCATCCTTCCCCTTATTCACCCCCTTTGAGAGCTTCCCTTAGTAAGAATGTGAGTGAGCCATCTTCTTGTTTGAATGAGGGAGTTCATGAGGATGATGATGGTGATGGTGAGTTTGAGAAATCAAGAGAGATTGAGAGTCCCTTGAGTGATGGTGGAAGAGTTGTGAATGAAGAAAATGTCGATTTTGAGGTTTCCAACCCCCTTCCCCATCTTGATGAGTCTACCTTGCATGTTGGTGACCCTTCTATCCATGAGTCTTTGGACTCATTTGAGGTTATGGCTAATATGTTCATTGAAGGTGTAAAAAATCATTATTGCCTCTTGATAGAGTTCATTGGCAATGCTTCATGGGAAAGGGATGAGTTTGATAGAAACCTTTATCCTTTCATGCATGGTTTAGAGACTCTAGGCTTTGAGGATCTTGAGGGAGTAGTTGTTCATCGTTGTGATAGAGAGGAAAATGAGGTTATTTCTATTGGAAAGTTTTTGTTTGAGGGGGATTTGAGTCATGAGTGTTCTTTTGAGGATTCTATGATTGATTTTCATGCCCTCGTTGATGATGCGAGGCTTTGTGAGACCATTGTTTCTCCTCCCCTTCCTCATGTCCCTTTCTCAAGAAAAATTGACCATATCTCCTACTATCCCATGTTCCTCCCTTCTTTTTTCAAAGAGCCTATTGAGGATCTTCTCTTGTTTGATGAGACTCTTCCTTTTCATTCTCCTATTATTGAAAAAATGGGTGATTGTGCCACCCAAAAAGATTTTGAGGAGGTTTTGCCATTTTATTCTTTTCCTTATTTTTCTTCTTCTTTCTCTTCTTATTTTCTTGATTTTTCTTTTGATTTTTCTTCTTTCTTTTGGCATATTCCTCCTCACTTACGTGCAATAATCTTGTTGCACGTCCTCCTTCCTTCATTTGCCTACTTGTTATCTTATGAAATGTGTGGTAGCGCATTTGATAAGCTCTTGCGTTCGTTGCATTATTATTTACTAGAGCGGTCTCGCTTGGACGTTAAACAAGCCTTTCTCGGGAAGTAACCCGAGGTTATTGTAGCTTTCATTTTCTTTTCTTTTTAGATTAGATTTTCTCTCATGGAAATGTTTGTCTGCCTTTTGCTAGGTACATAACTTGATATACACTTATGCATTGGTTTGGATCAAGAATTAAGGAAGTTTAATGCCTATTTTTGCTAGCATATGGAAATCGAGAATGAATTCAAGAGGAAATCGGCTTTGAAAGGTTAAATTGGTTCATTTGCGGGTAATTACACCCACCAATATCCAGTAATATCTTTCCTAGATCTTTCTCTAATGGTTGGTGACTCGTTGGGCATGTGTTGGTTTGTTGGATTGATTTCTTTCTTTTCCCCTCCCATGGATTATTTTGTTTATATTTGAGTATATTATCTCACTCAAGCTTAGGGGAGGGTATTCTATCATGTTTGGTGGGATGTTGATTCATTTATGCCATGCACTTGAGTATATGCATTTCCATGTCTTTTCTTTTATTTTGAAAAATCCAAAAAGATTTTTGTTTACTTTCAAGGTAATTTTGGCAAAATGTGTTTTGTTTGTTATTATTTTGGACATTTTGTTTTGGGACTTGAATCCTTGAATGTTTTTCTTCCTAAGTGGTAAATGTATGCACGGTTTGAGAGTGTTATTGGTTGACTCTAGGATACTATATGCTAAGGTAGTCGGGTTAAGAACTTTTAGGGGTCCATGAAGCCTTAGTTCACGGGAATGTGGTAATGGAGTTGCTCTCTATAGTGGATTTGAAACCCTTGGTTGGTATTTGTTTGGTTATAATCCTTTGTGAGCTTCATTTGTTCTAGCCTTCATCACCTTGTTGAGTGGCTATTTAGGATCATTGATTATGCATGTCTTAATCCTTGTTTTGACCTCTAGCTCCCAAGATCGTGACCGAGCCTCTCTAGGGGAGGAAAAGGGCACCTTTTCTCATTTTTCTTTATCTTCTTTTTATTTTGTTACAAATTTGGTTTTCTATTTTTCATCGACCTACTTATTAACCAATTTGAGCCTAATGTTTCCCGCTCTTGTTTAAGCCGCGTTACAAACCTAATGGCCTATGTTTACCAACCCTTTTAGTTAGTGAAGCATTGACATGTGAGGTTGGATTTTTGAGAGTGTTGAAATTGAACAAGACATTTTGTGAATTGGTTTAAGTACGGTATTGAAAGTTGAGCTTGAAAAGAAAAGGCAAAAAAGTTTGAGAAGAAAGATGCAATTCAAGAAAATCAAATGAAGTTTCAAGAAAAAGTCGTCCATAGTTAAAAAAAAAAAAGCCAAGGACATCAAATAAGAGCTAAAAAAATATTTAGTTTGGTTTCGTTTTCTTCCATAGTTTAAGCATTGAGGACAATGCTTCGTTCAAGCTTCGGGGGAGCTTTGGAGCGTTACTTCGTTTTTGGTATATATTGTGTTAGTGTTGAATAAGCTTGGGGGAGATGGCATTATTGGTATTTTTGTTTGATATTTTCTGACTTCTTGAGTTTGTTTTTGAGAGTAGGTCACTCTTTTGCTTCACTTAGGAAATTTCACCAAAATTTTCAAATTTTTACCCCGCCTTAACCCTTAGCCTTACGTTACAACCCAATAAAAGACCCTTAGACTTTAGTGGGGTTGGGTCAAAGAACGGTGGAGGGAGATAGACTTCAAACCTATGGAGAGAGTATGCATAGTTGAGATGTCGGGATTACCTTCTCAAAGTTTTTCATTTCTTTACCTTTTTTCCGGTTGCTTCGTGGAATCATGAGAAACTAGCTTAAGGGTTGATTTGAAGCTAGTGGAGAGAATGCGGCCCGATCGGTTGGGGCTAGGGTGGATTGTGTCCCCATTAGTTCTCTATGCTTAGCATATGTTATGTTTCAATCAACCATTGACATCTTGGAACGTGCATACATTTGTCTATATAGAAAAGTTTACATTCATTGGTGCTTGTTTCTATCTCTCGTCCAAATATGAACTTTGTGTTTTCTTTCTCTTTTTATGTTTCTTTTTCTTTTCTTTTTATTGTCTTGCCTTGGTTTTTGTTTAGAGTTGTGGGTTAAACTCTTAGGACACCCTCACGAGAGCACACTCGTCCTCTAGGGCGATCTAGGGGTTTAAAGGGCTTGTCTTTAGTTGCTAGAATTGACCGTGATTCCTATGAAATTGAGTTAGTGTACATTCTTGTCTATTTTAGTAGTTTTTAATAGTTTTTAGCTTATTTTCTTAATTTATTTAATTTTTCTTATTTTCTATGTTTATATTTTATGTTTTAGTTCTTGTTTAATAATAAGATCCTAGTTTCTCACATTTTCTTATTTGTTTTAATTTAGTCATTTAGTTTGTTTTACTAATTTTATTTTATTTTTACTTCATTTTATTTTATTATATTTTGTTCTATCCTCGTGTCGGTTTTTGGTTGTAGGTGTGTTCGGGTTACTTAGTTCTATTTTATTTTAATTTGATGAGTGACATTTATGTCATTCTTAGGGAGTAGTTTTAGAGTCATTTTCGTGTTTATTTTCCCTTATTTTCCCTTTTATTATCTTATTTTCTTTTTAATAAAGTTTCTAGTTTATTTCTTAGTTTTAGTATGTTTTAATTTAATTTCTTTATTTAATTAGTTTCAAGTTTATTTTCATATTTTATTTGCTTTCGATTTATTTTATTGCGTTCCTTTTCTTTGTTACTTTCATAGTTTTAATTAGTTTTAAGTTTATTTTATTTACTTGTATAGTTTTATGTCTTTATTAGTTTTAGTTTTATTTCTCTTATTTCTATTTTACTTTTATTTATTTTTATTAGTTTAGTGTTACTTATCTTTTTCTATTTTATTTTATTTATCTCCTTTTTATTTATTTCATTTTATTTGTCTCGGTTTCACACTTTTATCCTTGGGTTTGTTTGTGTGTAGGCTTGAGTTCAAGGTCCAAGTCAAGGCTTTTCAATTGCCACCACAATCAACCATAGCAGCCGTAACAACCACCAGCTCCACCTCCAACCTTAACCACACCACCAATCACCCAACTCACACCTCCTCTGTCCACCCTTCACGCACAGCCTCAACAACCACCTTACCCCTGCTCACTCACCCTCACAACAACCACGCACATCACCATCAGCCACTCAATTTCAGCCACCTTTACCACTCTCACCAGCCACCAAAATCACAACCAAACCAGCACCACATACACCCAGCCACACCGCCCTGAACCACTAGCAACAACCAGCCGCAGCAAACCACCATCAATCCGACTCCACCAGCCACCTCACCCTACTCGAACCGCCTCCAATCAGCCAGGCAAAACCGTCAGCAATCACCACCACAATCCCCTGCTACCTCACGCAGCCTTCACGCAACAACAACTAGCCGTCACCTACCATCTTCAACCTCCTAAACCGAAAACCACTTGCTGCGCCTCCCATTTTGCCACCAATCTCAGCTACCCAAACCACCTGAACCACCAACACCACCGCAACAACCAATTCCCCTACTCCCTCACTTCACGCAACAACAACCACCCAAATCACCACCAAACCACACACCAATTAAGCCAAGCAACTCACAACAACCCAAACTCAAAGAGCAACCAATTCGCGGCCGCGCAGCCCTATCAGAAAGCGCACAAATTGGAGTCCAAAATCAGAGTTAGGGCAGTAGCTTTGCGCGACCTGTGTGTGACTTCTGTGCGGGCGCGAAATGTGGGTCACTTACGAGCTTTTCACGTGATTTTAATGAAAATCGGACGGCCACGATTCCTTCGATTAATCCAAAGGCCGAGAATTTGGTGATGCTAGATGATGATAATGTTGATGAACGGTGGTGATATTGTTTGGATGATGGTTGATGGTGGAATGAAAGCAGCAAAATTCAAAAGGGAAGAAGAAGGGGGGTTTGACGGTTTTGGGTGGGAATTTTATTTTATTTTAGTTTAGTTTAGTTTTTGAATTTAGTTTTTAATTAGTTTTTTTTATTTTTATTTAACTTGTATTATAAATACCCCTTTGGGGTTATTTTCTCACAACTTTCAATCAACATTTTTATTTGAGATAGATTAGTTTAGTTTAGCCTAATTTATTTTCTTTCTCTTAGGGTTAGATTAGGAGTAGTTGTAGAGAGAGAAAGCTTGGATTTCCATGGAGTTTTTGAGAGGTTGAAGAAGCAACTTTGTGGAACTTCTTCTCATCTATTCAATGAGCATTTTCTAACTTTCTCTCATCTTTATTTCTTTGCTTAATTCTTAGTTTTTCTTTTTGTTTGTTGATTTGAGTAGATAAATTAGTTTATTTGTTTAATCTTGTTTTTATTCTTATTTTACCTTGTTTTCCATATCTTTCTTTATTATGTTAGCTTAGGTCTTGTTCTAGGGAACTGGATGAAGGTTATATTAATGAATTAAATGATTGATTGTGATTAGTATGAAATTTTTTCTTGATTATTGTGTATGCGTGATGCTTTTATGGATTAGAATATTTCTAGCTAATCGATTATATGCTCTTAATTGTGCTTTCAATCAATTGTGCGAGAGTGAGTTGGTTGAGAGCCCTAAATTCTTCCATACCTTTGCTAGGCTAGTTGCACGAGAGTGAATTAGTTTAGTAGGATAATTAACATGCTTAATTGTGCGAGAGTGAGTTAAATGTGTTGATGTTTCTAATCGAGGTCATTTTCATCTATTTGTATGATGTTGTTTAATACATTGATGTGATTGGATTCCACTTTCCCTAGTTTTAGTTGTTTGTTCTTAGTCGTGTTCAGTTTAATCTCTCTCTATCTCACAACCTTTCCTACTAGTCTAATTTGCACAAATTGATACATTTAGTCCTTTTGGAATCGACCCTTTACTTGCCACTAACTAGTTTAGTGTAAGTTTAGGTATTATAAATGATTAATTTGGTTAGGGTAGTAGCTTAACGACCTACTTTTACCCGCGATCACGTGTGACATACCAGCGCAACTCCAAAAGATGCGCGCGCCTGGCCAGTGCGACTTTCTGAGTTGCGCGCGGATACTGGTCACTAAAAGACCGGGATTTTGGTTTTGATCCGATTATTCATTTTTTTAACGGTTTTTGCTCGTTATTAGACGTAATGGCGTGCAAATTATCAAAATATTTTTAATTGCTTTGCATATCGTAGTTTATTTTCTTTTTTGTTAGTTTTTTTGCATCATATTGCATGCACACTGTTCTTTGTGCCTTCCCCAAGCATACTTTTTGAACGTTTTTCGTAAGAGTGCCTTAAGACGTTCCGTGGTGGTGCTTTACGTAAAAGCACCCATAGACAAGTTTGTCATTTTACTGAATGATGTTATAAATGTCCGGGTTTTCTTCTTTTTTCACGTCCGAAGCAAAAAGGAAGGCATTTTTATGCAGCGTAAAAATGCAAATGGCGTATCGTACGGCGCAAAATTGTACGGCGTAGGTGATGCGTAAAATTTCACTCAGCTCAAGCTTTGCGAGATCTACCTCTTGGGACTAATATGTAGAGAATTACTGTAGGCGTTAGCTCAACGAGTCGACAGGCGCGCCGAACCTTCAGGAACATGCACTTCTTAAATGGATACGGTAGTTAGTGCGCTTACTAACTTACCGGACAGTTAGGGTGTCGAACCTCCCCCCTGTATAAAGAAGCGACGAGACGATGTCGTGCCTATGTAGTCACGTGCCCCCAGTCATGAGACATGTGTACTCATCTTGTGGACAAAACTGATGAGAGAGTTGCTGACTTTCTTCCCTCTCACTGAATTTTGAAATATGCCTCCTCAGACATGTATTTCTATCTTGTAGACTTCTGGCTAGAATACCGGACTATTTCGGCTCGAATACCGAAAACCCTTTTTTAATCTTTTACTTTGTTAAAGTCAGGCTAAAGTTTCAATGACATATTGAGGGACTTTAGACCAACAATGACACGATTGAGAAGAAATCCTCCCCTTTTATTCTTTTAAAACCGATCTCTTCTCATGACCTGACATTACCTAGAATACTTTTACTTGTAAGAGCGTTCTACAATTGCATAGGATCAATCTAGATTCTTTAGCGTGTTAAGAATAGGAAGGACTTTTTCTAGCCTTAATAGCTACTTGTTTCAAACACTTAGTGAACCAAGGATTGTTTCGACATCCTTAAACATTACTGAAAGATTCTCTATCCTTAGAGAGCTTTGCAGAATGAGTCTCGAATTTATTTCCTTGATTACTTTGATCATCGTCTATTCCAAGCTCGATCAAGGTGGGGGCTAACTGTAAACATCTACTTTTGGCCTCCTGTCCCGACAGGAAGTCAATGACGATAAATAAAGCCATCTTCGTGTTGGATCAAAGTGAAGAATACTTATGAATAACTGGTTAAGCCATAAAACACAAAAGACTAGCCCAAATTAAAGAAAAAGCCAAAACAAAAGTTCCAATTAACTAAACCCGATCATAATTAGGCTTAAGCCCGTGCTTAAACCCTAATAATAACGAATTTAGGAGAGCCTGGGTTAAAACTTAGTGCTGCCGTAGAAAAAGCCGTGCGCATCTCACAAAGTCGCGCTAGGCTAACGCGCGCAACTATTTCAGTTGCGCGCGACACCCAGCGCAACTTTCAGAGTTGCGCTGTGGATGATTTGTAATTATAAGGAAATTATACGGAAAATATAAAATCGAATCATACCATAAAGCCGCGCGCAAGACAAAAAGTTGTGCTGCACATAGCAGCGCAACTCTATAACTTGCGCTGGGATGCCGCGCGCAACTTCATCTGTTGCGCAGGACACCTGCTGCGGTAGAATGCTCGAAACCCTAAACCTAATCATTCTCTATAAATACGAGCTTAAACCGAGGCTTCAACAGACATAAATTAATCTAAAACTCTGGCAAAATAACTTGTGAACTTGTGCAACCTAGCCCTCTTGTCCTAAACACTCACCCTTTCTATACTTTGTTACTACGGTGGAGGTTCCCCAAAAAGAAGGTGTCTATAAGTGTTCTAAACGGTGATCTAGCAAAGAGAAGTGGTAAATTCCCGAGCACTTAGTTAATCACCTTCTTTTTCTTGTTTAAAAGGACTTTAATTAATTAATTAATTAGTGTTGTTTGATCACCTTTAAAATAATTAATTAATTAATTGCATATAGTATCTTGAGTTAAATAAAGACTAGAATTAAATTAAATAATTGTTGGTTGATCACTTAAGCCAAGGCGAATCTTGTTTATTTATTGTTCTTTAATGAATATTATTAAATAAGAATAACGACATCACGATGCAATTCCTACGTGAATTAATGTTTGTAAATAAAATCAACTAACATAGTTTTAGGTATCGCGTTGCATATATTGTTTGGTGATGAAATTGTGAAAAAGGAAGAGCTAGTAGGGGCCGTAATAGGGCTAGGATGACGATTCCCCTCTAAAAGGAATGTTATCTTAGTACCCTCGCTCCCGAACTTATATCTGGTTTATAGACAAACTTGGGCATGGGTAAACTTATGATTTATGCTAATTATTCCATAAATTCCACATGGAAGAAAGGCATGAACGAGGTTTATGAGTTTTTCCTAAAACTCATTGGCGACTGCTACTTGTTTCTTATAAAAAACGTGATGATAGAATCAATTCTAATTCAAGGTCCCCAAAACAGTCAGGAATTCAAACCCTACTACACCCTAACATGTGTAAAGTCCTAGGCTTTTAAGTGGCCAAGGGCATTTAAGGAGAGTACCCCTTACGATGGGATCACCCTCCTTACAATAGAACGCACATAAGTTCCTAAGTTGAGATCTAGTTTGAGTACCTTCGGTGATATTGCTCATGATTGCATCTACTGGATGTGATTTCTGATGCTTCCAAGACTTTGGTGCAAAGTCCTTGTTTGGATATATTCTTTCTTGATTGTTTTTTACTAGTACGTCTGTTGGTACTTCATCTTGTGGTCCAGCTTGAACTTCTTTTAGAACTTTTAGTTGATCCTGGTTTTGATTTTGAGCTGGAGTTCCTTGTGCATCCTCTATTGTTTCCTCATTATTTGCTTCAATGTTCTGCTCACCTTTATTTTCAATAAGCTGCTTCTTTGATGATGACAATTCTTCATCTTGATCATTCTTCCTTACAAGTCCTATTTCAAAATCATCATCATCATCATTTTGTACATCAGTCAAATGACCAGTTTCATCAAAAATTTTATGTACAGACTCCTCAACACACATTGTTCTCTTATTATAAACTTTATTATCTTTACTATTTGAGGCATATCCTAGAAATATTGCCTCATCACTTCGTTCATCAAACTTTCCCATGTTTCTATTACTATTATTATGAACAATACACCTACAACAAAAAGATCTAAAGTAAGAAATATTAGGCTTTCTCCTTTTGATAATTTCGTATGGAGTCATGTTGATGATGGCTATGATTGATACTCTATTTAGGATGTAACAAGTTGTGTTCACTGCTTCTGCCCAGAAGTTCCTAGTCAAACTACTTGAGATGAGCATTGTCCTGGCCATGTCCTCAAGGCTTCTGTTCTTCCGTTCAACTACTCCATTTTGTTGTGGAGTTCTAGGGGCAGAGAAGTTGCGATCCATTCCATGTTCTGTGCAGAATTCATCAAACTTGGAATTTTCAAATTCTGTTTCATGATCTGACCTTAAATTCACCAATGGATTACCTATTTTTCTCTGTTCTTTTTGTACAAAAGCAACAAAGTCATCAAATGTTTCATCTTTGCTAACAAGAAAGAATACCGAAGTAAATCTTGAGTAATCATTAACAATAACCAATACATATCTCTTACCACTTCTACTTTAGATTTTCATTGGACCACAAAGATCCATATGAACAAATTCCAAAGGTCTATTGGTGCTTACCATTTTCTTTGACTTGAAAGAAACTTGAGTCTATCTACCTTTGACACATGCATGACATACTTTATCATAAAGGAACTTAATACAAGGAAGCCCTTTTACTAATTCCTTTTACCTGAGCTTATCAAGCAAATTAAAACTTGCATGACCAAATCTCTTATGCCACAGAAGAATATCATCCTCTATAACACTGAGACATGTTAAAATGCTATTAGGAACCTCGTTGAGATCCATAGTATATGTGTTCCCTTTGCGAGTTCCTTCTAATATAATGTTCCCAGTGTCATTGTGAATGATTTTTTATTTATTAGAAGTAAAGCTAACAGAGTTACCTTTGTCACAAAACTGTGAAATACTTAACAAGTTGTGTTTGACACCCTCGACTAAAAATACGTTATTAATAGCATAGGAACTTTACCTTCCTACCTTTCCAATAGCAATTATATAACCTTTCATGTTACCACCAAAGGTCACAGTTCCACCATAATAGGCATCTAATGAGAGAAATCTAGATTTATCTCCAATCATGTGCTTAGAACAACCACTATCATGGTATCAAGTGTTGTTCCCCTCACTGGGACCTCATCTTCATATTCTTGTAATATGGCCTTTTCATTTGTCTTAGCCATAAGACATAGATGAGTTGTTTCTTATGAAGGTTGATCTTCATCTTCTGAATCTGAGGAATCATAGCTTTCTTTACGTTCTCTTTCGTAAAGTAAGGCTTGTAGACTTTGGACTACTTGGCTAGTTCTTTTCCTTTGAACTTCCCTTTTTCATCTCCTTAGCTTTAGCGGACAATCCTTTATAAAGTGATCTTTGGAGCCACACTTAAAACAGGTAGTGTCTTTGGAACTTATAGTCTTCTTGTTCCTATCAAAATTCCTGTTGTTCATCAGCTTCTTAAACTTTCTTACTAGCTTGTAGAAAAAATGCTATTTGTAACGCCCTATTTGTAGCCAACACTTTTTTTGTTAGTTACAATTACTATATTTGTATCCAACATTAGCTAATGTTGGTTACAAATACATCCTATTTGTAACGGACAACATAATTTTGGGTTACAAATACATATTATTTGTAACGGGAAACATAATGTTGGTTACAAATACATCCTATTTGTAACGAACAATATATAGTCGGTTACAATTAGAAATGATATTTTTCTATAACCATCCAAAGCCCATTATTTTTTCCCCCAACCCTAAACACAACTATTCTCTCTCCTCCTCCCTTATATAGCCGCCACCCTCTCTTCTTTCTGATATCTATTCTCTCTCCTCCTCCCTTATCATCTTTCTCTCTCCTCTCAATTCTCTCTATCCTCCTCCCCTCTTTCACTCTACTTTCATTGCTCTTTCCTCTCGAATTTCTCTCTCCTCTTTCTCTCAACCGATCTCTTTGTAATTCATTCGCCCACGAGCATCCACGAGAATCACCAAGCACAAACCGCGCACCACCCATGTATTGTTTCATCAACAACCAAGATTCACGTATTGTCAACCCATGAACATATATCCACCGTAAACGAGCAACTGTGCTCACGGCACTTAACAACCTAGCATCAACTTACAACACAAGCCTCTGTTGTCAACCCAAGGTTTTTTGTTTTTAGATCTATCTTATTTTCATTTAGATTAGACATTAGATCTAAGTTTGTTTAGTTTAAATTTCTAATTGTAATTATTATTTTTTTATGAAATTGCAATTTCAATATATAATTTATAGATAATTGTATAATTGTTTATTTATTTCAAATTTTTGGATTTTTTATGTGTAATTTCGATTAATTATTAAATTTTTTGTTTAATTTTTTAGATAATTATGTATTAATTTCTTAATATTTGTGTATAATTTTAATGTTTTGTTATTTGTATGATTATTTGTTGTTTATGTGTGTTTGATGGTGGCGTTTGGTGTTTATTGGTGGTTTTTGTGGCGATTTGGGAGGGGATCGGAGAAGGGGTACGAGTTCTAGTGGGTGGTGGTGTGGGTCACGGGGTTGGGGCCTGGTGATGTGGGATAGTGTCGTGGTTGGGGTAGTGTGGGTAGGTTTGGGTTATGGGCAGGGTATTTTCGGATTTGGGTTTAGGTTCAACTAGGACGTCTTAACCTAGCATTTTTGCTAGGTATTTTTTTTTAATATCAAAAACAAGCATTTGTAACTAACAGTTGATATGTTTGTTACAAATAGGTGCCTATTTGTACCTATTTGTAACGGACATATCAGTTTGTCCGTTACAAATAGGCACCTATTTGTAACTGACAATTGGTATGTCTATTACAAATAGGTACGTATTTGTAACCAACAATGTCTGTTACAACTGATTGTACTATTTGTAACCCAAGTAGTTGTAACCCCCAATGTTGGTTACAAAAAGCCCGTTTTTGTTAGTTACAAATAGCATTTTTTCTACTAGTGTCTTGTTCTTGGAACTTTCCGCATTGGAATTCAAGTGAAGTTCACGAGTCATCAATGAACCAGCCAGTTGTTCCATGTTGAACTTTGTATAGTCCTTGGATTCCTGCACTGCAGTAACCTTGGATCTCTATCATTCATATTGTGGTAGACTCCTCAAGATCTTTTTAGCCTGTTCATCTATAGGGATGTGTCTGCCAAGGGAACTCAGTTCATTTATTATATCATTAAACCTAGTGAACTTTTTCTCAATGGTTTCCTTAGACTACATTTCAAACCTCTCGTATCTACACATTAATAAATTAATTTTGGAACGTTTTACCTCATTTGTACCTTCATTAGCAACTTCCAGTAGATCCCTAATTTGTTTAACAGTCTTGCATCCCATGATTCGATTATGTTCATGGGGTCCAAGCCCATAGTGCAAGTTTCTGATAATTTTCTTTATCAAAATCAAAAATAAGTTTAGAAACTACCTCATCATTTTTGTCTTTGGTTGCGCTTACCTCAAAATCACCAGACTTAATAACATGCCAGACCTGGTAATTTTCAGCCTTGATGAATATTTCCATCCTGTTCTTCGAGTAGGTATAAAATTTACCATTGAACATGGGTGGACGTTGGGTCGAATATCCTTCTTCGAGTTTCTCTTTATAATTCATCTCTCCTCAGGAACCTACTCAGCAAAGTTATCTGCTTACACGTGAAAACCTTTCTCTGATACCAATTGTTAGTTGAGACAAACACTACAAAGGGGGGTGAATTGTAGGTGAGTTCAAAGTGACTAATTTTTGCAGAATGTAAAACATAATGTAAAGGAACTTGCAAAGCACACAATATTTTACGAGGAAACCTTCCAGGGCCTAGATGGAAGTAAAACCTCGACCCTTCTAAGGGATTTCTAAATCAAAATAATTCATTATAATAGGGAAACTCAAAAGTTACAAACCTACTATAATCAGACCTATGCTCACAAGTTCCAAAATGAACTTGCTGCACAGTAGGACGCTATCCTACCCAATCTAAGTCCTTGACTTAGATTCACTTGTACTCCCTTAGTACTACTCACTTAGCTTCAACCTAAAAGCCTACACTATTGTACGCAAAGATGAATACATACACACACCTAATAACCCAACAAATTACAAAATATTGACTCTAATATATGAAAGGCAAGCTACGCGTGAAACCCGAAACTAATATTACAAAGTTATAGACTTGGAAAACTTACACAATTAAGCACACTTCAATTTCTTCACGCATAAACTCACAGATCATAATGGATTTGGATTTCTACAATTTATACATGACTTGCTTATATATAAAGTAGGGTTTTCAACAGATAAACATGTTACTTTTCCAAAATCCTAAAACACGGTTTTAAGTAAATCTATTTAGAAGAAAATCTTTTAGAAAACTTATTGTAGACACCTAAAAATGTCTCCCCAAAACCAAACCCGATGATAAACAACCTTTCATTTGCATAATTGGTCGGGTTGAATATTTAATCTTTGGAGTTCTTAGATCTATGTTTCCATTCAACACATTTCATAAACCAGTCCATTTTCTAGCTCATTTCCCTACACCATAACTTGTTTTCCTCTTTTCGTGTCCACATCACAAAACTGAGAGAATCTGATTTTATAGCCCAATGATTTTAGTCCAATTATTATTTGGTCGGACAGGCCTTAAAAAAAATTTTCCAACCATATATTATAAGCCCAATTCCGATTTAAAACGAAGAAGATATGAGCAAAATACTAAACTCGGCCCAAAACCGACACCCTTCTCCTAAAAAAAACCATATCATAAAATATATAAATTATTTTGACCGGATTCCAATAGGGTTGAAAAGTAGACTTGAAAATATTTTAAATGATATATTATATGCCTTATTCTGAGTTACGGATTAAAAGTTATCATGGTTTTAAAAACGCGTAAAAAAACAAGAATTACCACGCATAGTGTAAAAACGCCGCGTCACGGCAAAAAATGAAGTGGAATGGTACTTGTTGCCGTGTCACGGTACCTGTTGCGGTGACACGGTATTTCTCACCGTGTAACTGTGCTTTTTCCGTGTATTTGGCACATTTTCTCGCGCGCTTATGAATCTGGACGCGATTTTGGCATACTATACACCACGACACGGCGTTGTGTACCGTGCCATGGTGGACAATATCGCGTCACGGTGCCCAATACTGTGTCAAGGTGCCCATGCCGTGACACGGGATTACTCCATGTTCACTACAAGAAAACAGCCAAATAACGACGGAAAAATTCCGTCGGAAACATCCTGTTTTCCGTCGAAAACCCTTCAGTCGGAACGGGTTGTCGCAATATAATTTGTAGGAAAACAGCTTTTTCTGACGAAATTTCCGTTGGAAACACAATTCCGACGGAATTCAGTCCGTCGGAAGATATTTCTAGGGCTGGAAAAATCCGTCGGAAATTTCCGACGGACTTTAATCTGCCAGAAATTTTCGACGAAAATTCCATCGAAAACTTGTTAAAAAAAACAAAAAAAAAAGTCTACCCACCACTGCACCTCCACCCCACACCACCAGCCCCCCTAACCTAAACACCATCCCACACAAGTTCCCCTTACCCACACCACCACCCACTACCCAACCACCAAAACCTCCACCAGAACCCCTACACGCCTAACCTAACCAGATCCATCCCCTAACCACCCCACCACCCACCTAAAACCACCACCGCCAACGACAATAAACAATCATGTAATTTAAAAAAACCGATAAAAGAACATAAAAAAAAGAGATAATACCTCAATTCGACCACACAAAACTTTAAAATTGGGTTTAGGAGGCCAAATTCGACCATGAAAACTCTAGATCTAGAGTTTTAATTTTCGAATTTTACCTGAAAACCTTTGTTTTCATCATGAGAAGAGAGAGAAAGGGCGAAACTCGATCTGAAATCCGTTATTGTTGTTGATGTCGTCGGCGTTGGGCTTGTTGTTGATGTCGATGTTGGCGGTGGTGGGGTTGTTGTTGATGTCGAAGTTGTCTGTGTTGGGGTTGTTGTTGTTGTTGATGTTGGTGGTGGTGGGGTTGTTGCGGATGTCGATGTTTTGGTGGGAGATTTGAGGTGGTTGGAAGAGGGGAAAGAAAATGAAAGAAAGAGAAGATGAAAGTGAAGGGAGGAAGACAAGAAGAACGGTAGAGGAGAGGAGAGACAAGGAGAGGAGAAAGGAGAGAGAAGAGAGAACAGGAAAGATAGAGAAATGGAGAAGGGGAAAGATAGAGAAACGGCAGGTTTAGGGTTTCTTTAAAAATGTTTTGTTTTTGTTTTTGTTTTTTTTTTAAATTGTATTTCGTCGGAAAAGGTAATTTTCGACGGATTTTTCCGTCGGAAATTTCTGACGGAATATTTATCCGTAAAAGGTAATTTCCGACGGAAAAGCACATATTTTCTGACGAATTTTTATTCCGTCGGAAATTTCCGACGAATTTTCGACGGAATAAAAATCCGTCGGAAATTTTAACATTTCCGACGGATTTTTGTGTCCGTCGGAACCAGTCCGTCGTTATTTGCCTGTTTTCTAGTAGTGGTTTTCTCCACGAAATCCTAAACGCATTTTATCTTCTGTAGCCTGTTTTCTATCCCGTATCACACCAAACCGTCTCGCGTCACACTATTTTCCCCCGTGTCATGGGATCTCTTGTTGTGTTGCGGCATAAATCTTCCATGACACAGTACCCCAATACTAGGGTTTTTATCTTTTCCAGGGTTTCGTGAGATCCCCTACTCATTTCGTCTATAAATACCCCCCCTCCATTCTGCAGTTCTGGGTACCAAATCATTCTCTCTTCCTCTCTTTTTACAACAACAATCATTTTCCTCTCTCTCTCATACGCTAAGCCTTAAACCTATATTCCTAATTGAACCATTCTTCCCTTAAGCACTCCAAGGAGTCCATACTCGACCCGAGGTTCCGTCCTTAAACCAAGGTGTGAAAAGTACAAATAACTGTGGGTTTGGACCAAATCAACTCTACATTTATTTAATTTAACTTCCATTTGATTTATATTTTTTTTTATTGAAGTTACGAACAATTTATTCATAATGTAGCAATTTAAAGGAATGCGCGGAATATGAGTAATTAGTTAATTTAATTACTTATTTTATTTTAATATTGCTAGTAACGTAATTAGATTAATTTATATTTGATTTTACTAACGCTATTATTGTTAAATTGCTTCCAATATTAATGTTAACTCTATTGTTATTATGATCACCATATTGCATGTTTAAAGGGAATATGTAATTGAAAATCACGCCTAATAAGATAATTTGGACAGCTGGTTTAGGTTCCTTTTTAATCTTGTTATTTAATCAGGTGATCACAAATATTTTAGAATTATGTGTTGCATTAATATTAAACCAATTTAGCGTAATAATAGTTTGGAGCAAATTGAATATTTTATCTGCATGCCTTTGAGATCGCAGGAATACTTTTCGCTACAAGAATCGAGTAGATGCTAATACCGGCGAATGTGACTCCATGACTCACTTCGTACCATCATCCCCAATCCTCCTTTAGTGGTTCCGAACCATATGGAGTTAGTAATCTCATGGATTATGAATGGGGTGTAACCTTCACGAGTCAATCGTTGTTGCCTATCGTTGTCCCTTAATCGAGGTTACCTTTTATGATCCGTGAATGATTTACAAGTTCCTTAAAATTTTGTTGGCGGCTCCCTACTTTCCTTGTCCCTAATCGTATTTGTCAATTCCCACTTCCTAAGAATTCCAAGCATATTCACAACATGCTTAATGTAGGCTCACTTCAAACGACGCATATAATTTGGCGACTCCGCTGTGGAGGATTCTTGGTTATTGATATATTTGAGTGATTGGTATTTAAATAATATGAGTGGATGAGAGTTGAAAGATTCTTGAAAAGTATTCTTATAGTTAATTTGGCATTTTTTTCATATGCATAGACGATTTAACGTCGTATCTCAGGTCTGTCCCGTAGGAAAAATTGGATAACCTGGTCATGAACGAAGAAAATAGGGGCACCAATCAGATTTCCTGACTATCGCGCCACGACAGAGCTTGCCATGTCACGGTGCAGGGCACCGTGATGCGGTGTCCAGCACCATGACACGGTAGATTCTGCCGTGTCGCGGCAGTCCTGAATTCTTTCCAGTGGCTTTATTTCTCTTCTCACAGTCAGCTTCCTTCGATTTTTCTGAAAAAACGTGTGTGTTCTATATACGTCTTAGCCCTGGGGGATTTAAAATCTATCAACCTAAAAATTCTCATGGAAATAAGGGTTCATCCGAGATATTAAATCCACCCAAACTATAGAGTCGAGTTCGATTTCATCACGAACTCGCGAAGCCACCCGTTGGCATACACCCTCAAGGGAGGCTGCTTTGCTAACGCGTCCAAACTCTTAACCATGGTACCCTTTTGAAACCAAATAAACCTGACCATAATGGAACATAGAACTTGATCTTAGGTTGCAAACTTGTCTTTGCATCATTGTGCCTACGTGCCATATATGTAATCATTTTGATCTTACCCTTAACAAGTTTTCTTTGTTTATGGTGCTTTATTTTATGACTTACTAAAGCCAATGGACCGTACTCACTTGGTAATTAGCGTAAACACTAGTAAAACTGAAAAAAAAAAACAAAAACACTTGGAACTGATCACCGCGCCACGATAGAGATGACGCGTCACGACAATTAGTGTCATGTCACGGCAGGTTGTTCCGCAACACGGTACAGTTCACCGTGTCATGGTGCCCAAGAATAAGTCTAGTCAGCTTTTTTAGTCTTCCGTACTAATTTGGTCCTCGCATCAGTAATTTTGGTTACTGTACACATGTCTAGCCATACGATCATACCACGAGTCTTATAACATCACTTAATCACTCACGAGTCAAGTATAGTCCATACACTTTCTTTATGTTCCGACTCGAGTCGTGCACCGTGCCATTTATGATCGTATACTAGATTCATGCACCTTTTTTCGCTATAATAATAAAAAAACGAGTGAAGTTTTTCTAATCTGTTTTCAAATGTCTATTTTCTCCTTTCCTTGCCTATCTTGAGCAATAAGTCAAACAATTAAGTGAATTGTTTTATTTCAGTACTTGGTCAAGGAGTAGGGGTAGATTAATACGGTTCGATTCATTACACCGCAACAATCTCCTAGGCGTTGATCTTCAAACTACTTTTAGTTTGTTCCAATGGCCACTAAGAAAGACGTTGTGAACCTTAAAAAGACCATCGAGATACTCGATGCCATGGTACAAACGCTCACAACTAGGGTGACTACCATGGAACAAAACAAGGTCACTATTTCTACCCTTGATAAATTGAAGGAACAAATGAGTAAGATTTAAGAGGATTTCGCTTATGTGGAACAGTCTCCCACTCCTCTAGATGTGAAAGACAGACTCCCTGAAAAGTTCTCCACTACATATATTCCAAAGTTTAAGCCTATTAACTATCCAATATTCCATTTGAAGGCGTTCTCTGCAACCATGGCTCTTAAGGAAATGGACGTAGCACTCTTCCATACATTGTTCCCTCTCTCCTTAGAGCATGCTTGCCAACAATGGTTTTATTCCCTAGATGCCAACCGTACGGCGACTTGGCAAGATGTCATCGACAGTTTCATGAATTATTACAAGTGTAACATTCAAACTAAAACTTCTAAACGTGAACTCTTTATTCTCAAATAGTAAGCGAATGAAGGCTTCACCGCTTATCTGAACAGGTGGAGGGAAACGACTCTACTCTTAGATCCTCCCAAAAAAGAGAGATTGTTTGTGTAGACACCATTTGTGTCTCCACAAAACCAAACCCAGTGATGCGTACCTTTCACGTCGAATCATAATCGAATGAAGTGAAAGTGTGGAAAGCCTAGTGTTGCGGATAGTTTTAATTTCTTTTCTCTTCTCTCTGTTTTTGAAAACTTATTTTAAGAAAACAGTCAATATAGTTTGGTTGGTCCATGATATGGGTCCTATAGTAGTGTAGTTGGATGGGGTTTGACAAGAGCTTTCCAACGATATATTATAAGCCCAATTCCGATGAATATTGAGGAATTTATGGTCAATTTTCTGAACAGGGCCCGGTTTGAGCCTTATATGCGGCCCAATGATCTAGGGGAGGGCCTAATATAGATTTATCATTCCTAATGCAATTAGGAATAGTTTTAGTCTTCTAGATTCTTCTAGAGGGTTCTTTTCATTCCTAATTCAATTAGCATTGATAAATTGACTTTTGTTGACTTTTAAGAGTTTTAATTAAAATCAAAGAGCATTTTTTAGGTAAATACGATTTTATCCTCCTGTACGACAATTTTTATCTAATTTTAAGAAAACGCGTGATTTTCTGAAACAGCGCCAAACGCCAGCTGTAGCGCCTGGCGCTACGCTTGGCGCCTAGCGCTAATGTTGGCGTCTGGCGCCAATAGCCAGCATTGGCGCTAATTCAATTTTACGTGCGCCAGAACTCTGTTTTGATATTTTTTCTTTTTGCCTGATTTTCTTTATAAATAACGTCGTAAAAACTCCGTTTTCGATAACCAGTTTTCACCAACAATCATCAATTCTCTGTTATTCTCTTCTCACCAACTCTCGTCAAGATTCTCTTAATTTACTTTCTCTCTCTTTTTCTAAACTAGGTTCTCTCAAATATAAAAAATTCCGCATTCATTAGACTTAGATACACCTAGCCATATTCGAAGTTGCCTTCGCCCTAGACGTGAAAGGTTAATTTCTAAGGGTTTGGTCCCAAATCACTATTTCCAATTATTTAATTTAATTGTTTTGTTTATTGTTTTCCTTGAAGTTACTAACGTGTGTATTTTGTTATTAGAAAGAGGTACGAGGCATCAAAGTAAGTACTTTAATGGTTTTTATTGATATTATGATGTAGAAATCATCTTTAGGTTATTATATTATTATGATATTCCTAGTATAATGTCTAGGGTAACTTTAATATTAAATATGATTGTTACGATGCCTTTTATGTTCTTCCTAATATTTATGATTGTTAGTATCATGTTAGGGTTAAAGCTTTGATTTTTAATGTTTAGTGACATGCTAGGCTTTGTTATTAATCTTGTTAGTATCATGCCTAGGATCTTGCTATTTTTATTATGCTTTAACATGATTATTTATTATTTTTATAATTATTATTATTATGATGATTATTATTATTATGTTGCTTGATATTTATTGTTATTGCTTGATCACACCTTTTATGCATGTTTAAAGGGAATTTGTACTTGTAATCACGCTTAATAAGATAATTAATAATCTTGTTTAGGGTTAATTTGATTATAATTCAAGTGATCGCCAATAATAGTTTTATTTGTGCATTAAATTCAACAACATAGATAAACAGGTTTAGGGATAATCCTATTGATTGCATGTTAGTCAGAAAGCGCACATGAATACGATCAGAATAAAGTAGAGGCCTATTATTAAGGCAGGTTCAATCTCTTTTAGGTTGGATTTGTACCTTCATCCCCGAACCCTATTTGGTTCAAGACCTTATGGAGTGGACGATCTCTTGGATTGTTAAGGGGTGTAACCTTCACCTCGTGAACGGTTTACAAGTTCCTATAACTTATTGGCGACTCTTTTGCTTTGTCTTCTTCCCTTTTGGACGCCACCGTACTTTAGTGTATGATCACAGTGGGGTTCAAGATAGGGGATTAACGCTTGAAATATTCCCTATAGTTCGCCTTTTTATTTAAAATCTAACTCACAAGTATAGGGAACATCTCAAATTTCTTCCATTGAACACTTTCGAAGCTGTATACGATATCGGCATCAATATCAAGGATGAGCTAATAAAGGCTACTTGTAGTAACAAAAATAACACTTGGAAAAATAGGAAAAATAACCTTCTTTCTTCTTCGTCTTCTAAGCACGAAAATACTACCAACAATATAAGCCAAGTTGATCTCAATGAAGTGTTAGCTCTTGATGCTCCATTGCCCAAGAAAAGGGGAACTTACACTCCTTTAGGAATGAATTATGATGCAGCCTCTGATCGCCTCTATGGTCAAGGCTTGATCACACCTATTGGCCCATTTCCAGAGCCAAAACCAGAAGAAAAGATCGCCAAATGGAATCCCAATGCCCATTGCAGGTACCATTAAGGAAGGGGTAACTCTACCGAACAATGCTGGATTTTGATGGATGCAATTCAACACTTAGTAGATGCCAACAAACTTCCCGTCCCTCCAGGTGGTAAGATGTGACAAGAAGTAATGAACACAAGGCGCACGGCTATCCTTTCGCGCGAAATTTCATTTTTTTTTATCTTTTAGTTTCCCTTTCCCCAATTCAATTCTAGCATAGATTTCCCTTTCTATAATTTGATAATTTTGTAAGCTTATTCACCATTTTCATCAATAAATTGAGTATTCTTTACATCTCGATCATTTTCACACACAAAAAATAAATCAATTACCAAACTAAACACAAGGTACACCAATGACTTGAGGCACCTTTGCAACCCTATCATTCCTGATTATCCATTCAATCACATATCCATTTCTTCGTCAACCACTTTGATCCTTGTCTAACGATTGACCTTATTTATTCAACCCACATTCACTTAACCCTGGGATGCGAAGGTATGCAATTTGTGTAACATTCAGAAAGCAAGATAAAATAAAAAAAAAAAACCAAAAACAAAGGTAAATAAAAAAAAAAATTAAATAAAAATGTCCAATGGCAAGTGTTCCAATGTCTTCAATATGAACACGTCTCAAATTGCGTCTCTCATCAAGTGCTTGGTACCATGGCTGAAAAACATGAATGCTAAGTGAGTGATGGACCACATGATCCGAGATTGTCTACATTGATTCAATAAAAAAATTCAAATTAAAAAAATATATGAAAAATAAAACTTGCAAAGTCCAAGTTTTCAAATACAAAATTGCATATTTTGGGGGCTTCGCTCGGGTCTTGATCATTTTACCCCTTTCTTCCTTAAACCTTTAGCTTAACCACATTACAACCCTTGAAAGAACTCTTTGAGGTGTACATACACTTTTGAAAAGTTTGGTTAGAGCTACATTTGTCATGATTCCTAACGGATACTTAGGCAACCCCTCACATTGAGGTGCGGCCACATGCATATGTATGATCGAGTCAAAGAATATCCAATGCTTAATCCTATTACCCTATCCATCTAAATCTAGACTTAGGGGCTTAAAACCACATCATTTAGCCTACCTAGCCTAAAGAGTCACCATCTTGACTCTTCTCACATCTATTTCCCTCACCATAGCCTTTGCAACCTCACCTTAGTATCACTTTCACACACTTCTTTCACACATACATAGCCATATCATCTTTCCCTTAGGAACCCTTTATCGTGACATCTTGTTTCCCTACCACACATGCTTCATTATCTTTTTAAACAACATTCATTAGAAGAAACATTATATACTTGCTTAGCTTCCTAACCTAAGCAATATTCATTGTTTCACGCGTCGCATAATTGTAAGCGTCGCTCAAAGTGCGCCTACATTAAGCTTATTATGAATATGCTTGGCACTCATAGGAAGTGGGAATTGACATATACGATTAAGGACAATGATTAGGGACAAGGAAAGTAGGGAGTCTCCAACAAGTTTTTAAGGAACTTGTAAACCGTTCACGGATCATAAAAGGCAACCACGAATAAAGGGACAACGATAGGAAACAACGATTTACCCGTGAAGGTTACACCCCATTCATAATCCATGAGATTACTAACACCATATGGTTCGGAACCACTAAAGGAGGATCGGAGATGATGGTATGAAGTGAGTCATGGAGTCATATTCGCCCGTATTGGCCTCTACCGGATTCTTATAGTGAAAAATGATTCCTGCGATCTCAAAGGCATGCAAATAAAGATTCAATTTGCTCCAAACTATTATTATGCTAAATTGGTTGAATATTAATGCAACATATAACTCTAAAATATTAATGATCACTTGATTAAACAATAAGATTAAAAAGGAACCTAAACCGGTCGTCCAAATTATCTTATTAGGCGTGATTTTCAATTACATATTCCCTTTAACATGCAATATGGTAATCAATAAATATAATAGAACAAACATTAATATTGGAAGCAATTCAACTATAGTAGCGTTAGTCAAATCAGATATAAATAAACTTAATCATGATACTAGCAATAAGAATAAAAATAAGAGTAATTAAGTGAATCAATTACTCACTTTCCGTGTTTCCTTGAATTGCTACATCATGAATAAAATGTTAGTAACTTCAATAAAAATATAAATCAAATTGAAAATTAAATTAAATAAATGTAGATTTGATTTGGTCCAAACCCTCAGTTATTTGTACCTTTCACACCTTGGTTTAAGGACGAAACCTCGGGTTAAGTATGGATTCCTTGGAGAGCTAAACACTACTACAAAAAGTGGAATAAGAAACACAAAATAGAGAACTGTCAAGTTGGATATGCGTTTTGTAAAATAATATAGAACGCTTTTCACTTATAGGCGTTTAATAAATGAAAGAATATAGAACAGTTAGGTAAGCTAACAGCTCTTTATTATTTTCATCCCCAAAAAAATAAATACCGCTAAATAATTTAAGAAGATAGAGATCGGTTGTATTCCTAACAGTTGCGTATTCTTTAGATACAAAAACCTAAAATCACCCACCCTTTTACCAGCCGCTAGCCATATATAACTTACTCTTCAACAATTAGCATCATCTTTTCATCTTTAACTTACAAACCCCTTTGAATTTTTTTCATCAACCGTATGAGGTAATTTCTACACCTCTTTTCCCCTCAATTTCTTCTATTGTACAATTATCGTCCTTCATCCCTTCAATTTCTCTTGAATTTATTCTACTTTTTTTTACATGTCTTGCAATTATTATTGGATTGGGATTTTGGTTGAAGATCTGACAATCGATGAAGGATTTTGTTGCTCCGATAATACATATAATTATCAGTGAGCAACCACAGTCGAATTTAATTATGTAAGCTAGCTTTCAACTTTTTCGACTAACATGAATATAATTTATTGTTCCTCTTTTCTCAGATCTAATTATTTTTTGTTTTTTTTTCAACTGATTGTATGTTCGATTGATGTACTTTACGCCTTTAAACTGAATAGTTTTTGTAGTTGTTGATTTTAATTGAAAATGATGTTAAAGATCTACAGACTACAATTTAGAAGTTGATTCAATTCGATTTGTTGTGGGTAAAGATGACTCTTTGATTTGATTTAAAGATGATGTTATAGATAGTATGGTTAATTTGATATGCAATATGATGAAAATGCCTTAATCGTTTCTTGTTTTTGTTTGCTTCGCCATTTTTGTTAATAGAAACGAAAAGCTCATTGTTTATTGGATTTGCTAGTTATACACTTAAGAATTAAACGCAAGTTGTTCGATTTTTATTATTATTTTATTGATCTAATACAATTTTTTTGTTTATTTGTTTATTTTAAACAGACTAGTCGAAATCAGAGGAGAAGAAATGCTTGAATTAATATCTTCACGGAGTTTTTTTTTTTTTTTGTAAGTCTCTTATTCTTCATTTTTTTTTTTTTGGACTTCCATTAAAAATGTATATGTACTGTTTTGATTAATTGAATATAGAGTTTGTTCTTGTATATATATATATAGAGAGAGAGATTGATGGCATTTGACTATTTTCATTTAAATTTTACAGTTTGAATTTGATTTATATGAATGATGACTTGATTAGTCGAACTATGGAGAAATGTAGACAAATAGCCTTCGTGATTCGTGCAAATATTTTTTAAAAAGAAAAAAACAATAGCAAAGAGAACGGTTTTCTGAGACAACCGTTCTTTTTCCCTTGCTTTTTTTTAATTAGTTTCTCAAGGGAAAAGAGAACGGTTATTTGGCCGATCTATAAACTTTATACATCGCTTAGCAGAAGAACGCCTACGAGGCGTTCTATAAGGCCTATTTTAACAGTTCTCTATTACTTTTTTTTGTAGTAGTGTAAGGGAAGAATGTTGTAATTAGGAATATAGGTTTAAGGCATAGAATATAAGAGAGTGAAAATAGAATGATTTGATTCCCTGAACTGCAGAAAGGAGGGTCTTATTTATAGAGGAAATGAGCAGAGGGAACACACGGAACCCTAAAAAGATAAAAACCTTAAAAAATAATGCTGCAACACGGCAAAAATGCACCGTGACACGATATACTTTAGTGTGACGCGGGGTAATTTGGTGTGATGCGGGACAGAAACAAATCTACAGAAGATAAAACGCGTTTAGGGATTACGTGGAGAAAACACGGAGAAAGTGTCACGGGATGTGCACCGTGATAAGGTAAAATATGTCGTGACGCGGCAATATTTCTCGCGACACTTTTTCCCGTGACACGGTGCAGTGTTTGCGTCCAGATTCATATGTGCGTGGGAAAGAAACGCGGAAAAGACACGTGAAAGCACCATCGTGTCACGGTACCATGCCCTGTGCCACGTCATCATCTCCCGTGACGCGGCAGGTATGTTGTTTGCGCGGCAATTCCAATTTTTTACGCGTTTTTAAAATTTCGATAACTTTAGATCCGTAACTTGGAATAAGGAATATAATATATCATTGGAAATCTTATTAAGTCTACTTTCCAACCAAATTAGAATCAGGTCAAAGTGAATTGTAGATTTTAAGATATGACCGGTTTAGTGGAAGGGTGTCGGTTTTGGGCCGAGTTTAGTGTTTTGCTCATATCTTTTTCGTTATAGCTCGGAATTGGGCTTATGATATATGGTTGAAAATATTATTTCAAGGCCTATCCAAGAAAATAATAATTGGATAAAAATTATAAGACTAAAAAATAAGTTTCTTTCAGTTTTGCGATGTGGACACGAAAAGTGGATAACAAGTTATGGTTTAGGGAAGTGAGCTAGGAAATGGATTGGTTTATGAAATGTATTGGATAGAACATGAATTTAAGCACTTCAAATATTAAATACTCAACCCAACCAATAATGGCGGTGAAAGGTGTTCATCATCGGATATGGTTTTGTGGAGATATTTTTAGGTGTCTACAGAAGCCCCCACTTTGACTAAGTTTGTAGAAACGTCAGTTTTGAAAAAGATAGTCAAAGTAGTCGATAGGGACGGAGAATGATTTAAGACGTTCTACGATCCTCAATCACTCTATATACGCCGATACCTGCAGAAAAGTGTTAGTTCCGCAGATAAATAAGTTTGGTAGCTTCCTATGCTTGAAGGAATCCACCGGATGACGTTTGTTGAAATGCTTTCCATGCCTGAGGAAACCCGACTGACGAGTTTAGTAGCTTTCTATGATTGAAGAAATCTACCGGATGATACTTTCCCTGCTTAAGGAAAGTCGACATATGAATTTGGCGGTTTTCTATGCTTGAAGAAATCCACCGGATAACACTTTCCACGCTTGAGGAAAGTTGACAGATGATAAGATTGCAAGTCTCTGTGTATCGAGAACCTTGCACTGTGAAATGATGGTGGTTCGATTGTCCCCGAACGTGGGTTGTAGTTGGTTCACTTATCCCCGAACTTGGGCTGTAAATGGTCGCTTGTCCCCAGACGTGGGCTGTAGTTAGTTCGCTTGTCCCCGAACGTGGGTTGTAAATGGTCCACTTGTCCCCGGACGTGGGCTATAGTTGGTTTGCTTGTCCCCGAATGTGGGCTGTAGATGGTCCGCTTGTCCCCGGACGTGGGCTGTATCTGAGACCTGCAAAATAAAATTTGCCAAGGGACTCGTATAGACTATGATTGACTTGACCAATGACCAAGCTTTGACTTGACAAGACATGACATGTGTATGACTTGTGATTGTGTGTGTATAAGTATGATTTGAATGTATGAGCAGACACAAGAAATCAACAATGCAAAAAGCAAAAATTTTCTTTCTTTTTTGTCATGAGATGAGTGGAGGGTACCAACTTTTCTCCCGAAAAAGATAGACGTGAAAACTGAACTTTTATTTTTGAACTTCCCTTGACCAGAAAATTTTTAAAAAGTTTTTGAAATTCCCCAAAAGAAAATAATAAAAAAGGGAAGAAGTTTAGAACTTCCTCCTTGAGCAAGACGAAATGAATCGTATGGATTGAATTGCTTGTCTTGAAAACAATGTATGCATGATGCATTTTCTTAGGCCAGGAGGCTAAGGACAATTACATCATGTGACAGGATAGATGAATAAACTTAGGTCATGGAGCTAAGCATCATATATGGTGTAAAGAAACGATTTTGAACATCACTTAGGTCAGGAAGCTAAGCACGTATATAGATGAAGTGATTATGAATGTTGCTTAGGTTAAGGAGCTAGGCACGATATGCAATGCATGAAACAATGAATATTACTCAGGTCAGGAAGCTAAGCAAGTATACAATGTTTCTTCTAATGAATGTTATTATGAAACATGCAAAGTGTTGAAACAAGATTTCATGATAAAGAGTTCTTAAAGGGAAGGATGATATGGATATGGATGTGTGAGTGAAGTGTGTGAATGTGATACTAAGGTTGGTTGGAAAGGTTATGGCGATGGAAATATATGTGAGAAGAGTCAAAGATGATGACTCTTTATGCTGGGTAGGCTAATGTGATGTGGGTTCAAGCCCCCAAGTCTAGCTTTAGATGGGTAGGGGTAAGCATTGGATATTCTTTGACCCGATCGTGCATATGAATGTGGTTGCACCTCAATGTGAGGTTGCCTATGTATCCGTTAGGAATCAGGCTGAATGTAGCTCTAATTGAACTTTGCACAAGTGTATGTACACCTCAAATAGGTCTTTCAAGGGTTGTAATATGGTTAAGTTGATGGTTTAAAGAAGAAAGAGGAACAAGGCTCAAGACCCGAGAGAATCCCTAAGATATGTAATTGTGAATTTCAAAATTTTGAATTTTGCAAGTTTATTTTTTTTTCATTCTTTTGAATCAATGCAGGCAATCTCAGATCATGTGGACCATCACTCACTTAGCATTCATGTTTCTCAGGCACGGTACCAAACACTCGATAAGAGACGCAATTCGAAACGTGTTCGTATCAAACACATTGGAACACTTGCCTTTAGACATTATTTTATTGTTGCTTTGCTGCCTCTTTTTTTTACTTGCATTTTTAATGTAATATAATTACACATCTTCCAATCCCAGGATTAAGTGAATGTGGGTTGAAGAAATGAAGGCCAAACGTTAGACGAGGCTCAAAGTGGTTGATGAAGAAATGGAATGTGATTGCACGGTAAACAGAGAATGACAGGGTTGCAAAGGTGCCTCAAATCATTGGTATACCTTGTGTTCAGTTTGGCAATTGGTTTTTTTTTTTTTTTTTTTTTTTTTTTTTTTTGCATAAGAAAGACATGATCGAGATATAAAAGAACAATGCTCATTTTATTGATGAGAATGGTGAATGAACAAGCACAATAGAGTCTACAAAGAAAAACCTATGCTAGACATGAATGGGGGAAAAGGAAACGAAAAAAAAAGAAAAGAATGAAATCTTGCACAAAGGGCTCGCCGTGTACCTTGTCTTCATTACTTCTTGCCACCTGAAGGAACAGGAAGTTTGTTGGCATCTACTAAGTCTTGAGTGGCGTCCTTTAGAATTCCTACACTGCTCAGTAGTGTGGCCTCTTCCTTGATGGTACTTGCAATGGGCATTGGGATTCCATTTGGCGCTCCTTTCTTCAGGTTTTGGCTCTGGAAATGGCCTAATAGGTGTGATCAAGCCTTGAACATAAAGGCGATTAAAGGCCGCATCATAAGTCATTCCTACATGATTGTAAGTTCTTTTTTCTTTGGCAATGGAGCATTAAGAGCTAACACTTCATTAAGATCAACTTGGCTTATATTGTTGGTAGTATTTTCGTGCTTAGAAGATGAAGAAGAAGGATGGTCGTTCTTCTTGTTTTTCCAAGTGTTATTATTGTAACTACCAGTAATCTTTATTAGCTCATCCTCGATATTGATGTCGATGTCGTATACAGCTTCGAAAGTGTTCAGTGGAAGAAATTTGAGATGTTACCTATACTTGTGAGTCAGATTTTGAATAAAGAGGCGAACCATATCTCTCTTTATTTGGGAGGATCTACCAAGAGTAAAGTCGTTTCCCTCCACCTGTTCAGATAAGCGGTGAAGCCTTCATTCTCTTTCTGTTTGAGAATGAAGAGTTCATGTTCAAAAGTTTTAGTTTGAATGTTACACTTGTAACGATTCATGAAACTATTGGTGACATCTTGTCAAGTGTAAGGAGGGTATTCCCATCGTAGGGGATCCTTCTCCTTAGATGCTCATGACCCTTTAAAGCCTAGGACTTTACACTTGTTAGGGTGTATTAGGATTTGAATTCATGACTGTTTGGAAGACCTTTGAATTATAGATGATTCTATCACATATGCTTTTTTGAAAGAAACAAGTAGGAGTCGCCAATGAGTTAGAGGAAAAACCCATAAACCTTGTTCATGCCTTTCTCCCAATTAGAGTTCAAGGGATATTTAGCGTGAATCATAAGTTTACCCATGCCCAAATTGGTCTAGAAAACCAGAAATGAGTTCGGGAGCGAGGGTACTAAGATAACGTTCCCTTTAGAGGGGAATCGCGATCCTAGCCCTAGTGCGGCCTCTACTAGCTCTTCCTTTGCACAATTTCATTGCCAAACAATATATGCAACGTGATACCTAAAAACTATGTTAATTGATTTTATTTACACACATTCAATTCTAATCTTGATTAACGAAAGAATATTATGTGAAATCAATTAATTTATTATTTTAAGGCGATCAAACAACATTAATTAATTAATTAAAGTTCTTTTAAACAATAAAAATAATGGTGATTTAACTAAGTGCTCGGGAATTTACCGCTTCTCTTTGCTAGATCTCCGTTTAGAACACTTATGAACTCCTTCTTGTTGGGGAACCTCCACCGTAGTAACAAAATATCGAAAAGGGTGAGTGTTTAGGACAAGAGAGTTTTGATGCACAAGTTCATAAGTATTCTGCCAGAGTTTAGGTTAATTTTTCTATGTCTTGAAGCCTTCGATTAGGGTCTTATTTATAGGGAATGATTAGGTTTAGGGTTTAGATCGTTCTGACGCAGCAGGTCTCGCGCGGAAGTAAATAGGTCGCGTGCGGTGTACGCGCGCAACTATTTGTCTTGCGCGTAGCTCAATGGTAAGATTCAATTTTCCAATATTTTAATATTCAGAATCTTACGCGAGCGCATCTTTGAAAGTTGCGCGCGACAGCTGAGCTCGACTTTGTGAGATGCGTGCGATATTTTTCGCGGCAGCTTTTATTTTAACCTACACGTTCCTAAATCCGTCATTATTGGGTGTTAAGCATGGGTGTAGACACCCATTTGTGTCTCCCCAAAACCAAACCCAGTGATGAGTACCTTTCACGTCGAATCATAATCGAATGAAGTGAAAGTGTGTAAAGTTTAGTGTTGCGGATAGTTTTAATTTCTTTTCTCTTCTCTCAGTTTTTGAAAACCTATTTTAATAAAACAGCCAATCCAGTTTGGTTGGTTCATGATATGGGTCCAATAGTAGTGTGGTTGGATGGGGCTTGAAAAGAGCTTTCTATTGATATATTATAGGCCCAATTCCGATGAATATTGAGGAAGTTATGGCCAAACTCCCGTACGACAATTTCTATCTGAATTTATGAGTCAGCGCCAAACGCTAGCTGTAGAGCCTGACGCTACGCTTGACGCCTGGCGCTAAGATCAGCATTTGGCGCTAAACCTAGCTTTTTGCGTCAGAACTCTGTTTTTGATTCACCAACTCTCATCAAGATTCTCTTGATTCTCTCTCTCTCTTTTCTAAACTAGCCTTCTCTCAAATATAAAAATTCCGCATTCATTAGATTTAGACACACCTAGCATAATTCGAAGTTGCCTTCGCCCTAGACGTGAAAGGTTTAATTTATGAGGGTTTGGTCTCAAATCTCTCTTTCAATTATTTAATTGTTTATTTTATTATTTTCCTTGAAGTTACTAACGTGTGTATTTTGTTATTAGAAAGAGGTACGAGACATCAAAGTAAGTACTTTAATGGTTTTTATTGATGTTATGATATAGAGTTCATGCTTAGTTTGTTATTATGATATTCCTAGTATCATGTCTAGGGTAATTTTAATATCAAGTATGATTGTTATGATGCCTTCTATTTTCTTTCCTAATATTCATTATTAGTATCATGTTAGGGCTAAATATATGATTTTTATTGTTTAGTAACATGTTAGAGTTTGTTATTAATCTTGTTAGTATCATGCCTAGGATCTTACTATTTTTATGTTTTAACATGATTATGTTAATTATGATTATAATTGTTATAATTTATGATCATGATTATTTTAATTTATTATGTTGCTTAATTATATTTATTGTTATTGCTTGATCACGCCTTTTATGCATGTTTAAAGGGAATTGGTGCTTATAATCACACTTAATAAGATAATTATTAATCTTGTTATGGTTAATTTGATTATAATTCAAGTGATCGTCAATAATAGTTTATTTGTGCATTAATATTCAACCAACATAGATAAACAGGTTTAGGGTAGACCTGTTTATTGCATGTTAGTCAAAAAGCGCACATGAATACGATTATAATAAAGTAGAGACCTATTATTAGGGCACGTTCAATCTCTTTTAGGTTGGATTTGTACCTTCATCCCCGTACTACCAGTCATGGTTCAAGACCTATTGGAGTTAACGATTTCTTGGACCGTTAAGGGGTGTAACCTTCACCTCGTGAATGGTTTACAAGTTCCTAAAAAACTTGTTGGCGACTCTTTTGCTCTATCTTCTCCCCTTTTGGACGCCACCGTACTTTAGTGTATGATCACAGTGGGGTTCAAGCTAAGGATACCGCTTGAAATATTCCCTAAAGTTTTTGGCGACTCCACTGGGGAGGATTTCTATTTTAATTTCTGAAATTTATTTTGGCAATGATTTAGAATGAGTGGATGAGACTCGAAATGTTCTAAGTATTTATTGTGCGTAATTTTGATTAACATTATTGTCATATGCATAAAAATATCTCATTGGAAAGACCATCCGTAATGAGTTAAAACATAGGATTTTACATGTAGGAAATTTGAGAAATATCTTTCACAACTGCACGAAACTGAAAATTTTATTGAGCACAGAATGCTGCTGAGGCATGTAGGAATTAGCGTCAGCGACCAGAATATTAGCGCCAGACTTTTAACTGTAGCACCAGACGACAGTTCTGTCGCCAGGCGCTACAGCTAAAATCCGGCGCCAATCTCTATTTGCTGGCGCCAAATTTTTCCAATATCGAGCCAGAAATATGCGTTCTAGTTTCGACCAGTTTTTCGCATTGTTTGCTCGATCCTACTGCCTGATTGAGTTTTTCTCACTTTTCTGAAACCCATATGTGTTCTACATATGGACATAACCCTCTGGGAATTCATGCTCCATCTACCCGATTGAACGCTCTGAGCAACAAAGGGTACATCCGAGATTGTTGAATTCACCAAACCATGGAAGCGAGTTTTTTCTAAAACTCGCGGTGTCCCATCCACTCGCGCCAACCCTTCACGGTTAGGCTTCCGCGCGGTGCATCTGGACAATTAACCATGGACCCTATATTGACTAACCCATATCCCGAACTTTAGAGAACTAGAGCCATTGTTAGGTTGTAAACTCATTGCATCATATTGTGCCTACATGACTAATTGTGCATTATTTGTTGTGCATATACTATGTTTTCTTAACTGTTTGTTTAACTTGTGTTAAGATTAAATAAATTAATGACTAAAAGAACTTTGCCTAATTAATTAATTAATTAATTAGAGTCAATAAAGTCCAATATTTTAATCAGAATTGACCTATTACAACTTTAGGCATACCCCTATTGATACACAACACCGAAAACGGTTCCAGATTGAAGCTCCATCAATGGCGCCAAAGTCTCAACTGTAGCGCCACTCTGTGGAGTGTGGCGCCTGGCGACAGCGCTGTCGTCTGGCGCTACACTACAAAGAGAGGCGCCAGTCCTGTCGTTTTGACGACAGTTCGGATTATTGATCGAGTCATCACCTAATGTCTAATTAACCAGTTTGCTAATTAATTCGGTTAAATATTACTGTCAATAATACCTTGTTAAGCCATTAATTGAGTCTAGTCACATAGTCTAGCCGCATGGTCATAACACGAGTCTTAACATGTCACCTACACTCACTAGTCTTAGCACACACTTTGAGTATATGTCACCATGACCATGTCTTAGGTTCATGCATGAGTCGGTTTTTTCTGTCGTTCGAGTTGGGGGTACATTTTATTCCTAATTTTCCACATCTCTCCATCTATATGCTTTCTCCGTATCATCACCCTCATTTTTCTACCTTCTTCTATCCACTGCATGTTGAATAAAGTTTGAGTCGAATAATTAACAATGAATATCCCCTAATTCCTTTACCATAGTACTTGGTCGAGGAGAGAAGGGCGATTAGTCAAGGATAACCTCTTTATTCAAGTCTTACTTTTTGATAAACCGATTCGTCAAAAGAGAAACACTAAAAAGATTATGGCAACTCAATAGGAAGTTAATGAACTTAGGAGTCAATTGACTGACGTGACTGAGGTGTTAAAGGCTTTAACCCTCAAAATTGATGACCCTGTGAAGCAACAACAAATGAACCTCATGCAAGAAAGTTTGAGCAAGCTTTCTAGTGATTATAAATTTCAGGGCATTAGTTCACAAGGGGTCTTGGTGGATAAGGAACTTCTTCCGAATAAGTTCAATGCCAATGACATCCCAAAATTCAAGGCAACAGATAACCCTTACTTTCATCTAAGAGCTTTTGAAACTATAATGAACATTAAGGGGATCGATAAGAAAGTCTTTCATTCTTTGTTTTCGTTATCCCTTGAGACCGTTTGTCAACAATGACTCTTTTCCCTTGACAAAGAGAAAACCTCTACCTGGGAGTCGATAACAAACGCTTTCATAGATAGATATAAGTGCAATATTCAAGTTGAAACCGATTATAGACAGCTTGAGATGCTAAGGCAAAAAGAGAATGAAGGCTTTTCTTCTTCCTTCAACAAGTGGAGGGAAACTTCCGCTAAGATGATTGAGGTCCCCACCAAAAAGGAGTCTGTGAGGATGTTTATCAAGAATCTCCAAGAAAAGTATTCAAAGAACTTAAAATATCAACAAAACTTGAATACTTTTAGAGCCGTCTATGACATAGGTATCGAGATCGAAGACGACCTCGCAAAGAAAAAAACTACTTACAATAGTAACCACGGTGGCTGGAAAGGAAAGAAGAACGACAATTTTTCTTCTTCCGAAAACGCCCACTCTAGTAATAATGTTAGTACATTTGACCATAATGGTGTCTTAGCCATGGACAATCAAGGATCTAAAAGGAAACCCAGGCGAGAGTTCACACCCATTGGAATGACCTACGATAATGCTTTCGACCGTCTTTACGATTGAGGATTAATCAAACCTATTGGCCTACCGGGGATCTAACGCCAGAAAATCGATCTTCGAGATGGAATCCAAACTCCTATTGCAAGTACCATCGAGGAAACGATCATACCACTGATGAATGCTACATGTTTCAAAACCTCATTCAAGATCTCATAGAGGCAAATAAGATCCCATTGCCTCTAGCTAGCGAGAAGACTGGGTGATGTCGGAGCAAACAACACAAGACAGAGGCGATCTTCAATGACGAGATTTCATAACCTCCTTTTCTATTTCTTTTTCATTTTTTCCTTTCCCCAATAAGTCTAGCATGGGCACCTTTCTTTTCCCTTAGATTACTTTTGTAGATTCTTTCTTTTCCCTTAGATTAATTTTATAGGATCATTATTTATTTTTAATAAAATGGGCATTTTTTCCTTGCATATGATCATTTCATTACATTACAAAAAAAAAAAAAAAACCAAAATCATTGTCGAATTAAGCACAAGGTATACCAATGATTTGAGGCACCCCTTGTAGCCACATCATATTACCTTTCACCCTTCAAATATGCAATCCTTTATTTTTAAACCACTTTGAGCCTTGTCTAACGATAAACCTTTCATTTTTCAACCCATATCTACCTAATCTTGGGATGGGATGGTGTGCAACTTATGCAGTTTTCAATATCATAAAAAGCTCGAGTGAATTTAAAAGATCAAAATAAACAAAAAAATAAATAAATAAAAAGTGTACAAAAGGGCAAGTGTTCCAATGTCTTTTATATGAAAATGTCTTTGATAAGAACACGTCTCAGATTGCGTCTCTTATCGAGTGCTCGGTATCGTGCCTGAGAAACATGAATGCCAAGTGAGTGATAGACCGCATGATCGAGATTGTCCACACTTATAAAAATGAAATAAATTCTAAAGCAAAAAAAAGAGCTAAAAAAGAGTTAAAACCCTCAAGCATGAAAATACAAATATTTAAAAGCCAAGCTGCACACCTTCGGGGCTTATCTAGGGTCTTGAGCCTTTTATCCCTTTCTTCTATAACCTTTAGCCTAACCACGTTACAACTCTTAAAAAGACCTTTTTGAGGTATACACACACTTGTGCAAGGTTCGGCTAGAGCTACGTTTGGCCTGATTCCTAACGGTTACGTTGGCAACCTCACATCGAGGTGCGACCGTAATAAACATGCATTCATATTCACATTCACACACTTACACCACGATCATATCTAGGGATCCTCTATGCTCATCCCTATCTACTTAGAGCTAGACTTGGGGGCTTGATCCTTACATCATTAGCCTACCTAGCCTAAAGAGTCACCACCATCTGACTCTTTTCAATATCTTTCCACACACTTAGCCCTTGCGGCCTAACTTTAGGATCAAATATACATGACCAAATATACTTTCCCTTTAGGAACCCTTTGTCATGGAATCTTAACACAACGTTGGAGCATGCCTTGTCATATCAATATCACTCATCAATCATAATCATCATTACATTGAAGTATGAAGTGCTTAGCCTCCGTGCCTAAGTTACCCAAATACTTTCATCATTGAGTCAACAATTCAGATAGCCTAGGATCAATTAATCCTTGCACCTTGAGAAATAGTAGTAAACAACATTTGACTAAGCTCATTCAATATGCACCTTCACAAACTTTGATTCTGTTTCGCGTCTTTCTTTTCCGGGAGAAAGTCGGTACCCTACACAAAAATGACGGAAAATTTTGCTTTTTTTGCATTTTCGAGTCGCACGATCACATTACAATGCACATACGAGTCATGTATACATTGAGTCATGTCGTGTTATCACATTGAGTCAACACTATTCACACACGAGTCACATGAGGTGACACTACAAGAAAATAACCTTTTCGTAGCAATTATTTTAACCTTTAGTATCGATTGTAATTGCAACAAAAAGCTTTCCCAACGAATGGTAATTCGATACAATATCCCCCGTTGCCTTAGCCTTTAGTAGTGGTTTTCAATATCGCTGGGGTTGGCCTCAATAATCGATACGAAAAACTACATCCAATTGTGGTGATTATTGTAGCGATTACAATCGCTATTAATGTTTAACTCATTTTCTTTAAAAAAAAAAACATATGTATGATTTTTACAAGATTCGACACATACAACCTCAAACTCTTATATTAAATGTTTCACCATTAAGGTATGACATATTTTATGTATTCTTTGTCAAATAATATTTTATATATTTTATGTATTCTTTGTCAAATAATATTTTATATATTAAATGTTTAACCCGTTCTTTGGTAAGTAGCTCTTGCAATTTTTAAACCAAATGGCATGACTGTATAGCAATACGTCTCCCAAGGGGTAATAAAGCATGTCATTTCTTCGTCTTCTTTTGCCATTAAAATTTGGTTGTAACCTGCGTATCCATCCATAAAAGATAACATTGCATGTTCAGCCGTGTTATCTACCAATATATCAATATGTGGTAAAGGAAAATCGTCTTTAGGGCTAGCCTTATTAAGATCCCTAAAGTCAACACACATGCGAACTCGTCCATCCTTTTTAGGGACTGGGACGATGTTCGCTACCCATTCTGGTTAATTACGTACGCGAATGAAACCTGCGTCCAATTGTTTTTGTACTTCTTCTTTTATTTTTAGTGCGACGTCAGGTTTCATTCGTCGAAGTTTTTGTTTTACTGGTTTAAAGGTAGGGTTCAAGGGAATGGTATGTTCCGCGATTTCCCTATCTATTCCTGGCATGTCCTTAATATGACCAAGCAAACACGTCTTCGAATTTTTTGAGCGTCGATATGAGGGTCGATCGCTCTTCCGGATTTAGAGTTAAGCCAATTTTGACTTCTCTTTTGTTTTCATTAGTTCCTATATTGATTGTTTCAGTTTCATCAATGATAGTGTTCTTTTGTTCTCGTTCGTTCATTAGTTCAACCAACTTATTAATGTTATCATCTTCATTAAATTGATTATTATAGCATTCAAAAGATTCAAAAGAAGGCATATACTCGGAAATAGAGTTCATATTATTAGAATCAAAAGAAAGTACATTAAGAGAAGAATCCTTTTTGGGATCTTCATCCTTAGAACTAGAAAATAAAGACTTAGTAATGGCCACAAGGTCTAAATTTTCAGCTTCCCTAGAGTCTATAATAAATTCGTCGTCCGATTCTTCAAACATCTTCCCTTCGCCTGTGATAATTTCCAGCCTATCGCCTTTGTGATTGGTCCATTTGAAAGATTTCTTCCATCCATGCTCCAAGGTTTTATTAGAAGGGGTGATCAATGAAGTTGGGTCAAAAGCTTCATCCTGGTTGGCATTTTGATTGGTCATTGTAGCGACATGATTTTGCTCTAGTCCAAATAGCAACTTGAATGCTTGCCTATCATAGCACCCTGGAGTTGGGTACTTTGATTTAACGATACTAAAATCATCATCAAAGAAGTAGAAATCGTGAAATATTTCGAATCCAGGCTTCTTGATTCCTTCCAAAACCAATGGTTCTAGAAAGTCATAGCATGGGTAGTCTTCTCCCTCCCTAATGAATTGTCCATTAAGGGTTTGTTGATAGGATGGGAGTAAAGTGACTATCCCCTTGTTGTCATCTCTACGTGCCTTTCTTTTCTCATCGTGAGACTTCAATTCTTCTTTAGTTGGTTTGTATCCCAATCCAAAGGAGAAGCTTTTCTTTGGGATAGGAAGTAAGAAAGAATTCTTCATTCCTATTCCCAAAGGCATCCCAGGAAAGTAACTACTCTTAAATAAGATGTTGTTTATTATCTGGGTGGAATATGGATCAATCTTGAAAGGTTCTTCCAAGTCTTCTTCCATTTTTATTATGCAGATTGGCTCCGTGGCGAATCCCCACATGTCCTCTTCATCATTGTCATGGTTAATTTCTAGGAGTTATTGATCGTTTATTGCTATTTTTAGTGGAGAAGCATGTATAGTAATAGGTAGCCCTTGTTAGTTCAACGTAATCATTTGATGAAGTGAGGATGGTATTGCACCAAGCTCATGTATCCAAGGACGTCCAAGTAGAAGGTTGAATGTAGGTTTTATGTCCATAACATGGAATTCAACCATCTTTTGTATTGGGCCTGTGGTAATTGGTAGCTTAACAGTTCCACAAACCGATCTTCTCGAGTTGTCATAGACCCTAATGCTTTGTGTTGTTGATTGAAAATCTTTTTCTGGATTAAGGCCTAAATATTTTGCAGTTCGCAATGGGCATACGTTTACAGCTGACCCATTGTCTACCAAAGTTAGAAGGATGTTATATCCCTTGCACCCCACAGTTAAGTATAATGCATTGTTGTGGGTAGTGTCTTTTGAAGGCAAATCATCATTAGTGAAAATGATTGATTTGTCATATTTCTCGCTAGTAAGCAAGCTAACGAGATCTTGAGGGGTTGTGTCCGTGCTTATAGACAAAGCCGTTAGAGCGTTCATAAGGGAATTCCTATGTTCTTTAGAAGTACTTAGGAGTTCCCAAATGCTAACTTTCGCCTTGGATTGGCGAAGTTGTTTGACCAATGGATCTTCCACCTCAAGAGGAGGTGATATTGTATTTTGTACTTGACCTTGATTTTGCGTGGTCGAAGATCCATTTAGTGGTGGTGTCTAGTAAATTCGTCTAGAACGAGTTAAATGATCTATCTCGTTTGGATTAGTTGTAGAACTTATGAACCAACTTTCTTCTAGAGGCTTTGAGCGTGCCTCCATTTCAAGATGTTCCATGAGTTGAACTTGATGCCATTGTTCATCCAAGGAGAGATTTGATAAGTCTTGTGACTTCCCCAAGAAATGATCCCAATCAAGCGCTCCATTTGTTTCATTTTGTAAACAAGAAGGAGGTGGGACGACGGCATACTAAGAGATATATAAGTCTTGAAAGTCATCGTTCCATAGCCCACATACTTCATTAGTTGCCCCTATGAGTATTGTGGGAAGAGGTTCTCCTATAGGTGTGATGTAGTTCAATGGATTGAACGTATCGCTTCCCATATGGTCCTCATCAATGTGAAACACCCCCAAGGGGGACGCATTATTGTTTTGTTTAGGCGTGGGAATTCTCCCACCGTCTACCAAATCCTGTATTTTATGTTTTAAGACAAAGCAACGTTCAGTGTCGTGTCCATTGCCTCTATGATAAGCACAATAAACATTACCATCCCAATTAGGAAACCTTCTTTCTGATGGAGTGGGTGGTGTTGGTCCTGTTGGTGCAAGTAAGCCTTTTTAATTTAATTTTTCTAACAATTCTTTATAGCTTACAGGAAATGGAGTAAATTTTCTTTCTTTTATCCATCTTTTCCTAGGATCATTATATTGATTTGTGTTGTGGTATTGCGTGGAGGTTGTAAATACATCAATAAAGGATGATGAGCCATCATTCCCCTTCTTGTAATTATTTTTAGGTTGATGATGAGGCTTATTTGCTTTTTCTTTAGCAAGATCATCTTCAATCCTAGTAGCCACGGAATAGACCTTTTGGATAGTGTCTAAACCAAGGTAACGTAGATGCTTGTTGTACTTTTCATGACAATTGTCAATAAACTTTTGTACTAGCTCGAGTTCGGGCGGCCTTTGGCCAAGGTGGGCCGCCTTTTCTCGCCATCTACCATAGAAAGCAAGGAAACCTTCATCGTCGCCTTGCTTAAGCATTTCGAGTTCACGTAGAGTGGACTTGTACTCTACGTTACTCTCATATTGGGTAATGAAAGCCGAAACTACATCTTCCCATGTTGCTTTGAATTTTGGGCTAGCCCATAGTACCACTCTCTTACGGTTGGGTCTAGAGACAAGGGGAAAGTCAAAGCGTAAAGCTTAGGATCGACCCCCTTTAGTGCCATGGTGCCAGTAACACACATTAAATGATTTTGTGGATTATTGGTCACCTTGAATATTGGTAAGTCCGTAGCTACGAACGTTTCCGGTAAAGCAAGTCCTGCGGGAGGAGCAAACTTTTCTGCGTCAAAGTACTTGTTCCTCATTGTAGAACGGAGAACTAGTTTCTCTAACGACTTTTCTTTGATGGATAATTGTTCCATCTTTTCTTGTAAGGCTAAAGCTTCAGCATTTTTCTTACTAGCCTTTTCAATTTTCTTAATTCTCTTTTCCTCGGCTTCTTGAGCCTTTTCTTCTCTCAAAAGAAGAATCTCATCTTGAAGTTCTTGAATGGTAGACATCATTATTGGAATAGGACTAGTTGTCGAAGGAGAATGGTTTGAAAGGGTTGGATCTTTAGGTGGTAAACGTAGAAGGCGAGCGCCCGAGATTCTTCTTTCCGAAGATTGGAAACCGGCCCTAAAGAAGTACGAAAGGATAAGTAAACCAATATGCTTGCTTAGAAGGGGAAGAAGGAAAAGAAAAAGAAAAAAAAAAGAAAATGACGCAAGATATATTCGAACGGATAACATTGCCCGCAACAATTCTTGAATAAAGTTATCATTTTAACGAATCAACTTGTTTTTTGCAAAATCAAAACTGATTCGTACAGTGGGCGTGCGTAAGTAATTGAGTTGCGCGCGGATGTCGGGCGCAACTAATTTTCTTGCGCGAGGTATGGGCGCGCAACTCTGTGAGTTGCGCGTGCCACGTGCTCGTATGACTTTTTTTTTGTTTGAGCGTTTTTTTATTTTCCCTTCTTTTTTTTACATCGTTCTTTTTTTTTGTTTGTTTGTTTTTATTTTTTTTTTATGTTACCCGTTGAATATGACTCTAAATTACGAAGAGACGAATTCGTAATTGGGAACCTAGACCAAGCTAAAAAGAAGAAAGAAATCTATCCTAACACGTTGCATATAGTCATGTAATCACACAAGTATGCCACAAGTTATAATCCACATATTGCCATTCTAAGGTCGAAAAGGCTTGGGTGTCCAAGGTACCATATCTTAAGAAACGACGCACAAATCAATCACTCAACGAGTTGACTCACGACATCGCTCTCCCAACGTTTTGTTGGTGATATGGGTGGGATGATTGTTATTGATTTCAGGATAGAAGCCTGGTGTTGGCAACCCCTAGTCAATGAGCCAATCCCCATGGTTTAAGTGTGCTATACTTATGCATGATGCAATGTTGCTTGTTTGACTTTTAGTTTTGTGCAAAAGGAAGATATTATGCGTTCAAGTCTCGCTCTCTAACTAGAGATTATCCAAGTTAGCTCTCGTTACAACCCATAGTTAACCTGGTCTTGGATACCTTGGACCATAACTACGAACTAATCATGTAACCTCTAAGTCCCCAGCGGAGTCGCCAGTGTAAGGAGGGTGTTCCCGTCGTAGGGGATCCTTCTCCTTAGATGCCCATGGCCCCTTAAAGCCTAGGACTTTACACTTGTTAGGGTGTATTAGGATTTGAATTCCTGAATGTTTGGGAGACATTTGAATTAGAGATGATTCTATCATATACGCTTTTTTGTAAGAAACAAGTAGGAGTCGCCAATGAGTTTTAGGAAAAACCTATAAACCTTGTTCATGCCTTTCTCCCAAGTAGAGTTTAAGGGATATTTAGCATGAATCATAAGTTTACCCATGCCCAAATTGGTCTAGAAAACTAGAAATTAGTTCGGGAGCGAGGGTACTAAGATAACGTTCCCTTTAGAGGGGAATCGCGATCCTAGCCCTAGTGCGGCCTCTACTAGCTCTTCCTTTGCACAATTTCATTGCCAAACAATATATGCAACGTGATACCTAACAACTATGTTAATTGATTTTATTTACACATTAATTCACATAGGAATTACATCGTAAGGTCGTTATTCTTATTTAATCAAATTCGTGAAAAGAACAATAAAATAAACAATATTCGCCTTGACTTAGGTGATCAACCAACAATTATTTTATTCAATTTTAATCTTGATTAACGAAAGAATACTATGTGAAATCAGTTAATTTATTATTTTAAGGTGATCAAACAACACTAATTAATTAATTAAAGTTCTTTTAAACAATAAAAATAATGGTGATTTAACTAAGTGCTCGGGAATTTACCACTTCTCTTTGCTAGATCCCCGTTTAGAACACTTATGGACTCCTTCTTGTTGGGGAACCTCCACCATAGTATCAAAATATCGAAAAGGGTGAGTGTTTAGGATAAGAGGGTTTGGATGCACAAGTTTACAAGTATTCTACCAGAGTTTAGGTTAACTTTTTGTGTCTTGAAGCCTCGGATTAGGGTCTTATTTATAGGGAATGATTAGGTTTAGAGTTTAGAGCATTCTGCCGCAGCAGGTGTCGCGCGCAACTGAGTAGTTTGCGCGCGGCTGTCGCGCGCAACTAAGTAGTTTGCGCGCGGCTGTCGCGCGCAAGTTATGTCTTATTTTAATATTATGAGTAGTTTGGCAGCAGGTGTCGCGCGCGTAGCTCTATGGTAAGATTCGATTTTCCAATATTTTAATATTCTGAATCTTACGCGAGCTCATCTCCGAAAGTTGCGCGCGACTGCTGAGCGCGACTTTGTGAGATGCGCGCGATATTTTCCACGGCAGCTTTTATTTTAACGTAGACGCTCCTAAATCCGTCATTATTGGGTTTTAAGCACGGGCTTAAGCCTAATTATGATCGGGTTTAGTTAATTTGGACCTTGTGTTGGCCTTGTTCTTTTATCTGGGCTAGTCTTTTGTGTTTTGTGGCTTAACCAGTTATCCATAAGCATTCTTTACTTTGATCCAACACGAAAATGGTTTTATTTATCGTCATTGCACTTCCAGTTGGGACAGGAGGCTAAAAGTAGATGTCTACAGTTAGATGTCTACAATGTGCGTGGGACAATGAGAGGTTAAGTAGGTTACGTTGCGTAATAAAAGAGTCTATGTGGCACATGGACGTTCTTAAGAACGTCTTTTAATAAATTAGTACAAACTAGTTTTTAGGCCTAGGCGTGCGATACCCCGAAATACTGCATTGATTTTATGATTGAAATTCTGATTTATATTTAATTTTAATAGAATGAAATATAGTATGATCTGATAATAGTTTAGTGGCTAACATTCCAAAATTAATATCAAATATATTAGGTTGTTATATAACTCCCATGGGGCGGCATTCGAAGCAACATCTTTTAAAAAACAGAGGAAAGTTTTACCCATTTTAACCTCATACTTAAATAAGAACTAATATATACAACCCAAACGCTCCTAAAGGCCACTTATTCACAATCTTATGTTGTGTCCAGATGTAGGGAATATTTCAAGCATTACCCCAAACTTGAACCTCAATGTGATCATACACTTAAGCATGGTGGCGTCCAAAGGGAAGGAAGCTAGAGTAAAAGAGTCGCCAACAAGTTTTAGGAACTTATAAACCGTTCACAGGGTGAAGTTTACATCCCTTAACGATCCAGAAGATCGTTAACTCCAATAGGTCTGGAACCATGACTGGTGTTCGGGGATGAGGGTACGAATCCAATCTAAAAGAGAAAGAACTCGGCCTAAAAATAGGTCTCTACTTTATTTTACTTGTATTCATGTGCGCTTTCTGACTAACATACCATCAATAGATTTACCCTAAACTTGTTTATCTATGTTGGTTGAATATTAATGCACAAATAATTCTATTATTGGCGATCACTTGAATTATAATCCAGCAGGCTAAAGTCGTATCACCCAATCAAAAGTAATTCCTAAATCCTCTAGCTAATGCAGATAGGGAAGTATGGTCGAATCCACGGGGAAACAAGTCTTTCTATTCCTAATTAATTATTATAATCTAAATTATTAAGTAACCAAAATATTGTAATAAAATGATAACTAAACTACTAAGAGTAAAAGTAGGGAAGAGTAAGAATAGAGAAAATCAATGAATAAAAGACCTAGGGCATAGGTTCACCAATAAACAATATTTCAGGGTAAAACATAATAATCAGTCATCAATGGATCAATTAATCAGATCGTAAAGGCCTTTCACTACGTATTACAATCACAGAATTAATCTACCGGTATTAAATCTCATCTCTCAAATCTTGACTTAACCATTAATAAATTAACCTGCCTATTGAAACTAAGCCTAAACATCAATTCTCATCTCTCGAATCTCGAATTAATATTGCTAAACTCATACATAAAAGACCTGCGCAAATCTAGTTGCAGAGCATTAATTCAATCAATAAGAAATTAATCTAGCATTGACAATTTACAACAATAAATTAACCCTCCATATGATTCATGGATCCCCACAACCCTAGAAATTAAAATACTCAAACATAATAAAAACTAAACAAAGCAATTAAAGAAAGCATGATAAAAAGCAAGAATTAAAAGAAGAGAATAATAGTATTAAAGTAATGAGAAAACAAAATAATAAAATTGATACGAAGAGTAGAAACAGAAACAAAGCTAAAAGAAAACTAAAAGAAGTCTAAAAACTAAAGTAAGAAAAAGTTGCCTAACTACCTACGTACTGCCTCCTTAAATAGGATAGGAAAAGGGAGTTTGAAACTAAATCAACTTCTAAATTCTAATCCTCCTCCAACTCCCCCATAAACAAATCCCCAGTTAAAATAGTCCACCGACTTTGCTTTCCTACCCCAATACAAAAACTCAAATTACAAGATCACCAGCCCACTTTGCTTTGGTCCGATAGATCCAGACCGCTAAAATAACGCCCAGTGGTTGGCTCTTATTGGTCGACTGATTTGCAATCTTGGTCCATTGATTTTCAGGCCTTAATTCTTTCTTTTGTTCACTAATTCCTCCATTATAATAAATGTAGTCCGTCATACTTGTTTGAACTCATGCTAGTAACTTGGACCTTCGTAGCCTATGCACTTAATTGAGCCCTTAATCACTGAACTAAATTCCTCTAACTCGGTCTTGGGCTTAAAATATTTGGTCATAAAATACGGTCCGACTCCAATGTCTTCGTAGTGGCTCAATAAGCTCGGAAATTGTCATAAATCTGCAAATTCCTACAGAATAATACCAACTCTACAAAAACACTAGAAAATGTATATTAGTAATTGTAGACACCCATTTGTGTCTCCCCAAAACCAAAACCAGTGATGAGTACCTTTCACGTCGAATCATAATCAAATGAAGTGAAAGTATGGAAAGTTTAGCGTTGCGGATAGTTTTAATTTCTCTTCTTTTCTCTCCGTTTTTGAAAACATATATTAAGAAACAGCCAATCCAGTTTGGTTGGTCCATGATATGGGTCCAACAGTAGTGTAGTTAAATAGAGCTTGAAAAGACTTTTCCAACGATATATTATAAACCCAATTCCGATGAATATTGAGGAAGTTATGGCCAAATTACTAAACTGGGCCTAGTTTGAGCCTTATATGCGGCCCAATGATCTAGAGGAAGGCCTAATATGGATTTATCATTTCTAATGCAATTTGAAATGGTTTTAGTCTTCTAGATTCTTCTAGAAGGTTCTTTTCATTCCTAATTCAATTAGCATTGATAAATTGACTTTTGTTGACTTTTTAGAGTTTTAATCCGAATAAAAGAATGTTTTTGAGGAAAATACGATTTTATCCTCCTGTACGGTAAATATCTATCTGATTTTAGAAAACGCGTCAATAATTAAGTTAGCGCCAAACGCCAGCATTAGCGCCTAACGCTAAGCTTGGCGCCTGGCGCTAATGTCAGCGTCTGGCGCTAACCTCGTTTTGCGCGTCAGGACTTTGTTTCGATTTTCTATCTTTTTGGCTGATTTTCTCTATAAATAGTCTTCAAAAAACTCCGTTTTCATTCACCAACTCTCATCAAGAATTTCTTAATTACTCTCTCTCTCTTTTCTAAACTAGGCTTTTCTCAAAATACAAAATTCCGCATTCACAAGACCTAGATACACTTAGCCATATTCGAAGTCGCCTTTGCCCTAGACGTGAAAGGATTAAATTTATGAGGGTTTGGTCCCAAATCTCTCTTTCAATCATTTAATTTAATTGTTTTATTATTTTCCTTGAAGTTACTAACGTGTGTATTATGTTATTAGAAAGAGGTACGAGGCATCCAAGTAAGTACTTTAATGGTTTTTGTTGATATTATGATATAGAAATCATGCTTAGGTTGTTGTTATGATTCCTAATGTTATGTTAGGGCGTTTTGATCTTCCTAGTATCATGTTTAGGGTAGCTTTAATATCAAGTATGATTAAAAGTATGATGCCTTTTATGTTCTTCCTAATATTTATGATTGTTAGTATCATATTAGGGCTATATATTAGATTTTTATTGCTTAGTGACATGCTAGGGTTTGTCATTAATCTTGTTAGTACCATGTCTAGGATCTTGCTATTATTATGCTTTAACATAAACATGTTTATTATTATGATTGTTATTATGATTTTAATTATTATTATGATTGTCATTATGTTGCTTGATTATATTTATTGTTATTGCTTGATCACGCTTTTTATGCATGTTTAAAGGGAATTGATACCTGTAATCACGCTTAATAACATAATTAATAATCTTATTTTGGGTTAATTTGATTATAATTCAAGTGATCGCCAAAAAATAGTTTATTTGTGCATTAATATTCAACCAACATAGATAAACAGGTTTAGGGTTAATCTTGTTGATTGCATATTAGTCAGAAAGCGCACATGAATACGATTAGAATAAAGTAGAGGCCTATTATTAGGGCAGGTTCAATCTCTTTTAGGTTGAATTTGAACCTTCATCCCCGAACTACCAGTCATGGTTCCAGACTTATTGGAGTTGACGATCTCTTGGATCGTTAAGGGGTGTAACCTTCACCTCGTGAACGGTTTACAAGTTCCTAAAACTTTTTGGCGACTCTTTTGCTCTATCTTCTTTCCCTTTGGACGCCACCGTACTTGAGTGTATGATCACAATGGGGTTCAAGCTAGGGGTAATGCTTGAAATATTCCCTACAGTTTTTGGCGACTCCGCTGGGGAGTATTTCTATTTTAATTTTTGAAATTTATTTCGGCAATGATTTAGAATTAGTGGATGAGACTCGAAAAGTTCTAAGTATTTCATGTGCGTAATTTCGATTAACATTATTGCCATATGCATAAAAAAGATCTCATTGGAAAGACCATCCGTAATGAGTTAAAACATAGGATTTTTACAGGTTGGAAATTTGAGGAATATCTTTCACAACTAGGGTCGAAATAACACTGTGCGAAACTGGAAAATTTTATCGGACACAGAAATCTCTTGAGGCATGTAGGAACTAGCATCAGCGAACAAAGATTAGGGCCAGTATTTTGACTTTAGCGCTAGACGACAGCCTCTGTCGCCAGGCGCTAAAGCTAAAAGCTGGCGCCAGCCTCTGTTTGCTGGCGCCAAGTTCTTCCAATACCAAGCCAGAAATATGCGTTCTAATTTTGACCAGTTTTTAGCATTGTTTGCTCGATCCTACTTCCTGATTGAGTTTGTCTCACTTTTTTGAAACCCAAATGTGTTCTACATATGGACATAACCCTCTGGGAATTCATGCTCCATCTACCTGATTGAACGCTCTGAGAAACAAATGGTACATCCGAGAATGTTGAATTCACCAAATCATGGAAGCGAATTTTTCTAAATTCGCGATGTCCTATCCACTCGCACCAACCCTTCACGGTTAGGATTCCGCGCGGTACATCCGGACAATTAAGCATGGACCCTCTATTGACTAACCCATTTCCCGAACTTTAGAGAACTAGAGCCATGGTTAGGTTGCTAACTCATTGCATCACATCGTGCCTATTTAACTAATTGTGCATTATTTGTTGTGCATACTCTATGTGTTTTTCCTCACCGTTTTGTTTGACTTGTGCTAAGATTAAATAAATTAATGACTAAAAGAACTTTGCCTAATTAATTAATTAATTAATTTGAGTAAATAAAGTCTAATATTTTAACCAAAATTGACTTAGTATGACTTTAGGCATACCCCTGTTGATCAATAATACCGAAAACAGTTTCAGATCGACGCTCCAGTAATTGCGCCAAAGTTTAAACTGTAGCGCCACTCTGTGCAGTGTGGCGCCTGGCGACAGTTCTGTCGTCTGGCGCTACACTGCAAAGAGAGGCGCCAGTCCTGTCATTTGACGACAGTTCAGTTTGTTGCTCTAGTCATCACTTTGTGTCCAATTAAACAGTTTGCTAATTAATACGGTTAAAAATTACTGTTAATAATACCTTGTTAAGTCATTAATTGAGTCTAGGCACCAAGTCCTATGGTCTTACACAAAATTCCAAGCATGTCACTTACACTCACCACATAACGCACACACCAATACACACTTTTGACCATGTCTAAGAAAGTCTTGTATGCGCGTTTTTTCCGTCATTTTTTTTAGGGGGGTAAGTCGGATATTAATCCTCCAATTTAAATCACTTGATTAAATACCATTCCTAAAAATATATACCTTATATTTGCAAAAAAAATGCACCATTTTTATTTTTTATTTTTTTCCTCTTTAAAACCGTAAAGTCAAGGTTGATTTGAGTCAAGTAATTAAAACTAAAATGGTTTAAATTACAGCGCGTGGGCAATAAAGGAAGGGCGGTTAATCAAAGACAATTTTTTTGTACAAGTCAAACTTTTCGATAAACCCATCGCTCGTAAGAGGAAATCTAGGATAGCAATGGCAACACAAGAAGAAGTCAATGAACTCAGAAACCAATTGGTTACCGCGACTGAGGCACTAAAAATTCTAACCCTGAAGATCGATGATCCCGTGAAACAACAGATGGACCTCATGCAAGAGAGTCTGAGCAAGCTATCAAGCGACTACAAGTTTCAAGGGATTAACTCACAAGGGGTCTCGGTGGACAAGGATCTTCTTCCGCAGAAGTTCAATGCCAACGACATCCCGAAATTCAAAGTAACTGATAACCCTTATTTTCATTTAAGAGCTTTCGAAACAGTAATGAGTATTAAGGGTATCGACAAGAAGGTGTTCCCCTCTCTGTTCTCACTATCTCTCGAAACTGTTTGCCAACAATGGTTCTTTTCTCTCGAGAAGGAAAAAACCTCCACCTAAGAGTCCATAGCAAACGCTTTCGTTGATAGATACAAATGAAATATTCAAGTTGAGAGTGACCATAGAGAACTTGAAATCCTCAAGCAGAAGGAGAATGAAGGCTTCACCTCCTTTAAAAAATGGAGAGAAACCTCAGCTAAGATGATTGAGGTGCCCAGTGAAAAAGACTTCAAGAAAATACTCCAAGCATCTCAAATATCAGAATAACCTCCATACCTTCAAGGCCGTCTACCACATTGGAATTAATATTGAAGACGACCTGGCTAAGTTGAAAGCTGCCAACAATAACTCCAATAGTGGCTGGAAAGGAAAGAAGAAAGACAATCCTTCTTCATCCAAAACCACCCACTCAAACAATGTTAGCACTTTTAACCTAGGTGAAGTCCTTGCTATGAATAATCAAGGACAAAAGAAACCATTTAGGAGGAAATTTACTCCTATTGGCATGAGTTATGACACTGCATTTGACCGATTAAATGAAAAAGGTCTTATAACTCCTATTGGACCATTTGGGAACCCACCAGTCAAAAAGAGGACGGCTAACTTGAACCCCAATGCACATTGCAAGTATCACCAAGGTAGGGGCCATCTTACCGAGAACTGTTGGAAGCTTAAGGAAGCTATCCAAGACTTAATCGACAACAACAAGCTACCATTGCCCCTTGCCAGTAAGAAGCCAAGTATTGATAATGCGCCAAACATGTGACGTGGTAGAGGAGCAGGAACGACAAAGCTATCTGAGGAATGCTGAATAGCAACCCTCTCCCCAAGATATGCGACCGCTCCATAGATCCCTAAGAAATAGCGATGCTCAGCAGAATACTGCGCGGCTAGCCCAGGGACTGCAAAGTCGACCCACGATCGGTACATCACCTCAAGCTCCTGCAAAGAGTGTCTATCAGACAAGAATCTATCTAAGGCATCACAAAATGTTCAAATAAGTAATGAACCATTCCGAGATGATCCAATCTCGGACGTAGGCAGCGAACATCCCCACACGGCAGCTGCCCCACGAAGAACTAACTAGAAGCCTACGCGGCGACGGTCTCGCCGGCGCAGCTGAGGGGAAGTACTCATAGGTACAGATCTACAAGAAGAAAAAGTTATCAGCAAGTGCAAACTAAAATGTAGAGCTAAACTTTATAGGGAATAAAGTATACCTCTACGACCCTCCAAAAGCCGGATAGAGCAACGTTCCCCGCAAATGACCGATGTCGACACGAGTCCCGCAACGCTCGGATGAAATCAGCATAGGCCAAGCTGGCCCAGTCGTAAGTCCCGATCCGGTGTAGATCACGGACAGCGGGAAGGTAGTAAAGCAGCGCCCTACTACCCTTGTCAGGGGAGAACGTCCTGACAACAAGATAAGTGCAAAGATGCGCACCCGCTGCTCTCGGGTAGTCGCACCATCATCAAAAGCCGCTGCTAGAGTCGAGCGGCGAATCTCCCTAACACTGAACTGAGTCGTCTCTACCTCAGCTCAAGCCCGAGTAACAATCGGACCTAATAGCTCCTCGACCTCAGGAGAAAAGACAGTAATCTCGCTGTCGAACGGCAGCGCCACGGAGCTAAACTCCAGTCCCGTAATGAGACTGAAGTCGGTAGGAGTGACCATCATCTCACCCCAGGGGAAGTGGAAAGTGTTGGTGGTGTCCCAAAAGAACTCCACCAGAGCACGGACTACATGGTGACCCCCATTAAAGGAAATCATGGCCTCTGAGGTCTCGATTAGTGCAGTCAGTTCGCAAGAGTCCCATAGAAGTCTCGTCTGATCGTCTTTGGAGATGTATATCTTGTACAGGTCGCCCAAACCGTCGCAACCAGAACCGTGACAACGTGTCCTCCCAACTGTGACGCCCCGTCTCACCCTCTTAGAGATATGGTGGACGGGAGAGAAGTACAAGGTCCGCTCATCCCACTCCGGGAGTCGCACCAGCGAAGTGGACGGATCAGCGTCGTCCTCTACGAGCTCATGCTCCCGTCGAACGTCTCGAGACCGTGAACCAGAGCCTCGATGCCTAACCATGCTACATTGTGCAGAATCATTATAAATTAAGGTTTTATGGTATCTAAGGTTCGCCTAACCGCATGATACTATGTTCGCAAAAAACATAGTACGTAGTTGTAGGGAATATTTCAAGCGTTAACCCCTAGCTTAAACCCCACTGTGATCATATACATAAAATTCGGTGGCATCCAAAGGGAAAGAAGATATAGCAAAAGAGTCGCCAACAAGTTTTTTTGAGGAACTTGTAAACCGTTCACGAGGTGAAGGTTACACCCCTTAACAATCCAAGAGAACGTCAACTCCATAAGGTCTTGAATTAAATAGGGTTCGGGGATGAAGGTACAAATCCAACCTAAAAGAGATTGAACCTGCCCTAATAATGGGCCTCTACTTTATTCTGATCGTATTCATGTGCGCTTTTTGACTAACATACAAGAAATAGGATTAACGCTAAACCTTTTTATCTATGTTGGTTGAATATTAATGCACAAATAAATCTATTATTGGCAATCTCTTGAATTATAATCATATTAACCCTAAACAAGATGATTAATTATCTTATTAAGCGTGATTACAAGTACAAATTCCCTTTAAACATGCATAAAAGGCATGATCAAGCAATAACAATATATATATCAAGCAACATAATAATCATAATAATAATAATAATAATCATAAAATTATAATAATAATAGCATTCATATTCATAATCATGAATCATAAAAATAATCATAATCATAATTAATAATCATAAATCATGTTAAAGCATAATAATAGCAAGATCTTAGGCATGATACTAACAAGATTAATAACAAACCCTAGCATGTAACTAACAATAAAAATCAAATCTTTAACCCTAACATGATACTAACAATCATAAATATTAGGAAGAACATAAAAGGCATCATAACGATCATACTTAGTATTAAAGTTACCCTAGACATGATACTAGGAATATCATAATAACAACCTAAACATGATTTCTACATCATAACATCAATAAAAATCATTAAAATACTTACTTTGATACCTCGTACCTCTTTCTAACAACAAACGACACACGTTAGTAACTTTAAGGAAAATAATAAACAAAACAATAATTAAATTAAATAATGGAAAGAGAGATTTGGGACCAAACCCCTCAGAAATTAAACCTTTCACGTTTAGGGAGAAGGCAACTTCGAATATGGCAAGGTGTTTCTAGATCTAATGAATGCGGAATTTTGTATTTGAGAGAAACTAGTTTAGAAAAAGAGATAGAGAGAGAGTAATCAAGAAAATCTTGTTGAGAGTTGGTGAAAATCGAGAGAATCGATGATAGTAGGTTGATTCTGGATGAATGAAAATTGGTTATCGAAAACGGAGTTTTTTAGCACGTTATTTATAAAGAAAATCAGCCAAAAAGATAAAATATCATAACAGAGTTCTGGCGCACATAAAACGATGTTGGCGCCAACGCTGGCTATTAGCGCCAGACGCCAACATTAGCGCCAGGCGCCAAGCGTAGTGCCAGGCGCTACAAATGGCGTTTGGCGCTGATTCAGAAATTCACGCGTTTTCTTAAAATCAGACAGAAATTGCCGTACAAAAGGATAATATCGTATCGTCCTCAAAATATGTTCTTTGATTTTAATTAAAATTCTGAAAATGTCAATAAAAGTCAATTTATCAATGCTAATTGAATTAGGAATGAAAAGAACCTTCTAGAAGAATCTAGAAGACTAAAACCATTCCTAATTGCATTAGGAATGATAAATCTATTTTAGGCCCTCCCCTAGATCATTGGGCCGCATATAAGGCTCAAATCGAGCCCAGTTCAGTAAATTGGCCATAACTTCCTCAATATTCATCGGAATTGGGCTTATAATATATCGTTGGAAAGCTCTTTTCAAGCCCCTTCCAACTACACTACTATTGGACCCATATCATGGACAAACCAAACTGGATTGCCTGTTTTCTTAATATAAGTTTTAAAAACATAGAGAAGAGAAAAGAAATTAAAACTATCCGCAACACTAGACTTTCCACACTTTCACTTCATTCGATTATAATTTGACGTGAAAGGTACTCATTACTGGGTTTGGTTTTGGGGAGACACAAATGGGTGTATACAGAAGCCCCCACTTTGACTTAGTTTGGAGAAACACAAGTTTCGAAAACAAAAGTCAAAGTATCGATAGGGACGGAGAATGATTCGGAACGTTCTGCGATCCTAAATCACTCTGTTAACGCCGATACCTGCAAAACTAGCATTAGTTAAACAGATAAAAGAGTTAAGAAACGCGTATCTTGCACAGTCGAGCACACGTCTCTGGAAGTAATCGATTCGTTGCCGCATTGCTGTTGTTTTGATGACCTCCTTCCAAGAGAATGCCATCCCGCTTGAAAACCGCTACGCTTGTTACTGCCTCCAATATAGAAGATTGATTCTCTTGAAACAATCCTCTTCCGCTTTGATAATATTCCACGTCTAAGGGAATACTGTCGAAGATTGCTTCGCTTGAAACAATCCTCTTCCGCTTTATGACCATCCTCCACGTCTAAGGGAACACGATCGAAGACAATTTTGCTCTAAAGCACCTTCAGTTGTTTGTGACAACTCTCAACAATCTAGGGAACGCCATCTTGCTGTTTCGATGTTCACTCGTCTCTGAACAAAGAGCTTCTTTTTTTGGATATGTCCACGCGTCTCTGAACAATAGAGCTTCTTTATTTTTTATGAACTTCTAAATGATGTGTCCACACGTCTCTAGAACAAAGAGCTTGATAATAGGATGCCCACGTGTCTCTGAGCAAAAGAGCTTGAAAGAAATGTTCACGCGTCTCTGAACAATAGAGCTTGAAAATAGGATGCCCACGCGTCTCTGAGCAAAAGAGCTTGGATTAATATGTCCACGCGTCACTGGAGCAAAGAGTTTCGGTGATATGTCCACACGTCTCTGAAAAAAAGAGCTTGAGAGAAATATTCACGCGTCTCTGAACAAAAGAGCTTTGAATGATATGTCCACGCTTCTCTGAACAACATAGCTTCGAATGATATGTCTACGCGTCTCTGAACAAAAGAGCTTGATAATATGTCCACGCTTCTCTGAACAATAGAACTTTTGAATGATATGTCCACACGTCTCTGAACAAAAGAGCTTGAATAATATTCAGAAGAAAAATTTCCAAAGAAAAACGCTTGTCGATCTCTAAAGCTCGCTTGAACTTTGCTTCTGCTAAAACCAATATGTCGGTGTCTCTGTGATGAGCCAATTCTTAGGCGCTTTAAGATAAGTGAGACGATCTTTCATCAGGTCGATCACTTATTGTGATTGTAATCAAACAGACTACTTAATCATGTCAAATTGCTCATAGGGGCTAACTGGCGCACCAAGGAACCCGAAATTGTTGTATGAGGTCGAAATCACCTTTCTGAGAGGCTTCGAGCTCTGTCGCTGCTAAAACATCTCTGGCGACAAGAATTGGCTCTGTCGCCAGACGCTGAGATCTAGAGTCAGGTGCTTTGCCAGACGCTAGATGTTGTCAACTGGCACTGGAGTAGGGTCTTCCCTATTCTGCTGCACCTGTATTTATTTTTGACTATAGAACTTTTCTATTCTCTTTAATTATCTTAGGGTTGACCTAAGGTTTAACGTCGCTTGACTCATCGACTACGACTCAAGGTATAAACTTGATTATCTGTGATTGACTCGAGGTTGACTCGACTCGAAGAGTTTGACACATGTGACTCATGATCCGTGTGTGCATAGTGTTGATTGTGCGACTCGAAAATGCAAAAAAGAAAAAAAATTCTGTCATTTTTGTGGAGGGTACCGATTTTCTCCCGAAAAAGAAAGACATGAAAAAGAAAGAAGCGAGGTTTTGAAGGTGCATGTTGAATGAGCTTAGTCAAATGTTGTTTTATACTATCTCTCAAGGTGCAAGGATTAATCCATCCTAGGCTATCTCAATGGTTGACTCAATGATGGAAGTATTTGGGTAACTTAGGCACGGAGGCTAAGCACTTCATAATTTGTGATGCAATGATGATTATGAGCAATTTTGACATGACAATACATGCTTCAGCGTTATGTTAAGATTTCATGACAAAGGGTTCCTAAGGGAAAATATATTTGGTCATGTATCTGTGCGGTGTGTGATAGTGATTCTAAAGTTAGGCCGCAAAGGCTAAGTGTGTGGGAAAATATTGTTTTTAGAAGAATTAAATAATGGTGACTCTTAGGCTAGGTAGGCTAATGATGTAGGGATCAAGCCCCCAAGTCTAGCTCTACATGAATAGAGATGAGCATAGGAGATTCCTTGATATGATCATGGTGTAAGTGTGTGAATTTGAATATGAATGCATTTTTATTACGGCCGCACCTCGATGTGAGGTTGCCTACGTATTTGCTAGGAATCAGGCCGAACGTAGCTCTAGTTGAACCTCGCACAAGTGTGTGTATACCTCAAAAAGGTCTTTTAAAGGGTTGTAAGGTGGTTAGGCTAAAGGTTTGAAGAAGAAGGGGGTAAAGGCTCAAGACCCTAGATAAGCCCCCAAGGTGTGCAACTTTGCTTTTAAATATTTGTATTTTCATGCTTGAGGTTTTCTACTCTTTTTTAGCTCTTTATTTTTTTTTTTTTTTTTTGCTTTAGCATTTATTTCATTTTTATAAGTGTGGGCAATCCTGATCATGCGGTCTATCACTCACTTGGCATTCATGTTTCTCAGGCACGGTACCGAGCACTCGACAGAGACGCAATCTGAGACGTGTTCATATCAAAGACATTGGAACACTCGCCTTTTTTGTACACTTATTTATTTTTTGCTTTTGCTTATTTTTGCTATTTTAATTTTTTGAATTCACTCAAGCCTTTTTGAAATTGCATAAGTTACACACCATCCCATCCCAAGGTTAGGTAGATATGGGTTGAAAAAATGAAGGGTCTATCGTTAGACGAGGCTCAAAGTGGTTTACCAAAAAAGGATTACATATTTGAAAGGTGAAAGGAGATATGATGTGGCTACAAGAGGGGCATAAAATCATTGGTATACTTTGTGCTTAGTTCGACATGGATTTTTTTTTTAATGCAATATAATGAAATGATCATATGTAAGAAATAAATGCTCATTTTATTAAAGGAAAAAAAAGAATCTACAAAATTAATCTAAGGGAAAAGAAAGGTGCCTATGCTAGACTTATTGGGGAAAGGGTAAATAGAGAAAAAGAAAAAAGATGTCATGAAATCTCGTCGTTGAAGCTCGCCTCTTGTCTTGTGTTGTTTGCTTTATCATCACTCGCTCTTTTTGTTAATTGGAGGCATGGGAAGCTTGTTATTATCAATCAAATGTTAGATGGCTTCCTTTAGCTTCCAACAGCTCTCAGTAGCATGACCCTTACCTTGATGGTACTTGCAGCGCACATTTGGATTCCAACAAGGCAACCTCTTCTCAAACGGGGATCTTGAAGAGGTCCAAAAGGAGTAATGAGTCCCTTGGCATGGAGTCGATCGAAAGCATCATCGTAGCTAATTCCAATATGGGTAAAATCCCTTTTTTGTTGCTTTCTAAATCCTAAGATCTCATTAAGGTCGAAAGTACCAACACTGTTGCTATAGTAGGTGTTTTCGGAAGGAGAAGGATAGTCGTTCTTCTTCCCTTTACACCCACTGTTGTTATTGTTATCGATCTTGGCCTTCTTGTCGCGCGGAGGAACATGAAGAAGATTTGAATCAATGAAGTCTTGAACACGATCCTTGAGGGCGAGACCCTTTTCAGTAGTGTGACTCCGACCTTTATGGTATCGACAATAGGAATTTGGATCCCAATTGGGAAAACGTTTTTCAGATGGAGGGTCTTGACTGAGACAAATGGAGTGAATATGATCTTGATCATAAAGACAGTCAAAAGCTTCATTGTAAGTCATTCCTATTGGTGTGTATTCTTCAATGGTCCGTTTTGCTCGTGGCTTAGGAGCATTGAGTTCTTCATTAAACTCTTGGCGAGAATTTTGTTCGATGACCATCACCCGATTTGCTAATCCTTCTACCACATTCAAGAGCATGGCAACGAAATCTTGCAGTTTTCGGACGTCCTCTTTTAGACTTGACGAGTCTTCCCTGGTATTATCTAAGAAAAGACTTTCATCCTCCTCAATCATGGCCACTTCATCGAGAGAGGTTATATAAGCTGTCTCGATCATGGGCTCACCTACAGGTGTGATAAGAAGTGATGGATCGAAGGATGTTTGAATTTCTTCAATGGCTAGAACCTCGAAAGTTTTATCATCATCAATCAGATCTTGAATAGCTTCTTTGAGTTTCCAACACTCCTCAGTGTCGTGACCCTTTCCTTGGTGATATTTGCAGTGCTTATTAGAGTCCCACTTGGGTGACCTGGCTTCTGGAACTGGATCTTTGATGGGCCCTATGGGCATGACTAGTCCTTTGTGATGTAGCTTCTCGAAAGTTGTTTCATAACTCATACCAAGTGGAGTGAACACCCTTTTTGACATTTGGATTCGTGATTTAGAGGCGTTCGTAGCACGTACTTCATTAATGGGAGAGGAAAAAGAAGGATGGTCGTTCTTCTTTCCTCTCGCACTATTATCTTTCAGAAGGTCATCTTCAATGCCAATGCCTATATTATACACAGCCTTGAAAGTATTCAAGTTGTGTTGGTACTTTAAGTGCCTTGAATACTTTTCTTGGAGATTCTTGATAAACATCCTCACAGATTCTTTTGAGGAGCCTTGACCATATTAGCGGAAGTTTCCCTCCATTTATTGAAGAAAGACGTGAACCCTTCGTTTTCTTTTTGTTTTAACATCTCGAGTTGTCTATGTTCTGTTTCGTCTTGGATGTTGCACTTATATCTATCTATGAAAGAGTTTTCTATGGACTCCCAGGTGGAGGTTTTTTCTGTCAAGGGAAAAAAGAACCATTGCTAGCAAACGGTCTCGAGAGATAGTGGGAACAGAGAGGGGAAAACCTTCTTATCGATACCCTTAATGCTCATTATAGTTTCAAAAGCTCTTAGATGAAAGTAAGGGTTATCTGTTGCCTTGAATATAGGGATGTCAGTGGTGTTGAACTTATGTGGAAGAAGTTCCTTGTCCAGCGAGACCCCTTGTGAACTAATGCCCTGAAATTTATAGTCACTAGGTAGCTTGCTCAAGCTTTCTTTCATAAGATTCATTTGTTATTGCTTCACAGGGTCATCAATTTTGAGGGTTAAAGCCTTTAACACCTCAGTCACGTCATTCAATTGATTCCTAAGTTTATTGACCTCTTCTTGACTTGCCATTATCTTTTTAGCCTTCCTCTTTTGACGAACTGGTTTATCAAAAAGTGAAACTTGAATAAAGAGGTTGTCTTTGATTAATCGCCCTCCTCTCCTCGACCAAGTACTGTGGAAAAGGAATTTGAGGATATCTATTATTAATTATTTGACTCAAACTTTATTCAACATGCAATGGATGGAGGAAGTGAAGAAAGATTGGAATAGAATGTGAAGAAAAATGATGTAGATGGAGGGATATGGAAAATTAGGAATAGAATGTACCCCCAACTTAAATGACGGAAAAAACCGACTCATGCATGAACCTAAGACATGGTCATGGTGATATGTACTCAAAGTGCGTGCTAAGACTAGTGAGTGTAGGTGACATGTTAAGACTCGTGTCATGACCATGTGGTTAGACTATGTGACTAGACTCAACTAATGACTTAACAAAGTGTTATTGACAGCGAAATTTAACCGAATTAATTAGTAAACTGGTTAATTAGACACTAGGTGATGACTCAATCAATAATCCGAACTGTCGTCAAAACGACAGGACTGGCGTCGTACTGTGTAGTGTAGCGCTAGACGACAGAGCTGTCGCCAAGCGCCACACTCCACTGAGTGGCGTTACAGTTCAGATTTTGCCGCCAATGCTGGAGCTTCAATCTGAGACTGTTTTCAGTGTTATTAATCAACAGGGGTATGCCTAAAGTCGTACTAGGTCAATTCTGATTAAAAAATTAGAGTTTATTGACTCAAATTAATTAATTAATTAATTAGGCAAAGTTCTTTAAGTCATTAATTTATTTAATCTCAACACAAGTCAAACAAACGGTTAAGTAAACATATATATGCACAACAAATAATGCACAATTAGTCAAGTAGGCACAATATGATGCAATGAGTTTGCAACCTAACCATGGCTCTAGTTCTCTAAAGTTCGGGATATGGTTAAGTCAATAAAGGGTCCATGGTTAATTGTCTGGATGCCCGCGTGGAAGCCTAACCGTGAAGGGTTGGCGCGAGTGGATGGGACACCGCGAGTTTTAGAAAAACTCGCTTCCATGGTTCGGTGAATTCAACATCTCGGATGTACCCTTTGTTGCTCAGAGCGTTCAATCAGGTAGATGGAGCATGAATTCCCAGAGGGTTATGTCCATATGTAGAACACATATGGGTTTCAGAAAAGTGAGAAAAAATTCAATCATGAAGTAGGATCGAGCAAACAATACAAAAAACTGGTCGAAATTAGAACGCATATTTCTGGCTCGGTATTGGAAGAATTTGGCGCCAGGATTTAGCTGTAGCGCCTGGCGACATGGATGTCGTCTGGCGCTACAGTTAAATGTCTGGCGCCAGCTTCCGTTTGCTGACGCTAATTCCTATATGCCTTAGCAGCTTTCTGTGCTCGATAAAATTTTCCAGTTTCGCGCAGTGTGATTTCGGTACGTGTAAAATCCTATGTTTTTAACTCATTACGGATGGTCTTTCCAATGAAATCTTTTTTATGCATATGACAATAATGTTAATCAAAATTACGCACATGAAATACTTAGAACGTTTCGAGTCTCATCCACTCATTTATTAGGCGAAAATATCATTTGGCCACCGGTTCAAAACCCCCTTATGCCACCAGTTTTGAACTGCTGGTCATTTGGGGGGTGGCAATGACCACATGCAAGGCCACCGGTTCAAAACCGGTGGCAAAAAGGGGTATTGCCACCGGTTAACCGGTGGTAATATTATTTATTGCCACCGGTTAATCGGTGGCAATTATCGCTTTGCGCTTTTTTTTTTTGGTATTAATAATTTTCCCACCGGTTAACCGGTGGCAATAACATGTACACATAATTTTTTTTTGTCTTTTTTCAAAATGAAATATAATAGGACAATTAAGTCAAAAAAAAAATTACAAACATCAAAATATAAACCGAACAATATCAATCCATATATATAATCGAAAAGTTACAACATATAATTAAAAAAAAAATTTGCAATATAAATCAATATTTTTGAACAATTACAACATATAAATTAAAAAATAAAATTACAATATAAATAAAAAAATTACAATATCAAAATCAAAAAAACGCCATATGCATCTAAATCAATATTCCTGCATCTTGATTCTTCGATTTAAGATCTAAATCAATATACCTGCATCAATTAAAACAAAAAAATAAATCAATTAAAATACATAAGGTGCGAAAAAAATACTCAGAACACTATGCATGTAAAAAAAAACCCATAAAAAAGCATGTACCATGTACCCATAATTAAAACCGAATTAAACCCAGAACAAGATCGAATTAAAATCAATAAAAATCAAATTAAACCAATTTTAAAACTCAGAAAATTCGATTTAAAAATCCAGAAAAATTCGATTGAAAAACAAAAAAAAACCCAGAAGAAATCGAATAACATCGATTAAAAACACATATAAACTCAGAAAATTTGATTTAGCAATCCAGAAAATAAGTTCTATTGAAAAACCCAGAAAAAATTTGATTTAAAAGCCCAAAAAAACCCAAAAGAAATCGAATAAAATCGATTAAAATCGAATTAAAATCAAACCCTAACCTCGAATATAGTTGGTGTTGCTCATGCATGTGTTCGTGGTATTATTGTTGCGGTGGTGGTAAAATCGGTGGTGCTCATGCATGTCTTCGTGGTGTTATTGATGCGGCGGTGGTCTAGGTGGTGGTGGTGGTGGTGGTGGTGGAAATGAAAGAGAAGATGGAGGCGAGAAGGAGATCGAAGAGATCGAAGGAGATGAGAAAGAGGAGGAGAACTGATGGAGACGAACAGATGGAGGGGAGTGCAGGAGAGAGAACGAGAAGGAGGAGGAGAGAGAAAGGAGGAGGAGAAAGAAACGGCTGAGAAAAGCATTGGAGAGGAGTGACGAGTTAGGTTTGGGGTTTATAAAGGGGCGTTTTTTTTTTTTTAAATATATCATAGCCACCGGTTTTGAACCGGAGGGAATAATATTATTTCTACCGGTTCGGTTTGAACCGGTGGCAATACTATATCCCCACAATCCCGCCCATTTTTCCCCTTTTTTCCCACCGGTTTTTGAAAACCGGTGGCCATTGAACGGCGCCTTTTTGCTTTTTTCTACTAGTGATTCTTAATCATTGCCGAAACAAATTCAGGAATTAAAATAGAAATCCTCCCCAGTGGAGTCGCCAAAAATTGTAGGGAATATTTCAAGCGTTAACCCCTAGCTTAAACCCCACTGTGGTCATATACATAAAATTCGGTGGCATCCAAAGGGAAAGAAGATATAGCAAAAGAGTCGCCAACAAGTTTTTTTGAGGAACTTGTAAACCGTTCACGAGGTGAAGGTTACACCCCTTAACAATCCAAGAGAACGTCAACTCCATAAGGTCTTGAATTAAATAGGGTTCGGGGATGAAGGTACAAATCCAACCTAAAAGAGATTGAACCTGCCCTAATAATGGGCCTCTACTTTATTCTGATCGTATTCATGTGCGCTTTTTGACTAACATACAAGAAATAGGATTAACGCTAAACCTTTTTATCTATGTTGGTTGAATATTAATGCACAAATAAATCTATTATTGGCAATCTCTTGAATTATAATCATATTAACCCTAAACAAGATGATTAATTATCTTATTAAGCGTGATTACAAGTACAAATTCCCTTTAAACATGCATAAAAGGCATGATCAAGCAATAACAATATATATATCAAGCAACATAATAATCATAATAATAATAATAATAATCATAAAATTATAATAATAATAGCATTCATATTCATAATCATGAATCATAAAAATAATCATAATCATAATTAATAATCATAAATCATGTTAAAGCATAATAATAGCAAGATCTTAGGCATGATACTAACAAGATTAATAACAAACCCTAGCATGTAACTAACAATAAAAATCAAATCTTTAACCCTAACATGATACTAACAATCATAAATATTAGGAAGAACATAAAAGGCATCATAACGATCATACTTAGTATTAAAGTTACCCTAGACATGATACTAGGAATATCATAATAACAACCTAAACATGATTTCTACATCATAACATCAATAAAAATCATTAAAATACTTACTTTGATACCTCGTACCTCTTTCTAACAACAAAAGACACACGTTAGTAACTTCAAGGAAAATAATAAACAAAACAATAATTAAATTAAATAATGGAAAGAGAGATTTGGGACCAAACCCTCAGAAATTAAACCTTTCACGTCTAGGGCGAAGGCAACTTCGAATATGGCTAGATGTTTCTAGATCTAATGAATGCGAAATTTTGTATTTGAGAGAAACTAGTTTAGAAAAAGAGAGAGAGAGTAATCAAGAAAATCTTGATGAGAGTTGGTGAAAATAGAGAGAATCGATGATTGTAGGTTGATTCTGGGTGAATGAAAATTGGTTATCGAAAACGGAGTTTTTAGCACGTCATTTATAAAGAAAATCAGCCAAAAAGATAAAATATCAAAACAGAGTTCTGGCGCACATAAAACGATGTTGGCGCCAAAGATGGCTATTGGCACCAGACGCCAACATTAGCGTCAGGCGCTACAGCTGGCGTTTGGCGGTGATTCAGAAATTCACGCGTTTTCTTAAAATCAGACAGAAATTGCTGTACATAAGGATAAAATCGTATCTTCCTCAAAATATGTTCTTTGATTTTAATTAAAATTCTGAAAAGGTTAATAAAAGTCAATTTATCAATGCTAATTGAATTAGGAATGAAAAGAACCTTCTAGAAGAATCTAGAAGACTAAAACCATTCCTAATTTCATTAGGAATGATAAATCTATTTTAGGCCCTCCCCTAGATCATTGGGCCGCATATAAGGCTCAAACCGGGCCCAGTTCAGTAAATTGGTCATAACTTCCTCAATATTCATCGGAATTGGGCTTATAATATATCGTTGGAAAGCTCTTTTCAAACCCCATCCAACTACACTACTATTGGACCCATATCATGGACCAACCAAACAGGATTGGTTGTTTTCTTAAAATAAGTTTTCAAAAATAGAGAGAAGAGAAAAGAAATTAAAACTATCCGCAACATTAGACTTTCCACACTTTCACTTCATTCGATTATGATTTGACGTGAAAGGTACTCACCACTGGGTTTGGTTTTGGGGAGACACAAATGGGTGTCTACAGTAGTACTAAAACAGAGCACAAATTCAAATTGAGCATACATGGCATTTTCAAGCAATAAAACAATTTCTTGCAATACTATAGTAATTATTGTGACAAATTGGACAAGAATTGCTAGCAAAAACATCAAGAACAAGCCACATTGTCTTCCCGACCTTAAGAGGTTCAACAATGGTGATTTGTTTATTTCTTCACCAAATTGAGTCAAACAAGTCTCAAATTACTCCCAAGGCAATATATAAACATAATCAACCAATTTCATGGCATAAAATTTGATGAACAAAGAGAATTAAGCAATTCTAATTTAATTTCGAATTTTTAAGAAATTCGTGGATAAATGCATGTAAAATTCATTAAAACCGGCGTGATTTTGGAGGAAACTTACATAGATCGGGAAAATGGATGGAATAAGCTTTGATTTGCAACAAATTTGAGCGAATTTGGTTGAGAAACGAGCAAGAACGAGTGAATTGAAGTTCTGAGAATTCTCGAGCAAGAGACGCGAACAACAACAGCAGAAATAAAGAGGAGAAGGGTATTTAAGGAAACTCGACTCTAGTGCCAAGCGTCAGACCTTGGCGTCAATCGATAAGCCTTAGCGCCTGGCGCTAATACCAGCGTCTGGCGCTACAGCCAGATAAGCGGCGCTAATGTTGTTTCAACGACGCCAGAACGTTCAGCCACTCAGTATGGTTGTTCCAACCTTATGCAATATATTTTGGGTTCCTTGGTACACCAATTAGCCCCTCTAAGAAATTTGACGCGTTTTTTTTTTAGCATTGGCTCATCACAAAAGGCACCGACATACTGGTTCATTCAGTGAAAGGCACCGACATACAGGTTCAAAAGCAGCAAAAGCGCCGACGTACAGGCGTAGCGGAAGCAAAGTTCAAGCGAGCTTTTAAAGATCGACAAGCGGAGGTCTTCGGTAATTTCCTTTGGAATATTATCGCAACAAATGAGGATAGCTTCAAGCAAGGATATCTTCGGCAGCATTCCCTAGCTTGCGGAGAGTTGTCACAAACAACTGAAGGTGATTTCAAGCGAAGTTGTCTTCGATCGTGTTCCCTAAGATGTGGAAGATGGTCACAAAGCGGAAGAGGATCGTTTCAAGCGAAGCAATCTTCAATAGTGTTCCCTGGTTTGCGGAAGATTATCAAGGCGGAAATTGGAGGTAGTTACAAGCGTAGCAGTCTTCAAGGAAGATGGCATTCTCTAGCTTGCAGGAAGTCGTCAAAACAGAAGCAGTAGCAAATCGGTTACTTTTAGAGACGTGTAATCGACGGTGCAAGATACGTGTTTCTTAAATCTTTTATCTGTTTAACTAACGCTAGTTTTCAGGTATTGGAGTTACAAGAGTTATAGGATCGCAGAATGTTCTGAATCATTCTCCGTCCCTATCGATACTTTGACTTTTGTTTTCAAAACTTGCATTTCTCCAAACTCAGTCAAAGTGGGGGCTTCTCTAGACACCCATTTGTGTCTCCCTAAAACCAAACCCAGTGATGAGTACCTTTCACGTCGAATCATAATCGAATGAAGTGAAAGTGTGGAAATTTTAGTGTTGCGGATAGTTTTAATTTCTCTTCTTTTCTCTCTGTTTTTGAAAACCTATTTTAATAAAACAGCCAATCCAATTTGGTTGGTCCATGATATGGATCCAATAGTAGTGTAATTGAATAGGTCTTGAAAAGAGATTTCCAACAATATATTATAAACCCAATTCCGATGAATATTGAGGAAGTTATGGCCAAATTACTAAACTGGGCCTGGTTTGAGCCTTATATGCGGCCCAGTGATCTAGAGGAGAGCCTAATATGGATTTATCATTCCTAATGCAATTAGAAATGGTTTTAGTCTTCTACATTCTTCTAGAAGGTTCTTTCATTCCTAATTCAATTAGCATTGATAAATTGACTTTTGTTGACTTTTTAGAGTTTTAATCCGAATAAAAGAATTTTTTTGAGGAAATTACGATTTTATCCTATTGTACGGTAAATATCTATCTGATTTTAGAAAACGCGTCAATAAAGCGCCAAACGCCAGCATTAGCGCCTGACGCTAAGCTTGGCGCCTGGCGCTAACCTCATTTTACGCGTCAGAACTCTGTTTCGATTTTCTATCTTTTTGGCTGATTTTCTCTATAAATAGTCTTCTAAAAACTCCGTTTTCATTCACCAACTCTCATCAAGAATTTCTTGATTACTCTCTCTCTCTTTTCTTAACTAGCCTTTTCTCAAAATACAAAATTCCGCATTCACAAGACCTAGATACACTTAGTCATATTCGAAGTTGCCTTCGCCCTAGACGTGAAAGGTTTTAATTTCTAAGGGTTTGGTCCCAAATCTCTCTTTCAATCATTTAATTTAATTGTTTTATTATTTTCCTTGAAGTTACTAACGCGTGTATTTTGTTATTAGAAAGAGGTACGAGGCATCCAAGTAAGTACTTTAATGGTTTTTGTTGATATTATGATATAGAAATCATGCTTAGGTTGTTGTTATGATTCCTAATGTTATGTTAGGGCGTTTTGATCTTCCTAGTATCATGTTTAGGGTAGCTTTAATATCAAGTATGATGCCTTTTATGTTCTTCCTAATATTTATGATTGTTATTATCATGTTAGGGCTATATATTTGATTTTTATTGCTTAGTGACATGCTAGGGTTTGTTATTAATCTTATTAGTACCATGCCTAGAATCTTGATATTATTATGCTTTAACATGAACATGTTTATTATTATGATTGTTATTATGATTATAATTATTATTATTATTATCATTATGTTGCTTGATTATATTTATTGTTATTGCTTGATCACGCCTTTTATGCATGTTTAAAAGGAATTGGTACTTGTAATCACGCTTAATAACATAATTAATAATCTTGTTTAGGTTTAATTTGATTATAATTCAAGTGATCGCCAATAATAGTTTATTTGTGCATTAATATTCAACTAACATAGATAAATAAGTTTAGGGTTAATCTTATTGATTGCATGTTAGTAAGAAAGCGCACATGAATACGATCAAAATAAAGTAGAGGCCTATTATTAGGGCAGGTTCAATCTCTTTTAGGTTGGATTTGTACCTTCATCCCCAAACTACCAGTCATGGTTCCAGACCTATTGGAGTTGACGATCTCTTGGATCGTTAAGGGGTGTAACCTTCACCTCGTGAACGGTTTACAAGTTCCTAAAACTTGTTGGCGACTCTTTTGCTCTATCTTCTTTACCTTTGGATGCCACCGTACTTGATTGTATGATCACAGTGGGGTTCAAGCTAGGGGTAATGCTTGAAATATTCCCTATAGTAATAAATATAGCTCCACAGAGCTCAATTAAGCATAAATATGACCGTGGGACGGGGAATAAAAATATACATAAAATAGACTTATCATAATCATATTAACCTAAACAAGATTATTAATTATCTTATGAAGCGTGATTAAAAGTACAAATTTCCTTTAAACATGCATAAAAAGCATGATCAAGCAATAGCAATAAATATAATCAAGCAACATAATAATCATAATTGAAATAACAATCATAATCATAATCATATTAAAACATAATATTATCAGCAAGATTCTAGGCATGATACTAACAAGATTAATAAAAAACCCTAGTGATTAGGGGATTTTTATCCACCAATCACCGTCTGACAAGTGGACCAATCAGGTTCCGCCACGTGTCCTTCACGAAGGCCAACAGGAGCTTGCCACGTGTCGATCACAGATACGTCCTCCACGGACCACTTAAGACACGCCACGTGTCCACCCATGCCAAATGGGACAACCGGCCATCAAGGCCCATTTCAGTCTAGAGGCCCGATCAGCCCTAGGTTTACCTTAAACCTAGAGAGTTGCACGCTTCCCAAGGCTATAAATACTCGATTAATCCTCATTAATCACACAACAGAAAAGAACCGAATAATTAAGAGATCAAGCAGAGAAGAACAGACTTATTAACAACCGGCTAATCTCGCTAACAACGCAGATTACCAACACTAAGCACTCTCACCTAGAGAGATCTGATTACTTTAATTTCTGTATTGGTTACTCCTTAATCAGGTACTAACTTGACCGTTGGAGGCGGAGCTCTCAGGAGTCTCCGTTATTTTGCAGGTACAGGCGTCCGGTTCCAGTCTCGGAATTGTAACTCTCCCGCAGGACATCAGAAAACCCCGAAACATTTGGCGCCGTCTGTGGGGAGAGTACTTCAGAGATGGCATCCAAGTCTGTACCGACTCAAGAAAAGAGGCGTCCCCTAGACGACCCTCAAGTTCAGTCGGACCATGATACCGAAAGTGAATTTGAAGTTGAAACTCATACAGCTCCAGACGGGACCCTAAGGGCCCGACGTACCCGTCATACCGAAATGAGGGAACGGGAGTATCTTCGAACAGGAAGCGAGCCAGCAGGCGCACCGCTTGCTCGGCAACAGCCGACTGATGGGTCTGCTCCCATCACAAGGAACGAACTCATGACCTTCATGAGGGATTTCAAGGGAGAGATCCAAGAGTTGATCAACAAAAAACCGCCTGCTTCAGTCAAAGAGCAGTCGGCCAAGAAACCTTCCGCTTCACTAAAGAGGAAGCCAGTTCAAGGGCGAGAGGCGACTCCCCATCCCAAATACAAGAAACGGGAGTCGTCTGCTCTTGATTTCACAAAACTCTGTTATCCTACTGGAAATAGAAAACCGGTTCGTCATATTCAGGCGGACGGGTCAAAGCAAACGTTCACAGATGCTCGGCACCTGCTAGAGCAGAAGAAGAGTGACCGATTATCAGAGTCGGCTTCTACTTCAAATTTTCAGGACAGTTTGCGAAATGCCTCGATGAGGCCAACTCAGTCGTACCATGAGAGTCAGTCAGGCGGCACCTCCCGTCAGTCCGGCTTTCATAGTGCCCAGGCGGTACCAAACTTACCATTTGTGCCGCAACAACAGTATTTTATGCAGCCACCTCCATTTGGTGGACCTGCAGCAAAAAACGTCCAACCTATGGACTGGCAGCTACGGCTGCTTAGACTTGGTGAACAGCCGACGGCCTTCTCCAAGGAAATTACTGAAGCCGCTCAGCCGGCCAAAGTAAAAAATATTCTAGTAGGCGCCTATGACGGCACTACTAACCCAGAAGACCATCTGATGGCATTCACCAACCTGATGTACCTTCAAGGGTTGGATGATCCCACTTGGTGCAAGTGTTTCCCAGCGACTCTCAAGGGAATCGCACAGCAATGGTTCGGCAACCTGCCGACTGGTTGTGTAAACAGCTTCAGGACACTTGCTTATTTATTTGCCTCCAACTTCGCCATGAACATCCCTGCGAAGAAAACGACCCTTGATTTGGGAACAATTCAGCAGGGTGAAAAGGAGGGGCTTCGTTCCTACATCAGGCGGTTCAACCTGATGAGAATACAGATTCAAGGGTTACCGGATGAGGTAGCTTATACTGACTTTTTTAGAGGTCTCAAAGACGGGTCTACCTTCAAATTTGATTTAGTTCGAAAAAGGGTGGCGACTCTTCAAGAGGCCTTGATTGAAGCAGAAGCCTATATACAGGCGACTGATCTGTGTACGATGAAACAGTCGGACGGGAAGAGGTTCGACAATAGAGAAGGACGACAGAAACAGTCGTCCAACAAAGATGAAAAAAGAAAAGAGGTCTGGGCGGCTGATTCCTCTAAACAGCCGGCCCAGAAAAAGAAAAAAGAATTCAAACCATACTCCCCAAAGTATGTGTTTAACAAGGATAACCAGTTTATCCTAAAAGAAATAAAGGGACGGCTCTCAATTGAGAAGCCGCTCCCCATGAAGGGTTCTGCGAGCAACCGGAACCAAGACAAAATCTGTGCTTATCATGATGACATTGGTCATCACACCAATGACTGCATCAGTCTCATGCGGTACCTAGACCGCTTGGCTGATCAAGGTGATCTTGACACTTATGTCAAGAAATCTACGGGGAATACTTCCTCAAAAAAGCAGTCGGCCAAAAAGAATCAACAGGCCGACAGTTCCGATACAGATGATGCAGTCGTCTACACCATTGCAGGCGACTTCTCAGGAGGCGGCCCCACTATTAGGGGCAACAAAGATAATATAAGGCGGTTAGATGTAAATTCCGTTCACCAAGAACGGCCGTCTAAATATACATTTCCTGAGATTGTCATCACTGAAGAGGATCTAGGAGGAATAAGGGGGCCGCATGACGACCCTCTCGTTATTGAATGTAAAGTGGCCAACCAGAGAGTTGGTCGAATCCTCATAGATACCGGGAGCTCTTCAGATCTCATCAGCAGCAAATGTCTGTCAAAACTGAAATATCAGACGGACTGCATACATCCAGCCTCCCACCCTTTAATAGGTTTTGGAGGAGGAGTCGTCCACCCACTGGGACGAGTAGATCTACCCGTCCGCCTGGGCGAAAAAGGGGAAGGACGACACATGGTAGTCCGGTTCCTAGTGGTAGAGGAACTCTCGGCCTACAACATGATTTTGGGTCGACCAACCCTGAATAATTCCAAGGCTGTTATAATCCCGTCACTTATGCTGCTTAAGTTTGAAAGGGACAATGGAACAGTCGGCTCCCTAAGGGGAGATCAGAGGATGGCCCGAGAGTGCTACCTCTCGGATGTCAAGCCCACTGCTATGGCAACTGGGTCAAGTGGAGAAAAAACAGACCTTGACAATGTCAAGGAAAGTGCGCCTGTTCAAGAAACAGGCGACAGAAAAAGAAAGGCGCCCCAGCCTGAGTCCGCAAGAAAAGCAAGAAAATAGCAATCATTGGCAGAGGACCGGCCGGATGAGTTCCGCCCTCAGCCGGCTGGTGAGCATGCGGACCTGATATTAGACGACTCCCATCCTGACCGAACAGTCAAAGTAGGGACGACTGCTCTGAGAAACCTTGGGGACGACTTTCACAACTTGTTGAAAGAATACAAGGACATCTTTGCATTTGAAGTCCATGAAATGCCAGGCATTAGTCCTGATCTGGCAGTACATAAACTCGCTGTGGATCCGAAAAAGAAGCCGGTACGACAAAAGAAACGGAACCATGGTGAAGAAAGAGGTCAGGCGGCAGCCGCCGAAGTCAAAAAATTACTTGATGCAGGGTTCATTCGGCAATGTTACTTCCCAGATTGGGTTGCAAATGTGGTACTTGTTAAAAAGCCGAATGGCACCTGGCGAATGTGTGTAGACTACACAGACTTAAACAAGGCGTGCCCCAAAGACAGTTACCCTCTGCCTAAAATTGATAACCTGGTCGACTCAACAGCCGGCCATGCCTTGATGAGTTTTATGGACGCCTATTCTGGTTTTCATCAAATACCTTTATGGAAGAAAGATCAGGAGAAGACGGCCTTCGTCACTGATCAGGGATTATACTGTTATACGGTCATGCCGTTTGGTCTTAAGAATGCCCCGGCTACCTTCCAACGAATGATAAACACAGTGTTCTTTGATCAGATTGGGAGAAACGTCGAGGCATACATTGATGATATGATTGTCAAGACTAAACTTCAGGAAGATCATCTGACGGACCTCCGAGAAACTTTCGCCACACTCAGGCGGCACCATGTCATGCTCAATCCCAAGAAATGTGTATTTGGAGTTGAGTCTGGGAAATTTCTCGGATTCCTTATCAACCAGAGAGGAATAGAGGCGAACCCTGAGAAGGTACAGGCGGTCATTGACATGCAGTCGCCTCGTACTGTCCGAGAGGTTCAGAAGTTAACAGGTTGTCTGGCGGCCTTGGGAAGATTCCTAAGCCGATCAGGCGACAAATGCCTATACTTTTTCCAGGCAATTAAGAAGAAGGCAAGGTTTGAATGGGGGCCGGATGCTGAGGCCGCCTTCCAGAAATTAAAGGTTCACTTGCATTCCTTGCCGAGGCTGGTCAGCCCTTTGCCCAAAGAAAATCTCTACATGTACCTGGCCGTCTCTGATCATGCGTTAAGCGCGGTGCTCCTTGCTGAAAGGGACGGCTGTCAACTCCCGGTCTACTTTGTCAGTCACGTACTGAAAAATGCCGAGTTGAGGTATCCCCTAGTGGAGAAATTTGGTCTTGCACTCTTCATGGCTGTTAAAAAATTGAAACCCTACTTTCTGGCACATGCAGTCGTCGTGTATACCGACCAACCGATCAAGCGGCCCCTTACCACCATGGAGTCTTCCGGACGAATGATCAAATGGGCCATAGAAATGCAGAGTCTCGAAGTTACTTTCGAGCCTAGAAAAGCAGTGAAGGGGCAAGCCTTTGCTGACTTTATTGTAGAGATGACTCGTCCTCCAGACTCTCAAGTTCCAGACCAAGTCTGGAAGGTATATGTGGACGGAAGCTCTACTTCAAACGGTTGTGGAGCAGGCGTCGTATGTCAATCTCCAGAGGGCGACAGGTTCGAGTATGCTCTACGCTTCAGTTTCCAGGCTTCAAACAATGAGGCAGAATATGAAGCTTTACTAGCCGGGATCCGTATGTGTAAGGCGGCCGGAGCAAGGAAAATAGACGCCTGTTCTGATTCACAACTGATAGTGAGTCAGTTCAATGGCGACTACGAAGCAACACATCCGGCCATGATCAAGTATTTACAGGCGGTCCGACAAGCAGTCGGCTCCCTTGAGGATTTCCATCTGATCCAAGTGCCGAGATCCGAAAACAACCAGGCAGATGCACTTTCGAAATTAGCATCGTCCGCCTCCTCCGATACTCCTCGAACTGTGTTTTGGGAAGTAATGGAGAAGAGAAGCATCGAGGAAAATCCTATTGGAATTCTAGACAGAAGCTCAACCTGGATGGATTCAATCAGGGCATATCTAACAAACGGTACACTGCCGGATGATCCTCAACAGGCGGCAGCATTGAAAAAACGAGCCTCCTGTTTTGAAATGATACAAGGAGAACTTCACAAGAGGGGGCACCTTCAACCCTTCTTAAAGTGTGTTACTCCTGAAAAGGGACGAGAGATACTAGATGATCTTCACTCTGGTTTCTGTGCTTCCCATATAGGTGGTAGGATGCTTGCTCAAAGGGCAAGGCGGCAGGGCTACTTTTGGCCTACTTTGGAAGCAGATGCAATGGAGATGGTGAAAAAATGTGACAAGTGCCAAAGGTTTGGCAAATTAATTCACCGTCCGGCTACTGACCTCACTACCATTCACAGCCCCCTACCGTTTGCTAAGTGGGGCATGGACATTCTGGGTCCATATACGCCTGCTACAGGCGGCAGAAGGTATATACTTGTTGCCGTTGACTACTTCACTAAATGGGTAGAGGCGGAGGCTGTAAAGGGAATCAAGACGAAAGATGTAATTTCATTCATTTGGAAAAACGTCATCACTCGGTTCGGGGTTCCCATGTCTATGGTCTTTGATAATGGTCCCCAATTTGAGACGCCTGTTCTCAAAAGCTGGTTGGGAGACCAAGGAATTGCACATTACTTTGCATCTGTCGGCCGTCCACAAGCAAACGGCCAGGTAGAAGCCTTTAATAAAATCATCTCAGACGGTCTCAAGAAAAAAATTGAACGAGCAGGCGGCCTATGGGCAGATGAACTACCACATGTTCTTTGGGCCATTAGGACGACTGAAAAAGGGGCGACTGGAGAAACTCCATTCCTCCTAACTTATGGTGCAGAAGCTGTTCTTCCAATAGAACACTACGAGCCGACTCTTCGAGTAATGCTATATGACGAAGAGGCAAACTGGGAAGCTATGCGCCTGGCATTAGACTCACTTCCTGAAAAGAGGGGCAATGCTGTTTTGCGCCATGAGATCTACCGCCTGAGAATGACTAGATCATACAACAAAAAAGTACACAGGCGTCCACTCAAAGTAGGGGACTTTGTACTTAGAAAAATGGAAGCAGTTGGTAGGGCTAATGAGTCTGGCAAACTAACTCCCAACTGGGAAGGACCCTACCGAATCTATGCGGAAGTCAGGGACGGTGCCTACCGTCTGGAAACACCAGACGGCCAACCGTTGCCTCGAACTTGGAATGTAGATAACCTTAAAAAATATTTTTTCTGAATGATGTAAAGTAAAGAGCTACTTAATAAAGTTTGCACTTACTATGCAATTTTGTATTACGAGGGGCATGCCGTCTGTACCTTTACAGTCGGCTACTCTCCATTGAGTTTTCACTCTATCTTTAGAGGGGCATGCCGTCTGTTCCTTTACAGTCGGCTACTCTCCATCGAGTATTTTACTCACCATACTTAGCTAAAAAGATTAGGGCCTGATCGATCCTGTACCTAACAGGCGGCTACCCTTCTTTTACTTAGCACCTACGTTCACCAAGAACTTACCAAGGCCACTGGCCGAATGATCAGACCAGGCGCCTAGTCAACTGATCCAACTTTTGAAAACTAATCCGACCTGTCCCAACATTATAGCAGGCGTCCGGCGGCATCCATTAGGATGAAATTCGTCGCAGAGAGCAGCTCCCTTTTGGGTGGAACATTGTTCTATAAACTAACTACACGGCACCTATACGACTGTCCCAAAGGGCAACCACGTAGCCGTTTTTGAGACAAGGATAACTCTATCACTAACCAAACCAGTGGTAGCAGTTGACATCTGAGTCAGATGACCGCCTGTATTACTTGGGATAAATGCAGGGGGTACCTATTGAGTTAATAGCCAACAAACATTGGCGAATCAAGGGGTCTAGCCGGCCTACGCCGCCTGGTACCTCTACTTCTCAAACAAAAGTGACGGCGACTGAGTAACTCCAAAGTTAACTCATAGTCACTCCTTCAAATTTGGTATGGAACCTAAAAAGTTTGAGTCGTCCGCCTGTTTTAAACAAACAAGGGCACTCGAACCCCTATTCCTACTGGATAACCTATTGAGTAAATAGCCAACAAAAATTGGTGAATCAAGGGGTCTAGCCGGCCTACGCCGCCTGATACCTTTACTACTCAATCAAGATTGTGACAAAGACTAAGTAACTCCTATGTTAACTTAATAGTCACTCAAACTTAGTACTGAGCCTAAAAGGTACGAGTCGTCCACTTGTTTTTAAACAAAGGCTCTCAACCAATACTCTTGCTAGGTTAACAAATAACGAGTTAAAAAGCCAACATTGGCAATAAAGGGAAACAACCGGTACCCGCCGCTTGTTTTCCTACTTAAATTCCTTGGCTACTAGGTAATTCTATTTACTTGGTCAAATTGAATAAAGAGTTCGATTACCGATTGATTAAATGGCCGACTGATCATCTATCCTGGAAACAGACAATCAGTCGTCCAGGGGCATAGGAGGCATACTTACTATTTGTACCTGTCTTAACGTTCGGCCATACACAACAGTCGGTCAAGTGAGCAAATTTCAAATACTTAGACAAATTTGAACAAAAACAAAAAATTTGATTAAAATGAGCCGGCCATAAAAGACCAGCAGAATATTCAAAACCCCGGCCCCCTGGCCGGGTAATTACAAAGCAAACGGCACGCAGGCCGTGAAAAGGAAAAAAAATATACTTAAAGCTTAAGAAGGGGGCAGTTCAGTATCAGCAGCAGCCGCCTGGTCAGCACTCTTCTTGCTGGACTCGGCCTTAGCTGCATCATCTTTTGATGCCTTACCCCCAAGTGGCACAAGCGCCACAACCGGCTCTTCCTCCTCCAACGCAACGTCCATCGCCTCTTCTTCAGCAGCCGCCAGGATCTGTTGATTATATATTTCCGAACACTGGCGGTACGTTCTTTCCCATGAGGCAAAGTCGGCACTGGGGAACAGTCGTTCCCAGGTCATGCGTTGGATTTGGGCGGAGTCTTCCACCATCTCCCGGACGAGCTCTTGTTTCTCTTGCTCGGCCTTGTCCGAGAGCTCTTGGGTAAGACTCTTCTCCTGGTTCACCAGGCGTTCTTTTACGTTAGCCAAAGATTTCTCCATGGCTTCGTAAGAGTGCATTTTTTGGCGAAGGGGTTTCAGCTCGGCTTTAAGTTTGGTGACGGTCCCCTCCAGCTCGTCAACCTTCTTTTGGGCCGTCTCTAGCTGAGCCCGAACAGCGGCGGTCGCCTGCGCCTGATAATAAAGAAGATCAAGGGTCAGTACTTCATTTTGGGCAATTTGAAACATTGCCTTATCACAGCTGGAGGCGGCCATAGCCTTTGCGGCCTTTACCTCTTTGTTTTTCCGATCAATCGGCTTGCGAAGGCTGTTGACTCGGAGCAGGGCCTAAGTACAAAGAAAAACAGGCGTCAGTTTCCAATCAAAAGAGTTAACAGGCGTCCTGGAACTCAAAAGCTCAAAAAGGTGCTAAGTATACCTCAGCTAGGATCCCCGAAATTCCATCGAGGTCAAGGGTGCCGGCACCCTTGACCGCCTCCCTGTCAGATGGAGGAACTACTTTAACCATTGACTTGGCTACCTCAACCAAGTCAAGTCCCTGGGGGCCGGCTGCATTAAGCAAAAGGAAAAAACAAGTTAGACCTAATCAAGAAGGAAGCAAGGGTGAGTTTTTACAAGCAAGTGTCCATACATCTAGGCGGCCCCGCCTGGGTTTTTGAAGAAGTGGCCGGCTGCTTCTCAGCCGCCACTGTTTTCCTGGAAGACCCAGGAGAGCTTGCAACAGTCGTTCTCCGGGCCTTGGGGTCCGGCTGTTGCGAGGAAGAAGCCCTTGGAGTGCCAGACTGAAAACAAAAAAGAGTTAGTATATGCATAATACAACTAAAAGGAGAAGAGTTTTCAAAGCTTACCAAGGGTGCCTCCTTGCTGGGGGAGTCGGCATACGACTGCTTCATTAGCGAGACCCGCAGCATGGCCGCCGCAGTCTTAGATGCTGTTATTTTACTCATGGCGTCGGCTGAAAGAAATAAACAGCAAAGTTAGTAAAAATCCCAAGTAAACAAGGCGTGAAAAAACAGAGTATTCGTCAGGCCGGCTACCTCTAGAGCACCGACTGCCGAGGCCACAGGCGGCCAAGAAGTACTCATCATAGAGCCACTTGAAGTTCGGGACGCAGTTTAGGGGTACTTGCTCTCGTACCCCTGAAGTAGAGTTCACCCTAGTCTCTACTTTGAAGAGTCCTTTGTCTAGGATCTCTCTTTTAGCCTTTGGGGGAACAGGCGGCATGCTGCGGCCGCCTGCGAGAAGAGGCGGATCCCTGTTCCACTTGTTAAAACGTTTGTTCAGCTCCGTGTCTGAACTCTCGATAATAAGGAAGGTGTTCCGCCAATCCTTCCATTTGTTTGCCTTACCTCTCGTCATGACGTAACCCCTATGGCTTGTTAATTGATACCAGCCGGTACCTCCCGACTTAGGGGTCCGGCTGAGATAGTTCATGTGGGCGAAAGCCTCAAAACTTGGCTCCACCCCGTTCAGTTCGCACCCGGCCACATAGCCGAGTACGTTAACCCAAGAGTTGGGGGCTAACTGCCATAACCCCAGATCATACCCATCTAAAATCCGCTGAACAGCCGGATGTAATGGGAAGCGCAGTCCAGCTTTGATGGCCGCCACATAGCAGCCAAAGCAGCCGTCACCATAGCTGGTACCAGCCGGCCAGACGACAGTATCTTCTGGATCCGGCACAAACAGTAAATACTCTGAGCCCATTTTGTGGTTAGCAATAAAGCTCGCCACGTTGTCTCGCATGGTTGCGATCCGGCCCCGGGGCACCCTGCAGTAGTAGGGGGCGTTTTCCTCTCTGTAAGAGGCGGACGGCTCTGCCCAATTATCCCCCTTCTCCACTGCATGGGAACTTCTTGCCTCTTGTAGGCGGCTATGTTTTTCTTCTGAGCCAGAAGAACTATGGTCAGAAGAGCTGGATTCGGACTCGTCCCCTGACGAGTCCGAAGAGGACGACTCCTCCCCTCTCCTAGAGGGGCCCGCCTCCTCTCCCTTAGAAGGAGCAGAAGGAAAATTAGACATGTCCACGGTTAGATGGGAAGGGAACACCTTGGTCCCTCTCTCAGAACTGTCAGCTTGACAGTCGCCTCGTTCTACATCTGGCGCCTGGTCAGATGTTTCGCTAAGGAGCACCCTTTGGGAGGAGCCGTCTGAGTTTGATATCATAGCAGTCTTTTTTGTTCTGGCCATCACGTTCTGCATAGACACAGATTCAGTCGGACTTTGTATAAAGGGCAAAGATGGGTCCAGAAAAGGGCAGGCGGCACTCCTAGTCCTAGATTCAGCCGTCCCCGGTGACCGGCTGATCACTAACTTAGGGCGTGTCGTGTGCTTCCATGGTGCCATTTCAAAAAATAAAAAGAAAATTAAGAGTAAGAGAACTGAGTTACCTGAACGGATGACGGTTGATGAAGTCCTGAAAGTTCGGGTCAGTCGGCTTGTCAGAACAGGCGGTAGGCAGAAAAAGTCCGAAAATGTCAGAGCAAGTTCAGGGGTCCGAATGTTCTCGCAAAAGTTCTCAAATGTGAAAATGACCGAAGTCAGCACTTCCTTTTATAGGCAAAATGAGAAGGCGAAGGGTCGCTTCCGAATTCAAATTTGGGCGGGAAAATCTCTCGGCCGTCTGCAAGGTGACACCTGTACCGGGCCGTCGCCTGTCACCATGCGACACCTGTCACAGGCGACACGTGACCAGTCGCGTGCCACCTGTGAGGGGCAAATGATTAGGGGATTTTTATCCACCAATCACCGTCTGACAAGTGGACCAATCAGGTTCCGCCACGTGTCCTTCACGAAGGCCAACAGGAGCTTGCCACGTGTCGATCACAGATACGTCCTCCACGGACCACTTAAGACACGCCACGTGTCCACCCATGCCAAATGGGACAACCGGCCATCAAGGCCCATTTCAGTCTAGAGGCCCGATCAGCCCTAGGTTTACCTTAAACCTAGAGAGTTGCACGCTTCCCAAGGCTATAAATACTCGATTAATCCTCATTAATCACACAACAGAAAAGAACCGAATAATTAAGAGATCAAGCAGAGAAGAACAGACTTATTAACAACCGGCTAATCTCGCTAACAACGCAGATTACCAACACTAAGCACTCTCACCTAGAGAGATCTGATTACTTTAATTTCTGTATTGGTTACTCCTTAATCAGGTACTAACTTGACCGTTGGAGGCGGAGCTCTCAGGAGTCTCCGTTATTTTGCAGGTACAGGCGTCCGGTTCCAGTCTCGGAATTGTAACTCTCCCGCAGGACATCAGAAAACCCCGAAACACCTAGCATGTCATTAAACAATAAAAATCAAAGATTTAGCCCTAACATGATATTAGGAAGAAAATAGGAAGCATCATAGAAATCATAATTGATATAAGAAACTTAATTATTACCCTAAACATGATACTATGAATCAATAAAACATCCTAACATGATACTGGGAATCAAAATAACAACCTAAACATAATTTCTATATCATAATATCAATAAAACAATTAAAGCACTTACTTGGATGCCTCGTATCTCTTTCTAATAACAAAATACACACATTAGTAACTTCAAGGCAAATATAGAACAAACAATTAAATTAAATAATTGAAATAGAGATTCGGGTTCAAACCCTCAGAAATATCAAATCTTTCACATCTAGGGCAAAGGCAACTTCGAACTTGGCTAGGTGTGTCTAGTGCTAACGTATGAGGAATTGTGTTTGTAAAAGGCTAGGCTAGAAAGAGATAGAGAGAATAAGCTTTAGCTTAGAGAGAGAAGAATTAGAGAATTCCAGTTGAGAGTTGATGATTGAAAACGGAGGTCCAAGGACCCTATTGATAAGAAAGTAGTCTGGAATTGATAAAAACAAAACAGAGTTCGGAAAGGAATAAAACACCTGTTGTTTTAAAGAATACTACAAGAATGGGGGGTTGAATTGTAGTATGAGAGATTAACCAAACTTTTTGCAGAATTAAAATAAAGTTAGCTAAAGGAACTGAAAGATTAACTAAAGGAACTAGAAAAATGCAAGAGAGATTTTACGTGGAAAACTCCTTGGTCCTAACAAGGAGAAAAACCATGACCACTTGGGATTTTGGGAAAAGAATCTTCACTATAATAGGGCAAATCATCCTATTACAAGCTAACGACTCAAACTCAAGTTCCTCTACGAACTTGAGACCCTGAGGAACAAGTCACCCAACTTGTTACTCTTCTCTTCTCTTTCTCTCTTCTCACTTCTCTATTCTCTCTTCTCTTTCTCTTCTCTTTCTCACTTCTCTTTCCCATACACAAAAATTCACTCGAACTTCCCCATTCCCCAAATTACAACTAGAAAAATGAACAAACTCTAGTATAAGAACATTAATTAAGAGCACTCTAATGAACTTGTGTAGAATTGACACTTGACTCGATTTGAAGCTTGAAAACTTATGTGAGCAAGGGTAAGATTTTCCAACATAAATTATGAGTTATTTATAGAGCAATAAACGCATTGGAAAACCTTCATTATGCAGCAAATCCACTACGCCACTACTCATACCCACTAAGAAGATCATGTCCCTTGAATTAAGGAACTATGAACTCCTCAATGTATAAAACCATGACTGATGTAGGCCGCAAGTTTTGGAAAACATGGGAGATTTTATTTTGTTAAAAATTATTTTCCGAAAATCAGAAAAAGAAAAGAAAATAAAATAAAATCTTTTTAAATTAAGAAAAAAGATAAACATTTAAATTGCAACAGTTTTCCTAAAACTAGCATGCATAATATTCTATCCTAAGACCAATTCCACACAGATTTTTCGAGTGTAACTAATTTTCTCATACTTACATAAATCCTAAAATATAAAATTATATTTATTCTTCATGTTTTCTGATGAAGCTTCAACTCCGAGGCTTCTGTTCCTTGGTAGGAACTTCTCTTCTCTAGTGATGCTTCTTCTCTGAAACTTCTGTTCCCTGAGGGAACCTTCTCTTCTCAAGTCTTCATTTCTGAAGCGCCAGTTCCTGTGAGGGAACCCTTCTTTTTGGATAGCTTTGTTTCTGGTCTTCCTGTTCCTCGTGGTATCTTTGCTCGACACTTAATTCTCCTAGTCTTTGCACTGATCACACACTTAAACAATCAAACCTTTATTAGTAGGTAAGTAAGTGAGGTTGTGTCATCATCAAAATTATTAAGTCCAACAATATTCCCCCTTTTTGATGATGACAAACAATCCAAACTTACTTACAAGGAAACAAAGATAATCCATCCTAAACTAAAGAAAGAAAATGCAAAAACAAAATGCAATGCAGTAGGGAACTACTGAATAGAAAAATAGGACAGAAAACAAAAAGAAAAAGAAAAGAAAAAATGAACAGAATTAAAAACTTATATTTACATTTACCTGCTTGTTGAGAAGTAGGCTAGCTGTGACGACTTCAAATAGAGATCATAGAATGATTAAGTTTACTTGAGAAAGTTTGCATCTTTTCCCCCTTTTGTCATTATCAAAAACCAACACACAAGCAAAAGTATGCCATAACACAGCACCATCATGTGGTCTAGTGTTAAGACAAGAAGCATGCATAGAGAGCAAATATTCACAAAGCATATAGGCAAAAGAAACATAAACATTCATCATCCAAAACTGATTTAAAACATCGGCCAATGTACCAAAGTTGCAAGTTTTAACATAAGAAATTAAAAGTACCCAAAATATTACAGACCCAAAAAAAAATTGTTTCCAAAAGCAAATAAACAGAATGTTTAATCAACAGAGAAAGGCTGCAAGGCGGGATAGGTTAGGAAGCAGTGCTCTGGTCATCATCAACAGCAAAATCCTCCAGCTTCTTGCTGATTTGAGACACGATGTCCTTCACAGTGGACAGTCTCCCCTATTCTGAGCTCGTGACCAGTTTCTTCAGATCAGCATCAAGAGTGAGCACACTCTTATTCAGTTCCTCCATCTTTACCTTTGACTGCTCTTGTTCCTTCAGTATTTTCTGGAGCATCTCCTTCATCTCCTTCACGTCTTCGCTGGGAACTTTTTGTGGGGAACTGAATGCTGCAAACCTTGTACCTGCAGATGCATACTTGCCCGTAGTAGGAGAGTTGGTGATTTTCTGAAAATCCTCCTGTACCCCAGTAATGTCTATACAGACAGGTGCTGGGGCCTCCTTTTTCTTCATCAACCTCAAACTCTTCCTCTTCTTCCTTCCCCTTGTCTCAATGACCTCTTCCACCTGCTTTTCCTCTTCCTCCTCTTGCTCCTGAATTTCCTGAACAACTCCCTCAACCATAGCAGCAATGCTTTCATCTTCCCCCTCAGATGGTGCACTCACTTCCCTAGGTCTTTTCTCCTTTTCCTTCTGTGCAGCTTCAAAACACCCATCTACAACCCTCAACTTATGGTTTTCAAGGAATATAGGTTGTATGTACTCAGTGTTTTTGAGGGGCAGGGGTTCAACATCAGTCAAGGAGATACCAAAGCTTTCAAATACATAGGTGAGTAAGTTACCATATCCTACCTTCCATCCCTTAGGAACACAGTGGGAAAGGTGTTGGATCATGATGGAGGGAAAGTTGATTTGGATCTTTTTGGCTAGGCAATAGATTAGGATAGAATTAAGCTTGTTGGAACTGTCTCTCTTTTGAGAACGAGGGATTATGTCATTGAACACAAATTTTAACAAGATTTTATCAAGAGGGGTTAGGTCATTGTGGTTTATGTAGGTTTCCTCAGGGTCACCACCTAGATACTCAACTATTTCCTCAATATTAACATCAGGAAGAGGGTTCCTTATCACATTATTTTTGAAATAAATATCGTAACCAGTATTGGGCACATCAAACAACTCAGCCAAATACATAGCATCAAACTCAATATCCTTCTTAAGCACACAACAACGAATTACACCTTTAGAGTACTTATAGATTTTACAGAAATCCTTCATAGCATCAACATACAAACTCTGATTGAAACATTCACCCGACAAATTCACCCAATTTTGAGCCTTAAACAAATCTAGCAATTCATAAAGCTTAATAGATCTACACCAAGGTAAATTAAGTGTCAAACCTGTCACAAAGTGGTCACTGATCTTCTCCAGCCTCTTCATGGAAGCAGGCGTGTCTCGATAGTTGACACCCATCTCCGGAATGTTCTCGATTTCTTCTTGCATGTCTTCAGCTTTCCTTTTGCGAGAAGTGCTAGAATCAGTGGGAGATTCATGCTTGGAGGCTTCAGGATTTTGTGTTTCTGGGATGATTTCCATGGTGATGTCTTGGGTAGGGTTTGTGTTTGTTTCGGCTTGAATTTGGGTTTTTGGTGAGACAGACATTGGAGAGTAATTTTGATCGGAGTGATGAGAGAGAAGGTAATTTTTGTGTGGAGTGAATTTTGAGGAGGCTGACATTGCTTTTATGGTGGAGGTAACTTGGTGAAGTGAATAAGTGAGGTGTCGCTTGGGAGGTGAAGTGAATTTAGTTGATTTGACACACTTATTTATTGCTTAGGGAAATGTAAACCGTGTTTTATGAGAGTATTGCATTTGGGCTACTTTTGAACAAAAGATAATGATGAATATTGGATGCATTCATCCGAATTTTGTGTTTAGATAAAAAGAATTTGGAATTTTGAAAATTGGATAAACACGAAAATTTATCTCTTGAAATTTATCATTGGAACACACTTGCAAATACAACTTGATACACGGAACAATTCAACAAGGCTCATGCAATCAATTTTGGACTTTCAATATCTATGACTTTCAAATTAACATGCCCTTAGTAAATATTACTCCTGTTCACAACTTGCCTTAACTATGTAATTAAACATATAACACTTGTGCACAGTATACAATAGATTAAGCACGTCAGTTTGAGTTTCATACCTGAGGAAACTTGATGCATTTTTCTTAGTATAACTTAATCATCCCAAGTTCCATTCTCATCTTCTCATGCCTTTCTCTATTCAAGGGCTTAGTTAATATATCTGCAATTTGATTGTCAGTTTGGCAGAAATCTAACTTAATTAAACCCTTCTCAACATTATCCTTAAGGAAATGATGCCTTATATGAATATGCTTGACTCTTGAATGATGGACTGGATCTTTAGATATGCAAATTGCACTAGTGTTATCACAATAGATAGTAATGCAATTAAATTTAATACCAAAGTCACGCAACTGTTGTTTAATCCAAAGGACTTGAGAGCAACAAGCAGCTGCTGCTACATACTCAGCCTCTGCAGTAGACAATGCAACAGTATTTTGTTTCTTGGAACCCCAAGAAACTAGACAAGAGCCAAGAAACTGAACCATACCTGAGGTGCTTTTCCTATTGACTAGGTCACCTGCATAGTCAGCATCTGTGAATCCTCTAAGCATAAAGTCATCACTTCTAGGACAGAACAAACACAAGTCATCTGTTCCTTTGAGGTATCTCAAAATTCTCTTAACAGCCGTTAGATGTGATTCTTTAGGATTAGACTGAAATCTAGCACACAATCCAACACTAAAAGAAATGTCAGGCCTACTGGCTGTTAGATATAGCAATGAACCAATCATACCTCTGTAAGTGGTTTGATCCACACTTGCTCCTTGTGGATCCTCATCAAGTCTTGTTGTTGTTCCCATAGGTGTATGATTTGTCTTGGCATTCTCCATGTTGTACTTCTTCAGAAGTTTCTTGATATACTTCTGTTGGTGAATCATTATTCCTTTATCTCTTTACTTTATTTGAAGTCCAAGGAAGAAATTTAATTCACCCATCATGCTCATCTCAAATTCACCACCCATTAGCTCAGCAAAGTACTTGCACAAACCATTGTTAGTAGCACCAAATATAATATCATCTACATAGATCTGTACAACTAACAAATCAGTTCCTTGAGATTTAAGAAAAAGAGTTTTGTCTACTTTTCCTCTTTTAAAATCATTTTTCAGCAGGAACTTTGAAAGCCTTTCATACCAGGCTCTTGGAGCTTGTTTAAGCCCGTACAGAGCTTTATCAAGCTTAAAAACATGATTTGGAAATTTAGGATTTTCGAAACCTGGAGGTTGTTCAACAAACACCTCCTCATTTAAGAAACCATTAAAAAAAGCACATTTCACATCCATTTGATAGAGTTTGAAACCCATAAAAGAAGAAAAAGCTACTAGGATTCTAATAGCTTCTAATCTAGCTACAGGAGCAAAAGTTTCATCGAAATCAATACCTTCTTGTTGGTTGTAGCCTTTCACAACCAATCTAGCCTTTTTCCTTACAATGGTGCCATGTTCATCAAGCTTGTTCCTGAACACCCGTTTGAGCCCAATAACTTTCTTTCCCTTAGGCTTTGGCTCAAGGTGCCAGACTTTGTTCCTTTCAAACTCATTGAGTTCCTCTTGCATGGCCACTATCCAATCAGCATCTTCCAAGGCTTCTTGATGATTTCTTGGCTCTAGGATGGACAGAAAAGCATGGAATGCACAGTAGTTCCTCATTTATGATCTTGTTTGTGTTCCTTTTCCTATATCACTGATAATGAGATTAGTTGGATGGGAACCTTGATACTTGAATGGCCTGGGTTGAAATTCCCTTGCTGGAACTCCAATTTGAGGAGCTTCTGGTTCTGTTCCCCCTGCTTCTTCTGCTTGTTCCTCATTTACCTGTTCATCGGGTTGGGGAACCTCTCCATTTTCTTGATGATCCTCTTCTAGAGTAGGCTGCTTTTCCTTGGTTTGCTTCTGAGTCTCTTCTTCATCCCTGTCTCTTATCAATCCAATTTCAAAATCATTATCTTCTTCTTGTTCCTGTACACTCACAAATTGATTAACTTCATCAAAGATTATATGAATGCTTTCCTCAACACACATTGAGCTTTTATTGTAAACTCTATAAGCTTTGCTATTAGAGGCATATCCTAGAAATATAGCCTCTTCACTTCTTTCATCAAATTTCCCTAGGTTTTTCTTACCATTATTATGTACAAAGCACTTACAACCAAAGGCTCTAAGATGAGATATGTTTGGCTTCCTTCCCTTGAATAGTTCATAGGGAGTCTTGTTGATGATACTTCTGATTGTTACCCGGTTAAGGATGTAACATGTTGTATTCACGGCTTCAGCCCATAAGTTCCTTGGCAATCCACTTGCAATCAGCATCGTTCTAGCCATTTCCTCAAGGGTTCGATTCTTCCTTTTTACAACTCCATTTTGTTGGGGAGTCCTTGGAGCTGAGAAGTTATGATTCATGCCATTTTCCCTGCAAAACTCATCGAACCTTGAGTTCTCAAATTCAGTTCCGTGATCTGATCTGAGATGGGCTATAGAGTGACCACTGATTTTCTGTATTTTCTTGGCAAAGGCAACAAACTCGTTAAAAGTTTCATCTTTACTTGCAAGAAAAATAACCCAGGTGAATCTAGAATAATCATCAACAATAACCAAAACATATTTCTTTCCACTCCTGCTTTGAATTCTCATGGGACCACACAAATCCATATGGATTAATTCCAAAGGCTTTGTAGTGCTTACCATTTTCTTCAATTTAAAAGATGAACGAACATGCTTGCCTTTCACACATGCATCACAAACTTTGTTCTGTAGGAACTTGATAATAGGAAGTCCCACAACCAAGTTCCTCGACCTCAGTTTGTCCAGTAATGAAAAGCTAGCATGCCCAAAATGTTTATGCCATAGAAGGGGATCATCTTCAACAACACTCAGACATGTAAGGTTGTTCCTTGGGATTAAGTTGAGGTCAATTGTATAAGTGTTCCCTCTTCTTGTTCCTTCTAGAACAACCTTTCTTGACTTGTTGTTGATGATGTTGCAAGAATCAGAAGTAAAACTTACAGAGTTTCCTTTATCACAGAATTGTGATATACTGAGCAAATTGTGCATTAAGCCCTCGACCAGGAACACATTATCAATAGAATGAGATTTAGATCTTCCAATTTTGCCTTTTCCAATGATCTCTCCCTTCTTATTATCCCCAAAGGTTACTGTTCCTCCAGGGTAGTCTTCTAGTGAGAGGAATTTTGATTTATCAACTGTCATATGCTTTGAACAACCGCTGTCGACATACCACGAGTTGTTCCCCCTCACTAGGACCTGCAAGAAAACTAAGCATATTTCTTTAGACGTGGATGCAATATCAGTTTTCTTGACCCACACTTGTTTTACATTTCTTTTATCAGCTTCTTCTCTTACCCTACACTTTCCATAGAGATGTCTAGTCTTACCACAAAAAGTTCATACCTTCATGCTAGGAAGCTGAACATATTTCTTTTGCTTACCTTTCCTCTTGGTCATATAACCAAGGCCTTCAGTTCTTTTTCCTTGAGCTTCAGCTATCCACTTAGGTATGACTTTTGGGTCAATACTTCTATCCTTCCTAGCATTCAGTTCTTATTCAAGTTGATCCTTTTGGGTTTTTAAAGTAGAAAGCTCATTTTTCAAATTTTCAAAATCAACATTGAATTTAAGAAACTGATCGCTAGAGGAACTGCTAGAACTGATATCAGAATTTATGAGCTTATACTGAGTTAGTCAACATTAGAAGAATACTTTCATTCTTAATTCTATCAGCTATCTCAGTTATGTGTTTGTATTTAAAATCAAGTTCTCTTAGTTTGCTTTGAGACTTGGCATAGGCTATTTCCAACCAAACACCATGTTCTTTGCAAACCTTAAGAGCTTTTTCACATTTATTCAACTTCACACATGTATCTCTAAAGAATTCTTCTTCTTCTAGACATATATCTAACAAGACATCTTTAGAGAGAGTTTTAAGCTGTTTAGGATCAAGAAATACCTCTTTCTGGAGTTCCTCAAGGTAAGCCTTTTCATCATCTGATTTGGTCATCAAACAAAGATTGGCCGTCTCCTCTTCTAGTTGGTCCTCATATTCATCTTCACTTTCTGAGTCTCCCCAGGCTTCTATCATGGCCTTCCTCATGGGTTCATTGTTGACTCCAAGGTGTAGCTCATGAGTCATGAGAGAGCCTTTTAGTTGTTCATGTAAAGTCCTTCGTTTCCTGAAGGGCTGTCACCTTAGCTCTCCATCTCTCATCTTGTGGAAGACTTCTAAGAACCTTCCTAACCTGCTCATCTGTAGGAATCTGTCTACCAAGGTAAACCAACTCATTTATGATGTTAGTAAAACGTGTTAGCATCTCTTGAATGGTTTCCTTAGGCTGCATTTCAAATCTTTCATACTTAGCTAAAGGAACTGAAAGATTAACTAAAGGAACTAGAAAATGCAAGAGAGATTTTACGGGGAAAACTCCTTGGCCCTAACAAGGAGAAAAACCACGACCACTTGGGATTTTGGGAAAAGAATCTTCACTATAATAGGGTAAATGATCCTATTACAAGCTAACGACTCAAACTCAAGTTCCTCTACGAACTTGAGACCCTGAGGAACAAGTCACCCAACTTGTTACTCTTCTCTTCTCTTTCTCTCTTCTCACTTCTCTATTCTCTCTTCTCTTTCTCTTCTCTTTCTCACTTCTCTTTCTCATACACAACGTTCACTCGAACTTCCCCATTCCCCAAATTACAACTCGAAAAATGAACAAACTCTGGTATAAGAACATTAATTAAGAGCACTCTAATGAACTTGTGTGGAATTGACACTTGACTCGATTTGAAGCTTGAAAACTTATGTGAGCAAGGGTAAGATTTTCCAACATAAAATTATGAGTTATTTATAGAGCAATAAATGCATTGGAAAACCTTCATTATGCAGCAAATCCACTACGCCACTACTCATACCCACTAAGAAGATCATGTCCCTTGAATTAAGGAACCATGAACTCCTCAATGTATAAAGCCATGACTGATGTAGGCCGCAAGTTTTGGAAAACATGGGAGATTTTATTTTGTTAAATATTATTTCCCGAAAATCAGAAAAAGAAAAGAAAATAAAATAAAATCTTTTTAAATTAAGAAAAAAGATAAACATTTAAATTGCAACAGTTTTCCTAAAAACTAGCATGCATAATATTCTATCCTAAGACCAATTCCACACAGATTTTTCGAGTGTAACTAATTTTCTCATACTTACATAAATCCTAAAATATAAAATTATATTTAGTCTTCATGTTTTCTGATGAAGCTTCAACTCCGTGGCTTCTGTTCCTTGGTAGGAACTTCTCTTCTCTGGTGATGCTTCTTCTCTGAAACTTCTGTTCCCTGAGAGAACCTTCTCTTCTCAAGTCTTCATTTCTGAAGCGCCAGTTCCTGTGAGGGAACCCTTCTTTTTGAATAGCTTTGTTTCTGGCCTTCCTGTTCCTCGTGGTATCTTTGCTCGACACTTAATTCTCCTAGTCTTTGCACTGATCACACATTTAAAAAATCAAACCTCTATTAGTAGGTAAGTAAGTGAGGTTGTGTCATCATCAAAACCATTAAGTCCAACAACACCCTTCTGTCGTCATGCGGTGCAAGACAATTTTTGTGGATTTTGTTTTTATCATATCTTTTGATCCAGAAGTCCAACTAAGTCATATAATATGTCGTTGGAAATCTCTTGAAGTCTACTTTCCAACCCAATTAAAATTAGATTAAAATCATTTGTAGATAAAAAGATATAGCCGAAAGAGTGGAAGGGTGTCAGTTTTGGATAGAGTTTCATATTCCTTTCATATATTTTTCGTTATAGCTCGAAATTAATATTATAATTATCATTGGAAAGATAATTTCAAGATCTATCCAACCATATAAGATTTGGATAAAAGTTATGAGGCACAAAAAAAATATCTTACTGTCTTTGAACATCTTTAAATTCGAATAGAATTAGGATTAAAAAAAAGGAAAGTTTTATTCAATTTCAAATTCTTTGATTTTATCTTTTCAAAAAAGATAATTAAGATCTCATACAAATTTCTAATAAATCCTAATTAGTTTAGGAACAGGATTAAACCTTTGGACCCTCCACATGATCATTGGGTCGTAGGTAAAATCCGGTTTGGGTCCAGTTTAGTATTTTAGCCATAACTTCCTCATTATTCATCAGAATTGGGCTTATAATATATTGTTGGAAAGGATTTTTTTAAGCCGCATATTCTTAGGTGCACACTCATGCACCTAGAAATAGGTGTAACAACAAAAAAATATGAACATTAGCTTTTCAGAAAAGTGAACATTAGCTTTCTTCTCCTCTATTTTTCTCCTTCGTTTTTTATTTTCTCTGTCCTCTGTTTGTTTAATTTTCCCCTTTTTTTACACTTTCTTGATTGAATTTGTTTCTTACAAGATGAAAGTAGTTATTAAGTATGAATTTTTGTGTGAATTTTGATTTTGTGCTTTAATTTCGATTGAGTAAGTTTTATATGAACCTTTGAATTCACAAATTATACTCTGTTTTTTCTCCTTCCTTCTTTAATTCCTTTTTTCCTCTGTTTTTTTTTTCTATTTTTCTCATTTTTTCGATTTAACGATTGAATCTGTTCCTCACAATATGGAATTGGTTATTTATCTGATTTTTTTGAATTCATATGAATTGAATTTTTTTAGCTTCGATCAATTTCATCTTTGTATGAATTTCATCTGATTTTCTGCATTTAATTTATCAATGAACATAATCATGCAAAATATGAACATATGCATCGGTTCCCTTAAATATGAACATTACCTTTTCAGAAAGTGAACATAGGCATAAAACATATGAACATATGCATTTCAGAAAGTAAACATAACAATTCAAAATATGAACGTAAGCATTGGTTTCCTTAAAGTGAATATAATCATTTAAAAGGTGAACATATGCGTAAAAAATATGAACATATGCATTTAATAAAGAGAACATTTGCATAAACAGACTTAATGAGGATATTTATGAACAATAAATATTTACTATGAATATTTACATTATGAACATATAAAATATTATTATGAATATAAGGCATTTAATTATGAACATAAAAAATTGAAGAAATAAAAAATAATATGATTATGAAACATATGCATCATAAGTATTAAAAATATGAACACATGCATTCAAAATATGAACATATGCATTGGTTCATTTTTGAATGCGTATGAACATAATTAAGCATTTCATAAGGTGAACATATACATAAAAATAATGAACATATGGATTTAGAAAGTGAATATAAGCATTTAAGAAAGTTTACAAAAGGATTCAAAATATGAACATAAGAATTAAAAATACGAACATATGAATTTTGAAATGTGAACATAAGGTATCTGTTTGATTTCACTAATTTTTTTATTACAATTCCAATAAAAAAAATCGAACAATAGAGTGTCGAAAAATATTTAAAAAAATTAAGTGATAATCATATAAATTCAAACATAATTAAGTGAAGATTACATAAAATTGCCTTTTTTTTAAAGGAGGATCCTTTTGATTTTGTATCTCTTCTCTAATGTCCATTGATGTTTTTGCAGTTTTTTAATGAGAGAAAATGAAATAGAGAAAGTGAAAAAGAGGAGAGAGAAAATCATATAGAAGAAGAGTTTTGAGTTTGGAAGTGATGTTACATTTATTGGGTGTGGGTGGGTGTATTGCAGTTTTCGTGTTTTTTAGTTTTAGGGCTTTTTTTAATTGGGTAGTGTGTAATTGGGCTTTTGGGTTGACTTATTACACCTATCTTAGGTGCACAAGGGTGCACCTTAGACTAATTATTTTCAAGCCCCATCCAATTACACTATTATTGGACCCATATCATGGACCAAACTAAACTGAAATGCATGTTTTTTCATAAATAGGTGAGAAAATAAATATTTTCAAAAATAGAAAGAAGAGATATTTTTAATAAAATCATCCTCATCACTAGACTTTTCACACTTTTTCTTTGTTCGATAATCAAATGACATGAAAGGTATTCGTCACTGGGTTTGATTTAAGGAGACACAAATTGGTGTCTACACCAGCTAACCATGGATTCGGAAGTGGCTGTTAACTCTTAAACTATTCCTATTTCTCCTTTTTTTTTTCTTCACATTATTCGAAGGGGCAACAGTATGATTAGTAAAGAGAGATTGGAGGAAAACTATTAACCATAACTAGATGAGGCCCGTGCGATGCACGAAAATATTTGAATTTTTTAAAAAATATATATATATATATATGCTAAAAATAATTATATATTTAGATAAAAAAAAACCTGATATCAAAAGATAATATTTTATATTTAATTAATTTAAACTGGAAAATCTCATTCGCCAACTTTTGTTACGTGTCCTTTAAATTATTTAATTCTAAAAGAAATTAATAATCTCGTATTTAATTGGCTACCATTAAAATTTATTATCCTATGTGACACACTAAAAAAATTAAATCCTACATGGCTCTCTAAAAACTCACGATTTGTTTGAATTTTTTTTAAAATAATTTTATTTTATTTGGTTTTTATGTACTAAAATTTGTTATATATTTAGATAAAATTCCTAACATTAAAAGATAATATTTTATATTTAATTAATTTAAACTAAAAAATCTCATTTGCCAATTTTGCTTACGTGGCATTTGAATTATTTAATTCTAAAATAAATTAATAGTCTGTTATTTAATTGGTTACAACAAAAATTTATAATCCTACATGGCGCGCTGAAAAAATTAAATCTTACGTTGCTCTTTAAAAACTCGGGAAAAAACTCTCATTTATGTGTATACTAGTTTTGTTCCCCGTGCGATAAGGATAAATTTTTAATCTATATATCAAATTTTAAAATATATCATTGATACAAAATTAGTTAGGAATTGATTATTTTTGTGACGATTTGCTTTCTAGTGGCTTATGCATGTAATGACTAATAATATTTTGGTAGAAATGTTCAATTTAATACATTAAAAAAATAAAAAATTAGCAAAAAATAAATTAAATGATATAAATGTTCAAAGCCTGTTGGATTGACCCAAATCCAAAACTTTAGTCAAGGGTTGAACATTTCTTGACTCGTAACCTTAGGGATGGCAATTCTAAATGGATATCCGCAAATCCGATCCACCCGAAATAAATAAAGGGACGAAAATCCGCATTATATGGATGAAGGGTGGGTGACGGATAAATCGGGTGACGGATCGGGTCGGATTCCGGTGGGATCCATTTTATTCGTCACCCGATCCGTCATCCGTTTATCATCCGATCCGCAGTTCATCCGTATATATATAAAAAAAAATTGCCAATTTTCTTATATACTACTCCGTAGTATACTACATTATGTATGTACTATATATTTCTAAAAAAAATAAATATTTTTAAAAATTCTTTAATTTTATTTTAAAAAATATAAAACCTCCCTCAATTCCCAATTATGTAGTACCGAAATTCATGATTATTATTATTTTATCATTATTATTATTATTGCTATAGTTTGGAATAAAAATTTAATTAATGATTTACTTTTTAAGTTTGAAATTGGCTAAAAGTTATATATATATATATATATATATATATATATATATATATATATATATATATATATATATATATATATAACGTAATAGATTTTATAGTTAGAGTAGGATTATAATTATCACCAGCTAAGCATCCGATCCACTTTCATCCGCGGATGACGGATGGATCGGATGCGGGTGATGGGTTTTGCGGGTGAAGGGTGGATCGGGTGGAGCGGGTTAATTCGGGTGGATGCGGGTGGAGCTCCATCCGACCCGAATCCGATCTGTTGCCATTCCTACGTAACCTTAAGTGACCCAATTCGAGATGACTCATAACCCGAACTAATTAATTGGTCTACATAGTAATGAAATTTTATTAAATTGTGAAGTATATTATTTTAACCGATTAGTATATATTATAAATGGATGTTTTATGCATTGAACTACTTCCTTCACTCCAAAAAATATTATGATATAATAAATAAATTTATATGATAATTTTTGAGAATTATAATCTAATAATTTTTTTTGAATAAAATTATAATTCAATTTGTACATATGCAATATTGGTATTTTATCGAAAAGAAAACTCTAAACTAACAATTTTATCTTAAAATTATATCAAAATAGAATTTTAAACCTTTTTATATTATGAGGATGATTTAAATCTATCCAACATGGCGCGATACTTGACAAGTTGGCAAAAAGTTGGAACGTTAAGTGTTGCTGCCTCATGACTTGCTAAAAGTTATATATATATATATATATATATATATATATATATATATATATATATATATATATATATATATATATATATATATATATATATATATATATATATATATATATATATATATATATATATCGTAAAGCCAACCAAGTTGTTGACTGGCTTGTATTGAAGTGGATTTAAATCATCGGTTTATGTTCTTTAAGGTGGTCTCTTCGAACCATCATGCTAACTTATTTATTGAAGGACTTGGGACTTACAAATTTCTTAAATAGACCTGGTTCACACTAATTTATTGTGGACCACTAACATTAGAGACAATATGATTGTTTTATTAATAAAAAAAAAAGTCACTATGTTAAAATAAACGGAAATTTCATCAAATGCCCCTGAGTTATTTTTTTATTCACCATATACCCATGAAAATTTTCAAATTCACCATATACACTTGAGTTTCACAAAAATGTCACCAAATGCCCTTAATGACTAACGGTGGTTAATTATGTTAGTCATTAAGGTTAATTATACCACGTGGCATGCTGCAATTGGTTCTCTATTAATTAATTATTTAATTAATTTAATTAATTACTTAATTTATATAAAAAAAAACAAAAAAAAAAATTAAACCCACCCCCAGCCACCCCCTCCCCTACCAAACCAACCCCTTACCAACGGCCGCCGATGGTCCCCCTACCCCTAGCCGAAACCGGTCGCAAGTGGTCCCTATCCGCCGGCGAGGCCAGCCCCCCCACCCTCAACACCTCCTCCCTTACCCCCTTACCCCACGACACCCGAAATCCTCCCCTAAAACCCCTCTCCATCCTTTGAAACCCCCCCTCCTTCGCGGCCGGCGTCCAAACCCCCTCCCCGGCACCGGCGAACCTTTTTCGCCCTACCCCCCGCCATCTCCACCCCATTTCCCCCCTATACCACCACAAAAAAAATCGAAAAACCCCCAAATCAAAACCCTAGATTTTGATTTGGGGTTTTTTCGATTAAGGGGTTTAACGGGTTTTGGGTGGTGGTTTAGGGTAGAAATGGGGTGGGGATGGCAGGGGGTGCAGTGGGGCAAAAAAGGTTCGTCGGGGAGGGGAAACAGAGGGAGATTGCCGGCACCGGTGTAGGGGAAGGGGTGGGAGCTGGCGGCCGGCGCCGTCTGGCAGGGGCTGGGTTGGTGGTGGGGCGTTGGGGTGGGGTGGGTCTAGGGTGGTGGGGTATTTTTTTTTAATTTTTTAATTTTTAAAGTTTTTTTTAATAATTAATTAAATAATATTACAATAACCAATTAGAGGCTGCCACGTGGCATATTAGTCATTAATGACTAACGGTGTTAACCGCCGTTAGTCATTAATGACTAACGGTGACATTTTTCTTAAACTCAGAAATATTTGGTGAATTTAAAAATTTTGATGGGTATTTGGTGAATAAAAAAATAACTCAGAGGCATTTGGTGAAATTTTCGTAAAATAAAGGTTATTACGTTGAAATAAAAGTCAGTGTGACATTATAAAAGTTATAAGAGGTTAATTTTTTTATGAAATTTTTAATGTAATGGTCAATATGAATAATAAAGATCACTATGTTAAAATGAGGTCACTATTCAACATAATGTCGTACTTTAAATTCATAATAACATAAAACGTCACACAAATTAAAAAAAATGTTATTATGTTAAAAATAAGGTTATTATAATATAATTACGGGTCACTATATTGAATATAATGTCAGTTAGTAATGTGGTCCTGGTCCATGCAAGATTTTCTGTTTAGGACTTGGGAGGACGGATTATTACGAGGAAGGTTCTAGGCTTTGGCGGCTTAATTACTTGTTGTGGTCTCTTTGTTTTTGACGTTTTTTGTTTATTTTTTTTTTGTCTTATTATTTTCTAGATTTGTTATTAGTTTCTCTTGTTTTTTCATAACTAGAGTGTACCCGTGCAATGCACGGGATATTTATTTTACAGAATGAAATAAAAAATAAATCTAAAAATAGAAAAAAATCAAAAAATACGGGAAGTTGATTTTGATACAGTAACTAACTGTTATAACACCGTGTGTGCAACTATTATGAGAGTTATTTTATCAGTCCTATAGGGGTTATCCATTCAATGTTATAGAGGTAACCATGTTAGTGTTATAAGGGTTACACCATGAGGGTTATAGGAGTGACTAGTCTTTTGCAACCACTATTTTTTATCTTTTGCAAGTAGCTATTCGGTGAGGCCGGTCGCGTAAATAGCGTGCAATACATTTTTTTTTTTGTTTTGATGATTAGGGAAGTATGGGTGTGTTAAATCTATAGAGGTTACATGTTCTTTGTTATAGGGGTTACGTAGTTAGTGTCATAGGTCTATTTTTGATCTTTTGCACGAAGCTATTCGGTGAGGCCATTCGCCCAAATAGCTTGCTGTACATTTTTTTTTTATGTTCAGGGGAGTGGAAATTGTTTGTAGGATAGTCCACAAAAAATATGCATATAATTAAAGGGTCGGGGATTTAGAGTGCTATGATAAAAAATAAAACAAAGTGAAATGTTAGTATTGTTTTTATTTATTATTGCAATTCCTTGAAAATAATACAAAAAAAAAAGGTGCAGTGGGATGGTTAGTTATTATCCTTATTGATGTTATTATTTTTTAAGTTATAAAATAAATAAATAATATAGTGGGATGGGTACTTGGGTAGTTATTGGTTTGTAAAAAAAAGTATTTTTTTTTTTAAAAAAAAAGTAATTTTTTTTTTAAAAAAAAAAGTAATTTTTTTTTTAAAAAAAAATCAAATCAAATGCATGAGATTTGAATATTGGTGATTCGGAGGGTTGTGGTGAATTGACTCTACAATCATATAACTAATATATATAAAGCTAAACTTTTAGCCAGGTCACGACGCTGCGACACTTGGCGTTCTAGTTTTTTCGCCAAGTGTCGCGCCACGTTGGATAGATTTAAATAGACCTCATAAGATAAAAATAGTTAATTTAAAATTATATTTGGATTGAATTTTAGGATAAAATTAGTTTTATTTTCTATAAAATACCAATATTTCAAATGTGCAAATTTAATTATAATTTTACTAAAAAAAATTATTAGATTATAATTCTTAAAAGTTAATAAATTATTTTTTGTATCATAATATTTTTTGGGCAAAGGAAATAATTCAAAGCATAAAACATACATTTATAATATATACTAATCGGTTAAAATAATATACTTCAATCGTATAAAGATTAAAATTTATTTTATAATTCTATAAATAAACCCGGGCATCGCACGGACACAAAACTAGTTATATATAAGATTTAATAAACAAAAAAATAACGATTTTATATCATTCTTCACAATTAAGAAAGACACTCTAATTATAAATCATAAACTAGTAAATAAATAAATCATTAAGAGAAAGAAGTCAAAAAGAACAACCCCTCAAAACATACCCATCTTCATTTTATTCAATTTCACTTTTTTAATTTTTAGTTTTCTTTACGTCGCTTTTTCTCACCAAAAACCATGATTATTGATCATCAACAATCAAATTCCGACGACATTCGTTCTCATCTTCCCAAACAAGTTACACATTTTAACTCCGAATATAATAACAACAAATCTGGATTACAATATAATGGAGAAATCAATATTGACTACGACAAGGTATGATTTCTTTCAAATTATCTGTCATATTTTTGGGTTTTATATTTTTATTTTTATTTCTTTTTATTTTTAAACTAAGTTCTTTTTACACCAATTTGGTTTATTAGATGGTGTAGTGTAATTCTTGTTCATATTGTATGATTTGAGATTTTCATGGACCCTTTCTCTTATGGTGTTGAAGCATAATGGTTTTGATGATGAGGAAGTTGAACTAAAAGCAAACTCAACTAATAAAGATTCTCTAGTGTGTGATTAGTCAAGGTATAGAATAATCTTGGCGATTGAAGAACCATCTGAATCTAAGAAGACATGAAGAAGATCTTTATTGAAGAAGTTAAACAAATCAGAGAAAGAGTTATCTAACAAGAGCTAAGTTCCCTAACAGGAACGTTCCCTAACAGGAACTTGAAGACTAGCAGTTAAGTTTTTTGTTGGAACTTGATATGCTTGGAGCCCAAGTAATTTACCTGATCAGAGTGCGGCGAAGCAATAATAGTTAAGGTTTTATTCTTAGAAATTATTGTTAATATGGTAAGTAGGTTAATGCACGAAATTTATTAGAAACGTGATAAGTTTGCTTGGTAAATAAAATAAATATGGAGAATAATAAAAGATAGATTTTAGGAAAAGATTTTCTAAAAAGATTATTTTTCTCTAAAGTCGGTTTATTAAGAAAGATAAGTATTATTCTTAATAAATATCTTTTTATACTTATTTTCGGAAAAGATTTTATTTCACTTGATTTGCTAAAACCGTGTTTAAAAGATAAGTTAAGTTAACATATTTATCTTTTTAGAAAACCTACTTTCTATACAAGTGTTACTTGTATAAATAGTAGAGAACAAAATGAATTAGGTTTTTGTGAGTTTATGCGTGGAGAAATCACAGTGCCTTAATTGAGTAAGTTTACCAAGCTTTTAACTTATCATATTAGTTTCGGATTTCGTGCATTGCTTACCTATCATAATAGGTGTCTTATATTTGTATTGGTTGGGTTATTTAGGTGATATCTATAGTTTATATTACATACAGTTTTGTGTTAGCTTCTTGGTGAGGCTGTGAGTTTTGTACTGGGGTGGTACGAGTGTTTTGTGCTTTGGCAGCACGTGTAGTGCTTTGGTGGTACGAGTGAATCTAAGTGTGGTGCTTAGATTGGGTAGGATAGGGTCCTATCAAGTAGCAAGTCCAGTGAGGAACTTGTGAAATAAAGGTCTGTGTCTAATAGGTTGTAACGTGGTGTTTGTCATATTATAGTGAAGTGTTTTGTGTTTGAAATCCCTAAGGTAGGGTCGAGGTTTTACTTCCGGTTGGGCCCTGGAAGGTTTCCTCGTAAAATCTGTGTGTTTTCTTAAGTTCCTATACGCATTGTTTATTTATCCGCAAAAAGTAGTCTTTAGGAACTCTATACAATTCACCCCCCTCTTGTATTAATCGTCTCAACTAACAATTGGTATCAGAGCAAGGTACTCTCGTATAAGCGAATAACTTTGCTGAGTAAGTTCCTGGAGAGATGAATTACAAAGAGAAACTTGAAGAAGGGTATTTTACCCAACGTCCACCCATGTTCAATGGTAAGTTCTACAACTACTGGAAGAACAGGATGAAGATCTTTATTAAGGCAGAAAATTACCAGGTTTGGTGTGTTATTGAAGCTGGTGATTTTGAAATAACCATAACCAATGAAAATAAAGAGGTAGTTCCTAAACCTATTTCTAATTATGATAAAGAAGATTATCAGAAACTTGAATTGAATGCTTTAGCCATAAAGTATTTGCATTGTGGACTTGGACCTCATGAACATAATCGTATCATGGGATGCAAGTCTGCTAAACAGATTTGGGATCTACTAGAAGTAACTCATGAAGGTACAAATGAGGTAAAACGTTCTAAGATTGATTTGTTGATGTCTAGATATGAAAGGTTTGAAATGCAATCAGAGGAAACTATAGAGGAAATGTTTACTAGGTTCAATGATATTATTAATGAACTGAATTCCCTTAGCAGGCACATTCCGATTGATGAACAGGCTAGGAAGATCTTGAGGAGTCTACCACAAGATGAACGATGGAGATCAAAGGTGACTGCTATGCAGGAAGCTAAAGACTTCACAAAGTTCAACATGGAACAACTAGCTGGATCATTGATGACTCATGAACTACATTTGAGTTCCAATTCTGAAAGTTCCAAAAACAAGAGTCTGGCTCTTAAGGCTCAAGACTCAGAGGAATCAGATGCTGATGAGGAAGAAATGGCAATGCTAGTCAGAAAGTTCAAAAGGATGATGAACTACAAGAAGTTTGATTGGAACAAGAAATATGCAAGTTCCAGAAACACAACTTGTTTCAAGTGCGGCTCGAAAGATCACTTCATTAAAGATTGTCCACTACCAGACAGTGAGAAAGGAAAGACTAAGAGCAAGGAGCAATCCAAAGAGTCAAGAGTCTACAAGCCTTACTTCACCAAGGACAACATGAAGAAAACCATGTTAGCTGCTTGGGGAGATTCAGATTCTGAGGAAGAGGAAGAACAACCACCAGAGGAAACTGCCTATCTATGTTTGATGGCCAAAATTGATGAGAAGGCAAAACTGAAGGAACTAGAGTCTGAGGTATGGTATTCTCAAAAAGAACTTAGACATTTCTCTAAAGAAAACTTAATATTAACTGTCTTGGTAATTCAAGAAGAACTTAAAGATTTGCGTAAAGCTAAACATAAAAGTGATGAAGCTTTGGTTACTTTTAAAGAAAACAATCAGTGCGTTGATAATCTGAAATTTGATATTCAATATAGATTCTTTAGTCTGTTTGATGATAATAATTATTTAAAAGAAACTATAGACAGGTTAAAACATGATAACATAATGTTGAATGTGGAACTATCCTTGATGAAACTCTGTCTTAATGCCCCTGATTCTGAAGTTCCTCCACTTGCTCAATATCCGAATTTTGAAAAACTAAAATCTGACTTAGAAAATATAAAAGCGGATAAAGCAAGACTTGAGGGGGAACTTGAGAAAGCCAGGAAAGGCAAACAACCTATAGATTACAGAGTTCCTGACTGGATCACCAAAGCTCAAACCAAAAGAACAGAAGGTTTGGGTTTCAAAAAGAAGTTCCAAAAGGAAAAGAAGTATGTTGACCTGCCTAGTAGTATAATTTGTTATTTCTGTGGGAATACTGGACACAAACAAGTTAAGTGTCCAGTAGAAAGAAAAGAGTACACAGAAAAACAAAAGGCATGTAGAACAAATTTGGATCGAAAAGAATAAACCTACTGTTGTTACACAGGAACCCAATGAAACCTGGGTTCCTGAACCTAATGCTTGATTTGTCATGCAGGTTCTAGTGAGGGGGAACAACACTTGGTACCTCGACAGTGGTTGTTCTAAGCACATGACTGGAGACAAATCTAGATTTCTCTCACTGGATGCCTACTATGGAGGAAATGTGACCTTTGGTGATAACATGACAGGAGATATAGTTGCTATTGGCAAGGTAGGAAGGTCAAGTTCCCATGCAATTGATAATGTATTTTTGGTCGAGGGTCTCAAACACAACTTGTTGAGTACTTCACAATTTTGTGACAAAGGTAACTCCGTAAGATTTACTTCTAATAAGTACATAATCATTCACAATTACACTGGGAACATCATCTTAGAAGGAACTCGTAAAGGAAACACATATGTTGTTGATCTTAACGAAGTTCCTAATAGCAGCTTAACATGTCTTAGTGTCATTGAGAATAATCCTTTATTATGGCACAAAAGACTTGGACATGCAAGCTTTACTCTACTAGATAAACTGAGATCTAAGGAACTAGTGGAAGGACTTCCATGTATCAAGTTCTTGTATGACAAAGTGTGTGATGCTTGTGTTAGAGGAAAACAGACTTGAGTTTCTTTTAAGTCCAAGAAAATGGTAAGTACCAAAAAACCGTTGGAACTTGTTCATATGGATCTATGTGGTCCTATGATAATCCAAAGTAGAAGTGGTAAGAGATATGTTATGGTTATTGTTGATGACTTTTCAAGGTTTACTTGGGTTTTCTTTCTTGTGAGTAAAGATGAAACGTTTGATGAATTTGTAGCTTTTGTAAAGAAAGAACAGAGAAGAACAAGTAATCCATTGATACACCTCAAATCAGATCATGGCACAGAATTTGAAAATTCGAAATTTGATGAATTCTGCACTGAACATGGAATGGATCACAACTTCTCTGCCCCTAGGGCCCTTCAACAAAATGGAGTGGTGGAACGCAAGAGCAGAAGTCTTAAAGATATGGCTAGAACAATGTTGATCTCAAGTAGCTTGCCTAGGAACTTCTGGGCAGAAGCAGTGAATACATCATGCTATATTCTTAACAGAGTATCAGTTAGAGCCATTACCAACAAAACTCCTTATGAGCTGATCAAAGGGAGAAAACCTAATATTTCTTATTTTAGATCTTTTGGTTGTAAATGTTTTGTTCATAATGATGGTAAAAGGAACTTGGGAAAGTTTGATGAACGTAGTGATGAGGCTGTATTCTTAGGATATGCCTTTAATAGTTAAGCATATAGAGTTTATAATAAAAGGACAATGTGTGTTGAAGAATCTGTACATATTATATTTGATAAAACTGAACAGTCTTTAAATGATGTACAAGAGTGTGATAATGATTTTGAAATTGGACTTGTCCGCAAGACAGATTCAGATGAAAAATCAACATCATTGCAGAAGCAGCAAGTGGAAATTGGTGAGCAAACGAATCTGGAAGAAAATGAAGAACCAGAAACAGAGAATGCTCCAGGAACTCCTGCTCAAGAACAAGATCAAAATCAGAATAAGGAGAATCCTGTTGAGGTTCCAATTGAGACTCAAGAACAAGTTCTTATAGAAGAACCAGTCAACAATGATCAGGAAAGATTGTATCCAGTGAAGGACTTTACACCTAAACGATGGAAACATCAGAAATCACATCCTGTTGATGCAATCATGAGTGATATTACAAAAGGAACTCAGACTAGATCTCAGCTTAGGAACTTCTGTGTATTCTATGCATTCCTTTCTTCTATGGAACCTAAGAATTATGTTGAAGCTTTAACTGACGCAAACTGGATTAATGCTATGCAAGCTGAACTAAATGAGTTTGAAAGGAATAAAGTATGGCATCTGGAACCTAGACCCAAAGATAAGAAGACAATAGGTCTAAAGTGGGTGTTTAGGAACAAGCTAGATGAGCATGGTATTATTGTCAGAAATAAAGCAAGACTGGTTGTACAAGGTTTCAATCAACAAGAAGGAATAGATTATGAAGAAACATTTGCTCCAGTAGCCAGGTTAGAGGCTATTCGCATACTTATTGCTTTTGCTGCTTATATGGGATTCACGTTGTTCCAGATGGATGTAAAATGTGCATTTCTAAATGGTTTTCTAAATGAAGAAGTCAATGTGGAACAACCTCCTGGATTTGAAAACCCAGAGTTCTCAAACCATGTCTACAAGCTTGACAAAGCTCTTTTTGGGCTGAAGCAAGCTCCTAGAGCATGGTATGAAAGATTGTCAAAGTTCCTATTACAAAATGGTTTTAAACGTGGCAAAATAGATAAAACTTTGTTTTTAAAATAAAATGGAACTGACATTTTAGTTTTACAAATTTGTGTTGATGATATTTTGTTTGGTGCAACTAATGAATCCTTGTGCAAGTATTTTGCTGACCTTATGAGTGGAGAATTTGAAATGAGCATGATGGGAGAATTAAATTTCTTCCTCGGACTGCAAATAAAGCAATCTGAGAAAGGAATCATGATCCATCAACAAAAGTATATCAAGGAACTGATCAAGAAATACAAACTTGAAAATGCTAAGACAAATGATACTCCAATGGGTATTGCAACCAGATTGGATGATGATTCATCTGGAACTTGTGTTGATCAACCTATGTACAGAGGTATGATAGGATCTTTACTTTACTTAACAGCTAGTAGATCTGACATATCTTTCAGTGTAGGTTTGTGTGCCAGGTTCCAAGCAAACCCAAAGGAGTCTCACCTGAAAGCAGTAAAGAGAATCCTTAGATACTTGAAAGGAATTGATGACTTGTGTCTCTTCTATCCTAGAAGTGACTCATTTGATTTACATGGCTTTACTGATGCTGACTATGCAGGTGATTTGGTGAATAGAAAAAGCACTTCAGGAATGGTACAATTCTTAGGACCTTGTTTAGTTTCTTGGGGTTCCAAGAAGTAAAACACAGTTGCTTTATCTACAGCTGAAGCTGAATACGTGGCAGCAGCAGCATGTTGCTCACAAGTACTTTGGATAAAACAACAGGTTAGAGATTTTGGTCTTATTTTTTAATGTGTACCTATCTACTGTGACAACACAAGTGCCATATGTATTTCTAAAGATCCAGTTCAGCACTCTAAGGTAAAACACATCCACATTAGGCATCACTTTCTAAAAGATAATGTGGACAAGGGATTATTAAATTGGAATTTTGTAATACGGAATATCAACTTGCAGATATTTTGACCAAACCCTTGAACAGAGAAAGATTTGAGAAATTGAGACTGGAACTTGGAATGATCAAGCTGAATTGATTGCTTCTGAAGTTCCTAGATATGGCAAAGTAAAAAATAATGGAAATAGAGCAAAAAGAGCATTTAGCACAATCTTGGTGTGATAAGCATAACTGAAGTGTCACCATTGTTAACTACCAAAGGTAAGTTCATTAAATTGCTTAACTGTGTTAGTTATTAAATATATACATTGCACATATGTAAAAAGCGTGTTCCAATTGTGTATTAATAGAAAGTTTCTTTTAAATTAAATGAATTTGAAAAGAAAAGTTTTAGAAAGATTCATCCAGTAATTTCGAAATTGGAAAATTAATTGAATTTGTTCAATTAATGACTGAATAGTGAAACCCCTTAAATTTCTTCACACCGCTTCATTAATTATAAAAGCTGATTTCACCCACTTCTTTCACCTCACTGTCAAATCAATTAACTTCTTCTCAGTAAAAAAACCCTCTTGAACTTTAAAACCTTCTCCAGATCAACAATGGTCATCATTGCTGAAATTGTCTCCTTAGAAAACTCTCAACACTCCGAAAATACCATTCAAGAAGAAACATCTCCTTTAGCCATGGTGAACTACAAGTCATCTTCTACTTCCAAAACTCCTGCAAACCCTAAAAACTCACCTCCGAAACCTAAAGAAGTTGAAAGTAAGAGTGATCAAGGAGAATCCTCTGTCTCAAGTATTCTTCAACGGCTAAAAGAGTGGAAAGAGAAGAAACAAAGTGGGAAGTCTCTTGAAGAGCAAATTGAGGAAGTTGACGATTTTGCTCAAGGTAAAAATTCAGAAGAGACAAAAGAAGAGGAGAACCAAGAGGAAGAAGAGATGAGTGAGGGAGAAGAAGATAAAGAAGATGAGAACAATTCCGAAAATGAAGAATCTGAAAAGGAAGATGAAGAAGAGGAGGTAACTGATCAAGCGGAACTTGAGTCACAGGCAGGAAGGTATGTTGTAGGACACCGCGTTGATCTAGTTTGGTGTAGGAAAGCAAGGTTTTTAGAATTTGTTGATTTAATTAAGTTCCAAGGTTGGGAATTCTTGCTATCAAGAGTTTCAGCAAATTATCTGTATCCTGTTGCTATGACTGATTTTTGTCAAAACTTTCAAGCAAAATTAGGGGTAATTTCCAGTATAGTTGATGGGGTAAAAAATGAATTAAATATTTGTTGACTCGAATGAACAATACAAGAGGGGGGGTGAATTGTATTATTGAGGAAGTAGGATAATTTTTGCGGAATTCTTAAAGAAACTTAAACAAAACTTTAAAGTGCAAGAGAGATTTTACGTGGAAAACTTCATGGCCCTAATCAAGAAGAAAAACCACGACCACAAGGGATTTTAATCGCAACTCTTAATAATAATAGGGAAAACGACCTATTAAAAATTAAGACTTCTAAACTCAAGCTCCTCTACGAACTTAAGTTCCCCCTCAACTGATCCCTCAATCAGTTGATCTCTCAAATCTCTCTCTTTCTCCTTGATTCACTCAAAGCAATTTCACACTCTAGAGTTTACCCAAACTCTACCCCAATACAACTCAAGATTAAAACTTCTAAGATTCTAAGTACAAAGACAATCAAGGACTTAAGTGGATTTTTGACTCTTTTAGAAAAGCTAGGAATCGCACTACTACATTTTTGACCAAATGCAACGGCCTAATAAAGGCTAATGCAACGGTATTCTAATTTTCGTTGCAATAGAGTAGGCTATTGCCACGGATTTAACACTAATGTTCTTAGAGGTATAGCTATTGCCCGGCTGTAAAGAACCGTTGCAATAGCCTAGCTGTTTTAACATAAATGAGAGCTATTGCAACGACATGTGTTGTATCATGAAAATATAGAATAAGCGCGCATTTCTTCCCTCTATTTTTTTCACCAAATAGTTTGAACACGTTCTTCCCTCTATTCTCAATTCTCACGTACAGAAAGACATACAGTACCTTTCAATACCCCTTTTTCTCCATTTTCCCCATTGTCAATTTCTCACCATTTTCCCCATCTTCTCAGATCTCATAACTTCAATTCTCCAAAAATACTTCAAATTTTGAGACGAAAATAACGAAAAAAATACTCCAAAATTGTAAGAAGAAAATAAGAAAAGAAATCACGAAGGCGGCACTCCGGCGGTGGTGGCTGATAGCGGCACATGCGGCCTCAATTTCATCTTGCATGTCCCTTCCTTGAGCTGATTGCTCGAAATTCTCTTCAAGGTATTCAACGAATTATAGTTTTGGGTTAATTAAATTTGAAGTTTTTGCTTTTGTGTTTGGAAATTTGTATTTGATGCCATGGAAGATGAAGTTTCTGCTCTATTAACTCTTAGAATTAAACGGCTAATGGATTTTGTTTAGCAAATTTTATTTTTTTATTTTATTTTTTTTGAAACCTAGAAGTACTGAATATTGATTGTATTGGAGTAGTCTAATGGGGTTTTTTGGGGGAATTTCATATAAATGGATATTAAGAAGATATAATGATTTGGGGTGGCTGATTTGGTTAATGGGGTAAGACTTGTTCTTTTTTTTTGGCTGATTTCGTTTAGCAATATCAAACAAGTCAAACAAGTTAAGACAGCAGGGAGTCAAAGTTCAATGGAGACGAGTTGTGTGCAATAACCTTGCTTCTCCTAGAAGCATCTTTTTTCTCTGGTTAGCTAATTGGAATAGGCTGCTAGCATGAAACCGGGGAAAGTTAGGGGATGAAATAGATGAATAAACAAAACAGCTTTCTTTCAGTTTCATCACTTTCATATAGTTGTTAAACAACATCAATAAAATATTCAGAATATAAGCCATTCCAGCACAAATGTCAAACAGCCAATGCTCCTAGTTGCACCTACAATAATGTACAAGAGTATTCATCCGTTCATGGTATCATGCAGCAAGTAAATATCCAAATAGGTATATGTCAGAGGGAAGGTGTTTTTAATTTGCAGTTCTCAATGCTTATCCTAGAGGCCTAGACACTTTGACAAAAGAACAGGGAGGGAAATATAAGGTTTTGAATAATTGTTATTAGATTTGTGTATTTGATTGCTTGATTTAAAAAAGGCAAAGTACAGAGATATATATACAAGTTTGCATGCGGTTGTTAGCATAACCACTGCTATATTATACTCCTACAAACTAGCGTAGTAATCAAAGACTAACAACTTACATAAGACTAAGCGTAAACCTAATATCTAGGCTAAATATATTATTGAAGATAAGAATGGAATAAAACAGAATTTATCCTTTAACAGGAAAGGGGAGTAAGTAAACAATAATTATCACCATCCATAGCATCAGTCTCATTTTGGAGAATATCATACATCAGGATCAAGGAAAGTCTAATAAGAGTTGAGACCAGACAGAAGGTACCCCGATTATGGATCTAAAGTCAATTCACATGATCACCTTTACGGGAACATTGTTTGGATAGAGGGATAAGGGATGTAATTTCCCTAATTTGGATGGTATATTATGTAGGTGAGAGAAATGAAAGGGAGGAAATTTGTTTATATATTCTTTGAGAAACAAAATTCACCAAAATTGGGAAGATGTGGAAAGAAAATGGGAATAAGACATTCGATTAACATGAAACGACAATATTACCTTTACCAACATCTTAATTTTCTCCCATTAACACTTGAGTTCTTCCAAAAAAAATAACTCCTTTTTCATTTTCTTTGTCTTTGTCTCTCTCTTAGATAAGAAACCTAGATTCACAATTGACATTCTAAATTGTCATGACTTCCCCAATTTCAAATCAAGAATTTTGAAGATGAAACTACCTACATATATTAAACCTCAGTTAAGAGATTAACAAATATTTCAGGAGTGAAGAAAACTTTTTATCACACCCAGCCATCAGTAATGGTAGTATTTTGTGGTGTTGTTGGATGATGAACTTCACCTTCAGGTGAATGTCTTTGTGGAAGTGGCAAAGGATCTTTGGTGTTGTAGGCAGCAGTAAATGATAAAGAATCGCATTTTTTGGGGCTCCAATTTGGTGGGTTTTCTTCTTCTGTTGATGAAGAAAAGCAAGTTCAAATGGATCAACTATTCTCTATAATAAGACAAAAAAGTTCGTTTCCCCTCAGATTTTCTTCCTTCCTCTCCCCTCCAAGTTTTCTTCGTTCCCTTCCTAAAATATTATCCAAACAAGCCGCTATTAAGACCTTGAGTCCTAGCTATATAACCACTTTCTGGCCTAAAATCTCAAGTAACTTTTCTCAAAGAATACGAATACTACCAAAGCTTCAATACTTATCCCTGATTCTTGCCCTGATTATCTGGCAACATCAGAGGAAAGACAGACAATGCAGGAAAGAGATCCCTTATGAAGCTTCAATTAACCAAAACTAAATCCCATTATGTACTTCAATTAACCAAATTAGTGCTTGTTTTTTGTCGCAAACCTATTAAAATTCAGAATGATTGAACTAATCCGAGCAATTTCAAATAACTTGTTTGCCATCTCTACATCTTAGGCATGCCTAATGAGGGGTCAACTACTGAAAAATTCACCTGAAATTGTTTTGATATATCAATAACGTTTCTTGGGTCACATGTTCACAACTATACTATATACTTATATAGTTATATTCAAGTCATGAAAAAAATTGGTATAATATATTTATTGTGTGCTTGCATTTAAATAATGAAAAGAGAAAATGTTGTGAATACTGATATAGTTATATTCAACCAATTCTGGTGGTTACACCACAATACTGATACTTTGTTGCACAAGATGCTTAAGGCAAAATATTTTAAAAATTGTGATGTGTTGGATTCTTGCGTGGGTTTTGACCCTAGTTTCGTTTGGAGGAGTGTGGGGGGGGGGGGGAAATCCCTGCTGTTAGAGGGTTTGAAATGGAGAGTTGGTACTGGGAGTAAAATCAGTGTATGGAGTGATGCTTGGTTGCCTGGTAATACGTCCGTATGGGTCCCTACACCCTCTGTGGATAGTGACTGGAATTTAAGGGTCTGTGACTTAATTAACCATGAGAATAATATGTGGGATGTGGAGATGGTGAATAATACATTCATTGATGGTGAACGGGCTGCAGTCCTGTCAATTCCTCTCTCAAACCGTGGTCCTGGTGATGTGATGTACTGGTGGCCGAATAAGAATGGGGAGTACAGTGTTCGTTCGGGCTACTGGTTTGGGAAATCTGAAGGACTCTTGGAGGCTGATAGTACATGGGACGTGGTATGGAAGCTGATATGGAGTATGAGAGCCCCTCCAAAACTCCATCATTTCATGTGGAGGGCTTGTAAAGGCTTTCTTGCTGTTCGGGAGAGCATATGGGCTGTAAGTCCCTTCGTGGAGATTCTTATGCAAGCTCCGAGAGATAGCATCACCACAAGGCTGTGTGGTTGAAGGACAGATTGTCAAAGGATGAACTGACAAGCTGGGCAACTCTAATAGCTGTTGCAACAGGTTTGTCTCATTTGGTTCGGGATTACAATAGCTATGCTATAAGGGTCCACCCAGCTGTCCAACGTAACCCCCCTGCTGCCAATTATTGGAGAAAACCGTTGAGTGGAGTGGTTAAAATCAACTGTGATGCGCATGTCATGGATATTACTCAGCTTGGAGTGGTTGCGAGAGATGAGGAGGGTAGGATCTTGGTTGCTGCTGTGAGCAAAGGAGGAGATGGCTGGCCAGTGGATATTGCGGAGGCTGCAGCAGTGGTATATGGGCTGAAGTTGGCCAGAAGAATGGGGTACGAAAGGGTGGAAATGGGAAGTGATGCGTTGGAGGTGGTAAATAAGGTCAAGCAGAAATCCAGAGGCTGCTCTCCTTTTTCTCTTATGATAGATGACATTCTAGCTCTTTCTTTATTGTTTATTTGCTTTTCTATTTCGCATGTTAAAAGGCCGGGAAATACAGTAGCCCACTTAGTAGCAAGATGGGACACTAGAAACTGTAATGAGTTTGTTTGTTTTGGTCCGTTTCCGCAAAGTCTCATGACCTTGGCGGAACTTGATCTTCTTTAATATATTACTCGGCGTTTTACTCAAAAAAAAAAAACAAGTCAACCATATTTGTAAACATAATATGTTTTTATAGTAAGAATTTCTTTCTAAGAGTTTTTTGGTTCATTTATGCAGCATAGTATGAAATTTTTATACGAAAGCATTCTTATCTTCGTTTAATGTGATCTAATGTGTAATATCTGCTTTGATGTTCGCTTTTCTGGGCTTTTGAATCCTGTGGAGCAAAATGATTTGTCATAACATTTATGTTATGACTATGGTAATATCCATGAGTATGCTGAGATTGAATTACATTTTTGATCCAAAGCCTGTTGCAGTAATCCTGTTGCATGTCTGCATAAAATTAGTCTCCTGGTTGGTGCTGAAAGAGTAGAGAGTGAACATTGTGGATTTAAGTTGGAGCCTTGTTCTATCTCTTGCAGGTTGATCCTTTTACCAGTGTCAGCGCTGCTCACCATACTGGTGAACATATTAGGCACCGAATCCACGAGTCTCATCCTGAAGTGGCTGAAGTCTTCATACACCTAGGTATATACTTTTACTCAATTCCCATATGGGCACAACATAGATTATCTTTGTTGTTGCAATTTTAAGCATTAGCATTTGGTTTTATATGAAATGACTGAAAAATGAAATCAACTCATGTTTTTTCTGTGCATGGATTGGATTAAAAGCGTAATGGACCTAATGATAAACTTACCAGTCTGAAAATTGTGCTGGCATTACTGCATAATGCTTTCTTTTAAATTGATAGTCTTTGTTGCGTTCCATGGTTGTAATATTGGACGGTAGCAAGCCAATGTCATTGACCACTCTGACTTCATTTTACTATAGTAGTTTAGTTGAGGCAGAAGCTAGTCAAGGTATTGCAGTATGTATTAGGTGAAAATACAAATGGTTGTATATTAAATATGTTGAATAGGTAACAGTGCAAGAGTACAGAGAGTATTGTGAGCCCACAATGGTGGTGTAGCCTATAACTGGAAAAATAAAAATGAACACATTTGGTTCAAATAATTTTTATTTCTTTTTGGTGAAAATTGGTTCAATTAAAATGCACATCATGTTTTCGTTAAGAAAAACAATAATTGCACATGTAATTTTTAAATAGTATCCACATTCTCATCCTTCTCATTTTAACATCTTCTCATTTGACCCTGAACTGATGCTTCCAAAATCTCACTGAAAACCCTTGGCTGAAAAGTTTTGATGGTGGCTCTTAAATTACTAGAAGAATGATTATATTTTGATATGGATTCTCCCCAATATTATTAGTTTAAGGCTTTTTAACTTTCCTTACTATTTACACTTGCCTCTTTTTATTATCTCATTTTTTTTTCATTGTTACTAGATTAATGTAAAGTGGGTCATAAATTTGTATGAATATAACTTTGATACTCCTTGCTTATTACACTTGATAAAGTTGTCCTTGGCAATAGAAATACACTAGTTTTAAGTATTCTGATTTTTAGAGTAGTTCTCTTTCTTCCTAGGGGCAATAGAAATACACTTGATAAATGTTTTTACAGTAAAAATTAATTAAAGTAGCCCTCTTAAATCTTATCCTAAGGTATGGATAGTGGAACTAAAGAGTGGTGGATGTTTGCCAAATGGAGTAATGAATATGAGCGGGGAGTAGATGAATATGTACAAAAGGCTTTTGCTTTCAAGTCTCAAGGAAATCAAATTTGTTATCCTTGTGAAAGTTGTCACTATCGATTTTGGCGTCATGAAAGTGTCGTGAGAGATCACCTTATTTGTAATGGTTATGTTCCTCGAACGGATAAGTTATCACAGTTAGGGATCAACATTAGCATTGAAAGGGAACATACTATTTTGGATAATGATGAAGGATCAAACCCAAATGATTTTAATGATGACATAGTAGGCTTGTTGCATGATGCACGTGATGCTTTTACAAATGGGCCAAATGACGAGGCAAAAAAGTTTTATAAGTTAGTTGAAGAGGGCCAGGAATAATTGTATGTCGGTTGTAAAAATCATTCAAAACTTTCCTTCATGATTCGGCTTTTTATTTTGAAGTGTGATCATAAGCTAACTAATGCTGCTTTTGGAGATATATTGGAGCTTATAAAGGAGGTGTTACTTGATGCAAAACTGCCAGCTTCATTTAATGAAGCAAAAAGTGTTTTGAAAGTGTTGGGGTTAGATTACACTAAAATAGATGCATGCCCAAATGATTGCATGATATACTGGGAAGAGCATGAAAATGCAACAAGCTGCCATGTTTGTGAGACACCAAGATGGAAATCAACTGACACAGAGAATGACATACAAAATGAAAATGGAAAGACGTATAGGATTCCTCAAAAGATTCTTAGGTACTTTCCAATAAAGAAAAGGCTTCAACGGCTATTTATGTGTCAAGAGATGGCGAGATACATGACTTGGCATGCTAATGGCCATGAAAATGATCATATTTTACATCATCCAGTTGATGGTCAAGCATGGAAGGAATTTGATTCTTTATATCCAAAGTTTGCTGATGACCCACGCAATGTGAGGCTTGGGTTAGCCACAGATGGATTTAGCCCATTCAACTCAATGAGCATTGTCCATAGTACATGGCCAGTTATGTTGATTAATTATAACTTGCCTCCTTGGATGATTATGAAGCCCGAGTATCTGATGCTAGCCTTAATAATTCCCGGTCCGTCTTCCCCTGGCAATGACATTGACATATATTTGCAGCCACTTATCAAGGACTTAAAGGATTTGTGGGAGTTCAGGTTGGAAACTTATGATGCTTCGACTAATCAAAGGTTTGACATGCATGTAGCATTGATGACTACCGTGAGTGATTTTCCGGGTTATGCAATGTTGTCTGCGTGGAGCACAAAAGGATACTTGGCATGCCCTGAATATCATTACGAAACAGATTCCGAATGGTTGCCTTGTAGTGGTAAGACTGTGTATAGGTCAAATCGTAAATTTTTGGATCCATCTCACCCTTGGCGTCGTGATAAGAGGAATTTTGACAGAAAACTTGAGGAAAGATGTCAACCTATTCCATTGAATGGAATTGATATTAAGAATATGTTGTGTGATTTTCCAAATGCATTTGGAAAGAAGCAAAAGAAACCAAGGCGTGATGTGGATGATCCAACTCCGTGGAGAAAGAAACCCATATTTTTTTATTTGCCATATTGGAAGCATTGCTCTAATCGCCATAATCTTGATGTAATGCATATTGAGAAAAATGTCTTTGATAATATCATTTCGACGTTATTAAACATTTCTCAGAAGACCAAGGATAATGTGAGTGCTCGTCGAGATTTGGTAGAACTTAATCTGATGCCAGAGCTCCAACCAATAGAATTGGAAGATGGTAGTGAAGAATTTCCAAGATCTCGCTTTTGGATGTCATTGGAGCAAAAGCGTAAGTTCTGTCAGGTTATAAAAAATGCTAAGCTTCCTCAAGGTTATGCTTCCAACCTTAGTCGTTGTGTGCAAGTTGGAGAAAGGAAAATATCAGGCTATAAAAGCCACGATGCTCATTTTATGATGAATTACCTTCTTCCAATTGCTGTGAAGACAACATTACCCAAAGATGTTGCTAGTCCTTTGATAAGACTTTGTGCTTTTTTCAAAGGTGTATGGAGTAAAACTATTGATCCTCAAGGTCTTGGAAAATTGCAATCCGAGATAGTTGAAACTCTATGCCTACTTGAGAGGATTTTTCCACCTGCTTTTTTTTATATAATGGAACATTTACCCATACACTTAGTAGACCAAATTAAGTTGGGTGGACCTGTGAGTTCAAGGTGTATGTATGGAATTGAGAGGAATCTTCATGAAATGAAACAAGATGTTCGAAACAAGGCTCGCCCAGAAGGCTCAATGGCAAAAGGATACCAAGCTAAAGAATGTGTTGCTTTCATAGCTAGATTTTTGAAACGATCAAGCAAAGCCACACCCGAAGTTAATGAGTGTGGTACCTCAAAATCATTTTTCCCGAAGGTAGGACGTCCTATCAAAGGAAAAGGAAGGACCTCAACGAAAAAAAAATCGTGGACACATAATTGATCGCATTACATGGGCACAAGCGCATCGTTATGTCTTGTTCAATTGTGATTGTGAAGAAGTTGAGAAATATATAAGGTAAGATTTGTAACCATAATATAGGTTTATTATTTTTTAATGTTTTCATTCTAACTTTGTCGCCTTAGTAAGATAAATATTTTATTTTTACAGTGAGCATAAGATTTGTGTAAGTGCTAAAAGGAAAAGAAAATGAAAAAGTGCTCAAGACCATAGCAAGGATTTCATGGATTGGTTTAGGGAGAAAGTTGATTTGACTCTTAAAGAAGGCCATGATAATATCCAGGACCATATTTTGTGGTTATCAAAAGGTCCCTCTCATGTTGCCAAAAATCACACAGGGTACTCAGTTAACGGCTATAGGTTTCATACCATGAAGCGAGATGCAAATTGCGTAACTCAAAACAGTGGCGTCACTCTAATAGCCACTACACATAGCTTTGCAAGCTCCAAAGATCAAAATCCTATTGTGGGAAATGTTAATTATTTTGGTTCAGTAACAGAAATCATTGAGATATCCTATCATGGTCATTTCAGTGTTGTCTTATTTAGATGTCAATGGTTTCACTCAGAAAAGGATGATGATGAGCTCATTACGGTTAATATGAATAAGACCATTTCTAAAGAAGAACCTTTTATCTTAGCAAATCAAGCACATCAAGTGTTTTATGTAGAAGATTTGAATAGAGAAGGGTGGCATTATGCTATTCAAATCCCTCCTAGAGAGTTTTCAGATGGTATTAACATACATTTTTTTAGTACTTCACTATATGTTATAAATGAGCTTATTTTACATTGTAATTCATTTCAGTTTATTGTATTTACATTCAAAATTAACATACTTCCATTTTTTTCCTAGATGTAACGGAGTAGACCCAAAGTTGCTGCTTCCAAAAATCAGCTTACGGAATATGAGCTGCAACGGCTTCAAAAACTAAAAGTCAATGCAGAAAGAATGGAAGCCCTAGGATCGGCATCACTTGCTAATAAGATACTTCAAGAAAAAACAAAAGCCTTATTTTGTCCAAGTGCAATGCTGAATAGTACACCAGAAAATGAGGATGATGCCTCTACGTCGGAATATGATGGTGAAAATGAGGTTGAAACTGACAATCTCACTTTTGGAAAAAAAAAAAGCCAGTAAACAGGTGTGTACTTCTATTTTTTCATTTATACAGGCTGTTTTTATTGTTTATCATGGTTTACATGTAATTAGTAATGCTTTATTTTCCCTTTGTTTTATAGGTTTCAAAGCAAGTAAATAAATCATCACTTCGCCCCAAAACTATGGCTGATGTTGTGGAAGTGAATAGCCGTAAGAAGCATGCTGTTGATGAAGTTCAGAACATTCACTCACTTAAGGTTGCTAGAGTTCAAGATCAATGCATCCAAAAGAAGGAGCAAGTTATCTCAGAAAAGAAGGGATCAAAACGAGCGTTGTGTTCTCCTGGTTCCATGTCAGCGTACCTCGAGTTTCGGAAAAAGCAAAAAGAAAATAATGAAGCGTTTGTAGCTAGTAATCAGTCATTGAATGATTCTCTTACAAGAAACACAAGGATTTGTGGCGCTGCATTTAATGAGAATGACAATGATGATGCGGATGCACTAAGTAGGTGGCTTGATGAAGCGGATGCACTGAATGAGAATGATGATGATGTTGGTAATGAACATGAAGGTGATCAAGAATTAGAATATGACCTTCTATCTAACTATGGAAGGGAAGGAACACAAGGTATTGTTTTTCTCTTACTTCCTCCCCAGCTACCTCTCCTTCTTGTTCAATCCCTTAGCTTTTTTTCCCTTTCTTTTTTCCTCCTGTTTTTCCTTTCTTTTTTCCTCTTAGTTTTCCTTTCTTTTTTCCTCCTTTTTATGTGTTTTCCATCTACATGGGGATTTTGTTTTTATTTTATGCCAAAGATTTGGTTATTTGGATGCCCACTGAAAATCTTAAATTTCTTCTTAACATACTATGGTTTTACTGTTATTTGCGTAAATTAGAAATAATCTGATGACATATCACAAACTGAATGAATTGGTGCCTGTTAAATAATAATACACAAATTTGTATTACAGGAGAGCTACTAGGGGGTTTTACATACCTCTTTTTCAGGTTTAATGTTATTGAGCTCAGTCATCAAAACTCGGTCAAATTAAATAATTCTCTGTACATATTATGAAATGACCTAACCTATGCATACATGCAAGTATATTGAGTGTGATGGATGACTACTCTTTATCTTTGTATACTTATAATACTTAATTATAGTTTGTGAGTGTATTGTTATTATACTATGACACAAATTGTAGAGAATTTTCAGAGATTACTTGGTTGGCAAAAGACAAGGGGATGCTTACCCAGTTTCCCCGATATAAGTATGATATTGCAATTTGCAAATTCCTGAGATATGTAACTACTTATGTGTAACCAGAAAATTAACAGTCTGTTGGGCATAGCTAGACCAGTCAAAGGCAAGCATAACTAAGCCTAAAGAAAACTCAGAGTCCGTACTTAGTAGTACAATAAAACTACGAAGGGCATGGACTTCAGGATTCTAATTACCATCAAACCACTCTCTTGTTTGTGTTTAGTTCATTTATATAGTTGCCCATGTGCTTTCATGTCATAACTATGTTAGACACAAGAAACAGAATATTCGAGCATGAACTATAATTATCAACGAAGACTTAGGGGATTCCCAGTTAAACTCCTAGATATGCACATCACTCTCATTAACTTTTGGATTTCTTCTGTCTTAGCGTAAATTTTGGAAATTCGGATAAAAAATTAGTGAGAGTGACATGCATATGTAGGAGGTAAACCTGCATTTTTCCGTCATGACTCAAATATTTTTGTACTATGTAGTGAGTAACTGAGTACTAATCTGAGAAGCTTGCCTTAAATTTTGTACGTTCAATTAGATGAAAGACCAACACATCGCCCTCAAGCAATTCATGATAGATGGAAAATCCTCTCCATCCGCTTTTCTGTCTTCTTATGATGTGATTTTTATTGTAATTTTTGTGAAGTATCTTGAAGTTTTTTTCTTGATTTGACTGAACATTCAATGCTCAGTGCGTGTTCATGTTGGTCTTTTCAGCTTTAGTAAAAACCTTTTAAGTAAAAAATTGCCGGGAATAATTTTGACGATAAGTTATTGTATGTTGTGGTGGAAAAAGCATATGTTCCCAGCCTGCCACAGTGCATCCTACAACTTCTAAGATTCAAATAATCATAAGTTTTTGTATGTTGGACATACATCTGTGGACTGTTTGGGTCTACAGGCGCTGAACCAGGGTTTGTTGAGTAGAGGAATTCATCATTTTTGTGTATAGTTGTATTCTATTATGTGTATAGATTGAGTAGGAGCCTGTTCCACAAAATAGATTTTCAAAAACACAAAACAGGCAACCCAGGCACCTTCTCAATGAAAAAAACAGACCTCCATCTTGTGACATGTTTCTTACAAATGTGCACAGAAACAGAACCAGAAAAAGAACCTGAAAAAGCTCCTAACAGAAAAAGGCATCGAGGTCCAACAATGCTACCCAAGGTTCATGCACGAACAAGAGACGAGCGTGAAGTTATTATTTTAAACTCACTTGGCCAACCAGTTGGACCTACACGGGAAATTGTTCAGGAGTTCAAGCAATTCTTGGGTACTGTGGCAAGGGATTCTGAACTTGCACCACTAAATTATATTAACTTTCCAAGTCTACCCACACTTGACAAAATGTGGGAGTATGTCCAAGTACGTAGTATTATAATTCATTTTGTTGGATTTCATTTTCTATTCTACATAATTAATTCCTCGTTAATAATTGGACCTCCATATGCTACATACATGTTACATACTAATGTTTTATATTCATGATTTGTTTAGGAAAAATATATGGTTCCTGAAGCTGGAAGAGAATGGGTGATGCAGGCTATCAATGGAAGCTGGAAAGCTCATAAATGCTTTACTAAGAGGAACTACTTCTCTGCATATCCCACTGATGCTTTACGGTGGTTTCATAAGCCAGACACAATTTCAGAACCTCAATTTAGAGAGCTTTTGCAATACTGGCATTCTAAAGAGGCTGAGGTATTATGTATATGGTTTTGAGCTGGTTTTGTGCAATATTGACATAGTTTCATGACAAAAAAAGTCACTCTTTCAGTTTACTGTTTTTATGATCGCCTTTGTTTCCGGAGTTGTTTTTACTTTGCAAGCTACTATTTACTTTCATAGCCTGATATAGATTATGTCTTGCTTGGGTTATGAGGCCTGATATAGACTATTTACATGATTTTTGCTACCATCTTTCCTATTGTATTAATATTAGAAAGTAGATACTTATTCGATATTTTACGTGGTTCAAATTTATAAATCTTGATTGTGTTTTCACATAGGAAATCAGTAAAATCAACAAAGACAATCGCCAACTGTTAGATGATATGCACACTATGGGCCGTAACTCTTACGCAATTTTACGCCATAAGTTGGTAAATAATTCATCTCATTTCTAGGCAATTTTATTAACTTTATAATCTTTATTTTACAATCACTATAGTACTACATGAGACTTTCACCCCTGTCCTTTAATTATTTGTAATAATCACTTCAATTTTATGTATTTATGTTTCCACAGAAACAACAGGATCCTGATAAGCAAGAACCTTCTCAAGCAAGGGTTTATAAGGAGTCAAGAAAAAGGACGGTGGGAAGGAAATACCTTACCAACCATGAAAAAATAGAAGAGAATATTGTGAGTTAACATTTTAGATGTATGTTATATTTTTTTAATTTTGATAAATAATATGTAGGTGGCTTTATTTCCCTAAATAGGCTAAAATGGATGCTTTGGAGTCTTCCCAACATGAAGATCGAGATGGTAGTAACTCCAAGGACCCTTACTCTGAAGTGATTCCAGATCCTAAGCGCAAAAGTCGTGTACGCTTACAAGGAAAAGGTGTAAAAAAGTCGGATTTGAAGAAAAAAGATAAAAAGTCAGATTTCATATTCCTGACAGAATTTTTAGAAAGTATGCAATCTCAATTAGTACAACAACTTGCACCAAGCGTAACAACTGCAATTTTGACTCAACTTCGGGATGCTAACCCTGGGATCAATCTTTTTATTCCTGATTTTGCAATTCCATCGGCTCCAAAGGATGCATCTAGTGCGCCACATCTTCTTGTTGACCAAAATGGGAAATCTTCTAAATCTGGTGCCACAATCAATCAGGTAACATAAAATATTTTCTATTGCTTCTCTCTATCTTTTTTTTGTTTGCTGGTGACCTGGGAACCTACTGTTGAAATGTTGCTGTTGTTGATGTCTTTTTATAGCCTGCTGCATTTCTATATTGTCAATCAATAAGGACAAGATTCTTGAGTTAGATTCTTGAGTTACTACTCGTACTTTCTGTTTTCATCATACTACTTGAAATCGTACTACTTGAAATAGCTGCGCTCATCATCTCTGTTTACTATAGTTGTTTTCCCTGTCATTAGCTCCAACAGAACAACCCCAAAGCTATAAACATCGCCTTTTTCATGTGCCTTTTTTTTTTTTTTGGGGGGAATCAGAATTGCAGTTTTAAGTTTAGGACTAACAAGAATGTAACTACACACTACATCATTTCTCAGAGGCACTAGAAACATAATTCTTGTGAGAATTTTATAGCATGCCAGGGTATGTGTATACTGTATACGCATGTTTGAAGAAACTTAATACTTGTGAGAATTTTTTAGCTTGAAGGCTACGTGTTATCTCCTTATGTGTGTCCTTGTGCTGTGCTAATGGAGAGGCACTAGACTCGTTTTCATGGACGGTGTTCCTCAGAGTCTTAGACATAGGCTATTTGGGGGGAGGGGGGTTAGTGGGGTTGACCCTGTTACTGTTTTTGGTCATAATCAGGCGCAATATAAAAAAAATTTAAGCAATGTACGGGGGCATTAATTTTCTGCACCGTTTTGATTTTTTTTTTTTCTTTTTTTTTTATGGGAGAAGAATGATAAGGAAATTCTTGGTATAAATTTTGGCATCTTTACAGACTTACAATTTTTAGCTTCTCTTAGGTGCACACTTCTAACAATTTTCCTAATGTGCCCCTTCCAGAAATAATGGTGGCAACTTAATTAGTTCACCTACAGTGCATGAATCTGGTGCTTTTGATTCCAGAATACCTTTGACTACTACTTAGTTCTATTTCTTGTTGGTTATTTAGCTAGTACTTTGTTATATTCCGGGGGTGCTATTTTGTTTTTTCAGACTTGGAATTCTTATCTTTTGGTAATTAATGTGGCTACTGCCACTATAAATTAATAATATTTTCCTTTCTGTGTAAAAAAAAAAATTTCTTTGCTGCCATCTTTTAAACAACCATCATCTGAGCTATGTTGATTGTGGCCTTGGTCTATTATAATTTATATTTTAGTTTAATTATATTTCTTTTATTTTTTTCAATTTTACGTGTAGGTGCATGGGGAGTCAAATGGAGCGGAAGTATAGTGACTAGCCATCTAACAAATGGTGCATATATGTTGGCGACTCTTATTCAAGTTCCGGATTTGTGAAGATTTGGATATTTCGGCTTATATATATGTTGACAATTTGTATTTTGGACGATCAAATTAATTATCTAACTTTTATTTATTATTAGTACGGTATGTCATATCAAAAATAGGCAAGTAATATTTTGTAATGTACGTATTTTGCATTATAATTATTATATATAAATGATACATTAATTTGTTTATGTTAGTATATTTAGATTTGTACCGACTAATTAATATTATATTACCATTCCATCCCAACAAAAAAAAAAAAAAAAAAAACCCAATGATCAATCCGTTGCAGTAGATACGTACTCTTACCATTGTATTAATTAGCTTCATCCGTTGCAATAGGTTCAATTTCATCATAATTATTAGTCAATACTCTATTGCCACAGATAAGTTATGCCGTTGCAATAGGTTCAATTTCATCATAATTATTAGTCAGTACTCTATTTCCACGGATAAGTTATGCCGTTGCAATAGGTATTGGTCTATTGCCACGGATCAGTGGTGCCGTGGCATTAGGTGTCATAAGCCGTTGCATTAGACCTACTGCAATGTCAGCAGATGCCACGGTACATGGCCGTTGCATTAGGCCTAATGCCATGGATTTTGATGCCTAATGCAACGGATTTAGGGGTTGCAATAGATCAAAAATGTAGTAGTGTCGTAATGCTCAAGTGTACTTTTCAAAACAGAAAACTAAACCTATTTATACAGGAGGAAAGCAGTTGAAAACCTTACGTTTGCCTTAGCTCCCACTATACCACAACTTCCATGAAATAAGGAAGTGCAGCTCATGGATGCTTGGGCAGCAAGCTGAAGCATACAATAAGGAAGTGATTCCTTTATTTTCTCAACCTCCTTTACCAAGTAAAAGACGTTTTAAAAATAGTTTTACCAAGTCATATTTTCCAAAACATTAGGATAAAATCAGAACAGAAAATCTTTTCATAAATAAGATATTTTTACTTAAAAGATATTTTTTCCGAAATAAAATTAAATCTTGTTAAAGAAAGGAAAAATAAAATCTTTATAAACTGAAATTCAATCCACTTAAATCCTATCAATTAACAATGTACTTAACATATATACAAGAAGCCTAAATAAATAATAAAGATACAATAGACTCCTTAGAACACAGTGAAGCTTCAACTCTGAAGCTTTAGTTCCTCACTAAAGGAACTTGGATGCTGATTGTCTTCTATGCTCATCCATAGCTCATCCTTGGACCTTGTTCCATGCTCCGTTCTGACTCTAGAACTTTGTTGCATAAGAACCTGTCAAGTACATCAAAGCTAATAGACAAAAGTTAAAGCCCTTATGGGTTTGCTTAGGTTCCTTGAGTCATCATCAAAACTTAAGATCAAAAATATTCCCCCCTTTTGATGAATGACAAACCTAAGCAAACTCACAAAATAAAAAATTTTAAAAGACAATCAGAAAACGAAAAACTTAAAACAAAAATGAACTAGCTAAATTTAAACAAGAAACTGAATGAAAGTTATAGTTATACCTTCTATTATAAACGGATGGAGAGCTTGTCAACAATTGAGTTTTCCTTCTTTTCCCCCTTTTGGCTTTCATAAAAATTAATGCACACAAATATACATATCTAAACACAACACCATTTTATTGGTTTGTGTCCAAAGCATAGAACAAAGCACATATAGGCAGAAATAGTATGCAAATAGTCATAAAGCAAGCAAGCAACATCCATATAAACAAACTGATGTTCCTCCAGAACATCAAAAACAAAAGAAAATACCCTGTTTAATTGTTTACATACCAAAAGAAGCAAAATAAACCAAGTTTAATACAGACCAATATTAAAAGATAGTTTGATATATGAGATAGGCAGAAAATAGGATTAGGCTGTAGGGACTGAGGTCTTGTGCTCTTCTTCTATTTCCTCAGCAACTTCTTCTTCAACAACAATCTCTTCCAGCTTCTTCAACAACTCAGCCTGGCCTTGAGAGAGAGTTGAAGTGCTTTCCTTCATTGCTGAGGTGAGTTCATTAGAAGCATGCACCAGGTCTCCTACTAGCTTCTCAAGAGCTCCAATCCTCAGGAGAAGAGTTGGTTGAGCATCAGAAAACAGTTTGACAGCATCTTTGAGTGCCTTCAGTTCCAAGGTGGAACTCACAAAACCAAAGGCAGCAAATCCTGTACATGCACTTACTGGAGCAGAACGAGTGATAGATTCCTGCATAAATATGCCCTGTTCCCCCTGAACAAAGGCTTTCTCTTCACTGAGATCCACAAAAGCAGTTGGACCCTCAGCTTTCGCTTTTGGCTTAACAGCCAACCTAATGCTCTTCCTTTTCCTAGCACCAGAAGCATTACTTTTCCTGCCCTTCTTTTCAGAACATTCTTCTTTTTCCTTATTGTATTCCTCTCCCTCACTTTCCTCTTCTTCCAGCCATTTGTCCAACTCTTCTTCCTCAGTCAGAACCGTAACTCCTTCCTTAGCCTTAGGAATTTGTATAGGAAGGAATTGGGTAATACCATCAACAACATGCAAGTTTCTGCTTTCAAGGGTTTTGGGTTGAACAAAATGATTGGTTTGTAGTTTGATATGTTCACAGTTCTCCACAGAAATACCAAAACTCTCAATGAGAGTAATGATCAGATTTGCATATCCAACCTTCAAATGGTTTGCAAGACAGTGGGTGAGGTGTTTTATCATGATGGAAGGGAAATTGATTTGTATTTTGTTTTCAAGGTAGTACATCAGCATAGCATCAAGGTGGTTAGCCTCATGCCTGTGCTGAGTTCTTGGAACAATGGCTAAATGCACAAAGATAAACAATGGTTTTGAATGGGAGAGAACAGATTATGATTAGTTTGAACTTTAGACACCTTTCCACCAATTGATTCCACAATATCTTTTATGGGCACATCACCTACACTTTTATCAGTAGCTCCTTTAAAATATTCATTAAACCCCTCATTCGGAGTTCCAAAGATAGCACATAAATAATCAGCATCAAAACTAATTTTCTTATTTTTAACTCTTGATACACACACACCATCATAATTCTTAAAATTTGCACAGAATTCTTTCAAAGGAGCATGAGCAAGCACATTATTGTAACTTTCACTAAACAGTTGCACCCAATTTTGAGCCTCTAAGATTTCAAGTAATTCAGAATACTTACTTACTTCACACCATGGCAAGTTGATGCAGAAACCATGAATGAAGCGTTCACAGCTTTCTTTGACTTTCTTTTGAAATGGAGACTTTTCCAACTGAATTCTTTCTCCTAATTCCTCCCAGCCCTGATCCTCAAGTTCCTCCAGCTTTCGTTTCTTTGACTCAGCAGGCAAGTTCTTTGGTTTTTCAACAGAGGGTTTTGTTTGATTCTCGTGCTCGATATCCATGGGTGAATCTGTTTGAGGGGTAACTTGAGGTTTTGGTGAAACATCCATGGGTGAATTCGCTGAATCGGTAAAATGTAGGGTGTATTTTACAGAGTGAGGAGGTGAGGAACAGTGTGTAGGTTTTGGTGTCATTTTATAGGGGTGGAATTTTAAGGAATAAAAGGGTCGGTGAATGAATGTGAAAGGTTAATTGAATAGTGCAGGTGTCGTTTGATGAAGGATAGAGAAATTACTTTTAACTTGGTCATTTTAAAGAGTTAATGTGATTTGACATGAAAGGTCAAGGTTAAGTTATCAGAAACTTTGAATCGAATGCAAACAGTCACGGGTATTTAATCAACAATTTTTGAGAGATGAATTTGAATTTTAAAAGATAAGCAATGAGAAATAATTCAAAATAAAAGATAAGATTTTAAGAGATAGAATTAATCAACTGATTAGTTAATTAATTCTCAAAAAGATAGAACAAAATCTTATAGATTATTTCAGAGGAACTAGGAACAAATCAACATAGTTTGTTATAACATAGACATGCCAATTGCAATTTGATTTCTTCACATACACCCACAATTCCATATGTAATGCCATACATTCTAATGCTTAGGACTATGTTTTCACATATTCATATTATGTAAGATACATATAATGCATGCATGATTGACTTATACCTTGGGGGAACTTGAGGTCTTCTTAACTCAATTGTATCATACCAAGTTCCATGCGCATCTTTTCAAATTTGTCCCTGCTCAAAGGCTTAGTAAGAATGTCAGCAATTTGATTTTCAGTTTCACAAAAATCTAACTTAATTAAGCCTTTTTTCCACATTATCCTTAAGGAAATGATGCCGTATGTGAATATGTTTCACACGAGAATGATGAACTGGATCTTTTGAAATGCATATGGCACTAGTATTATCACAATAAATAGGAATGCAATTATACTTCATACCATAATCTCTTAGTTGTTGTTTTATCCAAAGTACTTGAGAACACCAGGCAGCAGCTGCCACATATTCAGCTTCAGCAGTTGACAAGGACACTGTATTCTGTTTCTTGGATCCCCAAGAAACTAAGCATGGCCCGAGAAACTGAATCATTCCTGAAGTACTCTTCATATTCACCAAATCTCCTACATAGTCAGCATCTGCAAAACCTTTTAAATCAAAAGTATCACTTCTAGGATAGAAGAGACAAAGATGGTCAGTTCCTTTGAGATATCGTAGGATCCTTTTTACTGTTGTAAGGTGTGAATCCTTAGGATTAGATTGAAACCTTGCACATAAGCCAACACTAAATGCAATATCAGGTCTGCTAGCAGTTAAGTATAAAAGGGATCCAATCATACCTCTGTATTTGGTTTGATCTACACTAGTTCCTTGTAGATCTTCATCTAACCTTGTGCCTATTCCCATTGGAGTATGGTTGGTCTTTGCTTGGTCAAGGTTATATTTCTTCAGCAGTTCCTTGACATACTTTTGTTGGTGAATTGCAATACCTCTTTCAGTTTGTTTGATTTGTAGTTCAAGAAAGAAGTTGAGTTCCCCCATCATGCTCATCTCAAATTCACCACTCATTAGCTCAGCAAAGTACTTGCACAAGTTTTCGTTAGTTGCTCCAAAAATAATATCATCAACATATATTTGAACAACTAGTAAGTCAGTTCCTTCAGATTTTAAAAACAAAGTTTTATCTACTTTACCTCTTTTAAAATCATTTTTAAGAAGGAACTTAGAGAGCCTCTCATACCAAGCTCTAGGTGCTTGTTTCAGCCCATAAAGAGCTTTATCAAGCTTAAATACATGATTAGGAAATTGGGAATTTTCAAAACCAGGAGGTTGTTCCACGAACACCTCTTCTTCAAGAAAACCATTTAAGAAAGCACACTTAACATCCATTTGATATAGTTTGAAACCCATAAAAGAAGCAAAAGCAATTAAGATTCTAATAGCTTCTAATCTAGCAACAGGAGCAAAAGTTTCTTCAAAGTCAATACCTTCTTGTTGATTATATCCCTTCACAACAAGTCTTGCTTTGTTTCTCATAATTGTTCCATATTCATCCAGCTTGTTCCTGAATACCCACTTGAGCCCTATAACCTTTTTGTATTTAGGTTTCTCTTCAAGATGCCAGACCTTGTTCCTTTCGAACTCATTGAGTTCATCTTGCATGGAAATTATCCAGTCAGCATCCTTTAGTGCTTCATCATGATTCCTTGGCTCAATAATGGATAGGAAGGCTTGAAAGGCACAGAAGTTCCTCAACTGTGATCTGGTCTGAGTTCCTCTACCAATATCACTTATAATAAGGTCTGTTGGATGAGAGCCTCGATATCTGAATGGCTTTGGTTGAAATTCTCTTGCAGGAACTCCTATTTGAGGCACTTCTTCTTTAGTTTCTTCTCCATTTTCCTTATTGCCAGGTTCTCCATGATCTTGTTCCTCCGGGTTTTCTTGATTAGGAACTTCAGCATTTTCTTTATGTTCCTGCTCAGGTTCCTCTCTTACTTCCTTGGTTTGCTTGGAGGTTTCTTCATCTTCTTCCCTGTTTCTAATCATACCAATTTTATAATCATTATTGTCTTGTTCCTGCACATTCATAAACATATTAGATTCATCAAATATCACAGAATGCTTTCTTCTACACACAATGTATTTTTATTGTAAACTCTGTAAGCTTTGCTATTTGATGCATATCCAAGGAACACAGTTCATCACTTCTTTCATCAAATTTTCCTATGTTCCTTTTCCCATTATTATGAACGAAGCACCTGCATCCAAAAGCTTGAAAGTGAGAAATATTGGGTTTCCTGCCTTAAAGCAGTTCATAAGGAGTCTTATTGATGATTGGTCTCATCGTAACTCTATTAAAAATATAACATGTAGTATTAATAGCTTCAGCCCAGAAGTTTCTTGGAAGACCACTTGCTATGAGCATAGTTCTTGCCATGTCTTCTAGATTCCTGTTCTTCCTTTCAACAACTTCGTTCTGTTGAGGAGTTCTTGGGGCTGAAAAGTTATGATCCATGCCATTTTCTTTGCAAAAGTCATCGAATCTTGAATTCTCAAATTCAGTTCCATGATCTGATCGAATGTGGATAATTTGATTTCCACTTGACTTCTGTACTCTTTTGGCAAAGGACACAAATTCTTCAAAAGTTTCATCCTTGCTAGACAGAAAAATCACCCAAGTAAATCTAGAAAAATCATCAATAATAACTAAAACATATTTCTTTCCACTTCTACTTTGAACACGCATGGGACCACACAAATCCATATGAATTAGCTCCAATGGCTTTGTGGTGCTGACCATGTTTTTTCTTTTAAAGGAAGACCTGACTTGCTTGCCTCTCACACATGCATCACAGATATGTTGTATGAGGAACTTGACTGAGGGAAGCCCTATAACCAAGTTCCTTGCTCTTAGTTTATCCATGAGTGAGAAGCTAGCATGTCCAAAACGTTTATGCCATAATAAGAGATCATCATTAATGGCACTCAAGCAGGTAAGGTTGTTCCTTGGAACAGAATTTAGATCCACAATGTATGTGTTCCCTTTTCTAGTTCCTTCAAGAACAACCCTTCTTGTTTTATCATTAATGATGTTGCATGAATCAGAGGTAAAACTTACAGAGTTTCCTTTATCACAAAATTGTGATATGCTCAACAAATTGTGCATCAAACCCTCAACCAAAAGTTCATTTTCTATTGAATGAAAACTGGACCTTCCTACTTTTCCTTTAGCAATTACTTCACACTTTTTGTTGTCTCCAAAGGTCACAGTTCCTCCTGGATAGGCCTCTAGTGAGAGAAACTTTGATTTATCTCCTGTTATATGCTTTGAACAACCACTGTCGAGGTACCACGTGTTGTTCCCCCTCACTAGGACCTGCAAAAGAACTTATTGGTTAGATTCAGGAACCCGGGTTTCCTTGGGTTCCTTGGACGTTGAAGCAATATCAGATTTCTTTACCCAAACTTGCCTAACATTCTTACTAACAGACTGTTCCTTCTTGTTACACGTGGCAACAAGATGACCAGTTTTACCACAGAAGGTACATACTTTATAACTAGGCAGGTCTACATATTTTTTCTTGCCCTTATGCTTAGAACGTATAAATCCTAGACCTTCAGTTCTTTTGGTTTGAGCATTCTCTATCCACTTAGGAATTCCAAACTGGCTATTGCTTCTTTCTTTTCGAAGCTCAAGTTCCTTCTCCAGTTTTTCCTTTTCAATTCTTAACTAGTCAAGATCATATTTTAATTTTACAAAATCCTCATTAAATTTAGGCAAATATTCAGAGGAGGAACTTGGAGACACTTCAGCATTAGCAAGTTTGTATTGAGTCAATTCTACATTAACCATGATATTCTCAAACTTGAGTTTCTCATTCATTTCTTTTAATAGAATATTTTTGTCAAAAAGTTCAAAAAATCTACTTTGAACATCAGTTCGTTGATTCTCAATCCACGTACTATGTTCCTTGCAGACTTTGAGAGCTCTTTGACATTCACCTAGACGAATACTAGTGTGAGTCCAGTCATCTTCTAATTCAAACACTAAATTAATGAGAGCATCTTTAGTATAAGTTTTAAGCACATTAGGATCAAGGAATACCTCTTTAGCAAGATCATCGTTGTAAGCCTTTTCATCACGTTTGGCCATCAGACATAGATGAGTTGTTTCTTCTTCAGGTTGTTTCTCTTCATCCTCACTTTCAGAATCTCCCCAGGCAGCAATCATAGCCTTCCTAATGTCTGTTTTATTGAAAGGAGTTTTGTTGTAGTTGCTCTTAACTTGTTCCTTTGCCTTCCCTTTACCTTTCTCTGTATCCCAAAGTGGACACTCACGAATAAAGTGTTCTAGAGATCCATATTTGTGACAACCAGAGTTAGTTTTTGAAGTAGAGGGTTTCTTGGTGAAGTTCCTTGACTTGTTGTTTCGGTTGAACATTCTTTTGAACCTTCTCACCAGCATAGCAGCCTCTTCTTCATCGACTTCAGAGTCTTCTTGATCTCCAGCTTTGAGAGCCAAGCCTTTTCCTCGGTTTCCTTCACTGTGGCTTGTTCCTAGGTGCAGCTCATAGGTTATAAGGGAACCAGCAAGTTGCTTAATATTGAACTTTGTGAAGTCCTTTTTTTCTTGTAAGGCTGTTACCTTGGCTCTCCATCTCTCATCTTGGGGGAGGCTTCTTAGAACTTTTCTGACCTGCTCATCAATAGGGATTTTCTTTCCAAGAGAAACAAGCTCATTAGTAATGTTAGTAAATCTAGTTAACATTTCCTGAATTGATTCTTTTGGTTGCATTTCAAACCGTTCATATTTTGACATAAGCAAGTCAATCTTAGAGCGTTTCACTTCGTTAGTTCCTTCATGAGTGAATTGAAGTAAATCCCAAATTTCTTTAGCATTTTTACAACCCATAACACGGTTGTGTTCATTGGGTCCAAGTCCACAATGAAGTAATTTAACAACAAGTGCATTAATTTCCATTTTCTCAAAATCTTCCTTATCAAATTCAGACATGGGTTTAGGTACTACCTCATTTTCACCATTGGTTTTGGTAATTTCAAAATCACCAACTTCGATCACTCTCCAAACCTGGTAGTTGTCGGCTTTGATAAAAATCTCCATCCTGTTCTTCCAATAGGTGTAGAATTTTCCATTGAACATAGGAGGACGCTGCGTAGAGTAACCTTCTTCCAGTTTCTCGTGATTGTTCATCTTGATTCGAAGAACTTAACTCGTCAGGGTTTCCTGATTTCTTTGAGGAACCAGCTCTGATACCAATTGTTGACTCGAATGAACAATACTAGAGGGGGGTGAATTGTATTGTTGAGGAACTAGGGTAATTTTTGCGGAATTCTTAAAGAAACTTAAACAAAAACTTTAAAGTGCAAGAGAGATTTTACGTGGAATACTTCTTGGCCCTAATCCAGAAGAAAAACCACGACCACAAGGGATTTTAATCACAACTCTTAATAATAATAGGGAAAACAACCTATTACAAATTAAGACTTCTAAACTCGAGTTCCTCTACGAACTTAAGTTCCCCCTCAATTGATCCCTCAATCAGTTGATTTCTCAAATCTCTCTCTTTCTCCTTGCTTCACTCAAAGCAATAACACACTCTAGAGTTTACCTAAACTCTACCCCAACACAACTCAAGATAAAACTACTAAGATGCTAAGTACAAAGACACTCAAGGACTTAAGTGGATTTTTGACTCTTTTAGAAAAGCTAAGAATCGTAATGCTCAAGTGTGCTTTTCAAAACAGAAAACTAATCCTATTTATACAGGAGGAAAGCAGTTGAAAACCTTACGTTTGCCTTAGCTCCCACTATACCACAACTTCCATGAAATAAGGAAGTGCAGTTCGTGGATGCTTGGGCAGCAAGCTGAAGCATACAATAAGGAAGTGATTCCTTTATTTTCTCAACCTCCTTTACCAAGTAAAAGCCGTTTTAAAAAATAGTTTTACCAAGTCAGATTTTCCAAAATATTAGGATAAAATCAGAACAGAAAATCTTTTAATAAATAAGATATTTTTACTTAAAAGATATTTTTCCGAAATAAAATTAAATCTTGTTAAAGAAAGGAAAAATAAAATCTTTATAAACTGAAATTCAATCCACTTAAATCCTATCAATTAACAATGTACTTAACATATATACAAGAAGCCTAAAATAAATAATAAAGATACAATAGACTCCTTGGAACATAGTGAAGCTTCGACTCTGGAGCTTCAGTTCCTCACTCAAGGAACTTGGCTTCTGATTGTCTTCTATGCTCGTCCATAGCTCATCCTTTATACTTGTTCCATGTTCCATTCTAACTCTAGAACCTCGTTGCATATAAAACCTGTCAAGTACATCAAAGCTAATAGACAAAAGTTAAAGCCCTTATGGGTTTGCTTAGGTTCCTTGAGTCATCATCAAAACTTAAGATCAACAATTGTCATGTTTGAGAACTCATTGCAATCCATATCAGTTAATTTTGCTGCACCTCCTGATAGGATTTTTTTGACAATATAGTGTCCGGACCAATTAGGCCTAAATTTGCCTCTTGGATCCAAAGTGTTTTTCCTTAATTCTTTTAACACCAAGTCTCCTAATTTGATGTTTCTTGTCTTGACATTCTTATTAAAATGCCTAGCCATATGATTTTGATAGCATTGAGTATGATGTAGAGCTTCTAGTCGCTTTTCATCAAGTAGAATTAGCTCTTCATACCTCACACTAGTCATTCGACTTCATCGAGTTTACTTTCTAGTGCAATGCGTAGAGACGGTATCTGTAGCTCAACAGGTTGTATGACATCCATAATTTAAACCAAGGAGAATGACGTATTTCTTGTTGACGTGCGAATTGACGTGCGATAACCCCAAAGTGCAAAATGGAGTTTGTCAGGCCAATCCTTGTAATTTTTTGTCATTTTCTCGATGATAGTCTTTAGATTTTTATTAGCTGCATCAACTGCTCCATTTTCTTGAGATCTATAAGGAGAAGAATGATGGTGTTGAATGCCATATTTTTGTAACAATTTTTCACACTCATCTTGAAAGTGAGTTCCACTGTCACTTATCATTTCATGTGGGACTCCATATCGACAAATAATATTCCTTTCGATAAAGAGTGCTACATGTTTTGCAGTGAGTTTAGCATATGATTGTGCTTCAACCCACTTCGTGAAGTAATCAATTTCTACTAGGATATATTCATGATCTCCTATTCATGGAGGAGTAATTTTACAAATAATATCAATTCCCCATGTAGAGAATGTCCATGGTGAAGTGTAGGTGTAGAGTAGAGATGGAGAAACATGTTGTAAATTGGCGTAGATTTGGCATTTAGAGCATCTTTTTACATATTGATGGCAATCCCTATTCATGGTAGTCTAATAGTATCCTTCTCGCATTATCTTTTGGACTAGCATTTTGCCATTAACATGGGTTCCACAAATACCTTCGTGGACTATCCTCATAGCTCTTTGAGCATCCTTTTTCCCTACACATAAGAGAGCTCGACCCTTAGGTACCCTTTTATGTAACTCGTTGTCTATGAGTACGTATTGGGAAGCCAAGAGTCTTAATGCATGTTTTTCTCTTTTGTCAGCATGAGGAGGGCATTCTCCTTTGGTGACATAGTTAAGTATATCTGTGTACCATGGTTCTTCTTCTTCATCTTAGATCACTTCATCGTCCTCTATGGCTTGAATATAAGCCGGTTTGTGCCTTTTCTCTATAGTTAGAGGCATTTGCTCGATTTCTGTAGGAATCCTAACCATTGAGGCTAGTCTTGCCAAGGTATCAGCAAATTGATTTTCCTCTCTAGGTAGATATGTGTATTCTACCTTTTTCTAACTGATTGGTGAGAGTTTCTAAATAAGTTTGGTAAGGGGATAGACTTTCGCTCCTTACTTTCCATCTTTTAGAAATCTGGTAGATGACCAATGAAGAGTCCCCGAATATTCGTAATTTCTTCACTCCCAAGGCCAAAGCTGTTTCAAGGCCTACCATGCATGCTTCGTATTCAGCAGCGTTGTTGGTAACGTCAAAATCTAGCTTTATGGAGATTGGAACATGCTCTTCCTTAGGTGATACTAATAATACTCCGACGCCACATCCCATTTGGTTTGAGGCTCCATCAAAGTATAAAGTCCAAGTGTCATCTTCTGTGACCATCAAGTCTTCGTCTGGAAATTCATTGTCGTGTATTGGCGTTGAATCTTCTATTGGGAAATCTGCTAGGAAATCTGAGACCATAGATCCTTTGATAGCTTTTTGAAGCATGAATCTTACGTCGAACAGAGCTAAGTTTACTATCCATCTTGATATGCGCCCATTGAGTGTAGACTTCTCGAATAAATACTGAAGTGGATTCATTCGGGAGACTACAAAGACTGTATGCACGAGCATGTAATGTCTTAACTTGGTTATGGCCCACACTAATGCGAGGCACAATTTCTCAAGCGGTGTATAGCGTACATCCTACTCGAGCATGTTTTTACTTATATAGTATATTGCATTTTCTTTACCTTGTACTTCTTATGCAAGCACGGCTCCTATTGTCTCCTTGGTTACTGTTAGGTACAACCTAAGTGGTATTCCTAGAAGTGCTAGTGCTAATACGGGAGGATTTGCGAGATAGGCTTTGATCTTTTCAAAGGCTTTTTTACAATCATCGTCCCATATTACTGGTACATTCTTTTTGAGCTTTTTTAATATCGATTCACATATTGTTGTTAATTTTGATATGAACCTACTTATATATTGCAACCGGCCAATAAATCCTCGAATTTGTTTCTCGGTTTTGGGCGGTGGCATTGACATGATTGCCGTGATCTTGGTTGGTATATCTCTATTCCTCTAGACCTTATGACATAACCCAAAAGCTTGCCTAAGGTGACTCCAAAAGCACACTTGGATGGATTCAACCTCATGTTGTATTTCCTTAGCTTTTCAAAGAATTTTCTCAAGGATACTTGATGTCCTGGGCGATCTTTTGACTTCAAATCATATCGTCCACATATTCTTCAACTTCTTTGTGCATCATATCATGGAGTAGAGCAGTCGCTGCTCGTTGGTAATTGGCACCCGCGTTTTTCAACCCGAATGGCATTACCATGTAGCATTAAGTACCCCATGGTGTTATAAAAGTTGTTTTCTCCATGTCTTCTTCTGCCATGAGAACCTGATTGTATCCCGCGTAAAGGGAAGTCGTGGTAAAGGGAAGTCGTCCTTTGGACTTGCCTTATTTAAGTCTCGATAGTCGACACACATTCTTACCCTTCCATCCTTTTTCGGAACTGGGATGACGTTGGCCACCAATTTGGGGTATTTGGATACCCTGATAAAACATACTGTTATTTGTTTTTGAACTTCTTCTTTTATTTTAAGAGCTACGTCGGGTTTCATTCAACGCAACTTTTGTTTTACATGTTTCATTCTTGGAATTAGTGGTATAATGTGTTGAGCGATTTCTCTATAATACCTGGCATATCTTCATATGACCAAGAAAATACATCGATAAATTCTTTAAGTAGATTAATTAAATCGGTTCTTTCTTGTTCATCAAGTGTTAATCCGATTTTAACTTCTCTTTTAATGGTTGAATCATTTGAGATATCAACCGTCTCAGTTTCCTCAATTATCGGTGTTTTCTTTTTAAGTGTTTCCATTGCTTTAATAATTTCTTTGTCATTTTCATTGTTAGTTAAGCAATGCTCGTCATCTTGGGTTAAAGAAAAACACGAGGAGTAAGCAGAAGAAGACATAATATTGAATTCGGAAATCATTACATTGAAAAGGGAGATGTCCTCAGGGACTTGATTACTAACTATCCTAGGAGTAGAAATAGAAGAAGAAGGGGGTACTACAACTAAGGACTTGGATGAATCTACAGGAAAAGACTCTGACTCAGACTCAGACAACTCTTGAAACATCGGTCCTTGCCCTGTCGTTATGGAGATTTTCCTTCCACTTGGAGTAGTCACCTTGACTGTCTTGCGCCACCCTTGTACTGGTCCTTCTGCTGGAGTGATGACCTTTTAGGGGTCAAAGTTCTCGCTTTGTAGGACCGTTTGGATTAGCGAGGAGTTATCCTCTATGAACTTCGGCTCATCTTTTTCTCGCCCAAATAATAAACCCATGACATTAAAGTCAAAGCACGGGGGTTCTTTCTCCTTGTGGATAGGAGTTGGGATTTCATCTAGAAAGTAGCAATCTAAGAAAATTTCGAATCCCAGTTTCCTTATGCCATTTACAACAAAAGGTTCGGGAAATTCATATCATGGATAGTTCTCTCCTTCTTTTATGAATCGTCCATTGAGAGTAAGAGGATACTGATCCATTGGGATTGCTTTCTTTTGGATGCGAGCGTTCCTACGCGCCTTAGACTTTTCCTAGGCTCGCTTAAGATCTTCCCGAGTCGGTTCAAAACCAAGTCCGAAAGTGTCTAACTTAGGGAGGCCAGGTAATTCCAGCTGTTTTGCTATTCCTTTCTTCTTTCCTAGAGTCATTCCAGGAAAATGCTCTTGTTTCTTTAGAATAGCATTTATCGTCATATTGGAGTGGGGGTCGCGTTAGAGAGGGGTCCTTTCATCCTCCTCGATTAAGGAAACCTCTTCATTAAAGCCCCACAAATCTTCATCGTCTTCATCGTGCTCCACATTAATGATTAGATTTTCTATAGCTTTAATCCTCATGGGTGAAGCATCGATCGTGATAGGAATTCCTCCAACTATGGCTTTTACCTGTTGGTGGAGAGATGAAGGGACGGCCTTTAGGTCATGAAGCCAAGGGCGTCCCAACAATAAGTTGAATGAAGCTTTGATATTTACCACTTGAAATGTAGTAGCATGTTCTATTGCTCCCCCCGTTATATTCATGGTAATCTTACCAAGAGCTTTGCGACGAGTGTTTTCATAAGCTCTTATTCCTTGTGTTGACGTGGTTAAGTCTTCATCCTTATGCCTAACATCCTCGCAGTTCTGAGTGGACAGACATTAATTGTCTATCCATTGTCAATAAGAGTCATTGGGACGTTCATTCTCTTGCAAACTGCAGTGAGGTTTAGTGCCTTATAATGCTTGTCACATTTTGGAGGTAAATCCTTATCAGAAAAGGTGATCAAGTTGATAGGACTAGGGAGATCACTCGTAAGGAAGTTAGCCAACCCCTCAGAAGTGGTGTCTAAATATATCCCTATCTTATCTCGTGATGTAGCTAGAAGCTTCCATACATTCATCTCGACCGTGGTCTTCTTGAATTGTTTGACAATATCATTGTCTTCTATGATAGGTGTGGGAACTTGCTGCGTAGTCGGCATAGGTTGTGTTGAGATGGGAGGTTGCATTCTCCCTGACCTTGTGAGGATGTCTATAGATGAATCCTCTTCAACCCAGAATTCATCTATTGAATATGGCACTGAAGGTGGAGGTCCTTCCATGTCTTTTAGGTAGACATCTTCTTCATCGCTATCCCAAACCCCATTAATGCTTATGTCTTCTTCTTCCGGGATTTGGAATAGCTTCTTATCATCAATCATTTTCTGAATTAAATCTTTAAATTTAAAATAGTTTTCAATAGTGTGTCCCCCTGATTGATGGTATTGACAATAGAATCTATCTGTCCTTTTTAGTGATTCCAATGGTCTCGGTTCGAAAGGTTTGACCTTACCACTCTCGGAGAGTATTTTAAACATTTTAGCATATGAAGTCCCAATTGGAGCATACAGTCTATTACTCTTCTTGGGTCCGTCAGTTACTTGTAGAGAGAATGCTTTCTTCTTTGTGGGTGGAATTTTATCAATCTTTTTCTGAAGCTCCCCTGCTTGTTTCTTTGCGAATTCAAGAGCCTCACGTAGCAAATTTGTTCCCTCCCACATGGACCATATAAGCATTCATACATCTTCTTTTCTTGCTGGTTCAGGAAAGTCATCCATGGCATCGAAAAAGATCTCCTCCTCTTCATCGATAGCATGAGTTTCTTTAATAGGCTTGATGAGGGATGAGGGATCAACATTGTTTTCCTCATTAGAGATGGCCAAGGAGTGAGCAAGAGGTGCATTGTCGATACTTGGCTTCTTACTGGCAGGGGGCAATGGTAATTTATTAATATCAATTAAATCTTGGATAACTTCCTTAAGCTTCCAACAATTTTCAGTAAGATGGCCCCTACCTTGGTGATATTTACAGTGTGCATTGGGGTTCCAATTAGTTGTCCTCTTCTCAAATGGTGGGTCCCCAAATGGTCCAATAGGAGTTATAAAACCTTTTGGATTTAGTCGGTCAAATGCGGTGTCATAACTCATACTTATAGGAGTAAAGTTCCTCCTAAATGGTTTCTTTTGTCCTTGGTTGTTCATAGCAAGGACTTCACTCAAATTGAAGGTGCTAACATTATTTGAGTGGGTGGCTTTGGAAGAAGAAGGATTGTCGCTCTTCTTGCCTTTCCAGCCACTGTTGGAGTTACTATTAGCAGCTTTCAGCTTAGCCAGGTTGTCTTCAATATTAATTCCAATATCATAGACAGCCTTGAAGGTATGTAGATTATTTTGATACTTCAGATGCTTGGAGTACTTCTCTTGAAGGTTCTTGATGAACAACCTCACAGATTCTTTCTCGCTTGGTACTTTAATCATCCTAGAAGAGGTTCTCTCCATTTGTTGAAGAAAGAAGTGAAACCTTCATTCTCTTTCTGCTTGAGTATTTGAAGTTCCCTATAATCAGTTTCAACTTGAATGTTGCACTTGTACCTATCAATGAAAACGTTTACTATTGATTCCCAAGTAGAGGTTCTCTCTTTGTCAAGGGAGAAGAACCATTGTTGGCAAACGGTTTCAAGAGATAGAGAAAATAAAGAGGGAAACACTTTCGTATCAATACCCTTAATACTCATTATTGTTTCAAAAGCTCTTAGATGAAAATAAGGGTTGTCAGTTGCCTTGAATTTTGGGATTTCGTTGGCATTGAACTTCTGTGGAATAATCTCCTTGTCCACCGAGACCCCTTGTGAACTTAATGCCTTGAAACTTGTAGTCACTAGATAGCTTGCTCAAGCTTTCTTGCATGAGGTCCATCTGTTGTTGCTTCATAGGGTCATTGATTTTGAGGGTTAAAGCCTTCAACGCCTTAGTCACATCAGTTAATTGATTCCTAAGTTCATTAACTTCCTCCTAAGTTGCCATTATCTTCTTAGCTTTCCTTTTTCGAGCGATTGGTTTGTCGAAAAGTTGAACTTGAATGAAAAGGTTGTCTTTTATCAAACGCCCTTCCTTTCTTGAGCACGCGCTGTAAATTAAATCATTTTCGTTTTAATGACTTGACTCAAATTGACTCTGACTTTACGGGTTTATAAAGATAAAGAAATAAGCAAAAATAGGGTGTATATTTTTGGGAATCAAGTACAGGGTTCAATCAAGTGGTTTAATTGGAGTATTAATATCCGACTTACCCCCCTATAAAAATGACGGAAAACACGCGCATACAAGACTCTCTTAGACATGGTCAAAGTGTACATACATATTAGTGTGTGCTTTATATGGTGAGTGCAAGTGACATGCTTTGACTCTTGTGTCAGACCATGGGACTTAGTGCCTAGACTCGATTAAGGACTTAACAAGGTATTACAATTAATAAAATAATCGAATTGATTAAAAAACTGTTTAATTAGACACAAAGTGATGACTCGATCAATATACTGAACTGTCGCCAAAACGACAGGACTGGCGCCTCACTTTACAGTGTAGCGTCTGACGACAGAACTGTTGCTAGGCGCTATAGTCCAAATCTCGGCGCTTTTGTTGGAACGTTGATCTGGGACTGCTTTCGGTATTATTACTCTACATGGTATGCCTAAAGTCATAGTAGGTCAATTCTGATTACATTATTAGACTTTAATTACTCAAATTAATTAATTAATTAATTAGGCAAAGTTCTTTTAGTCATTAATCAATTTATTTAGTTTTAACACAAGTCAAACAAACGGTTAGGAAAAAACACATAGAGTAGGCACAATATGATGCAATGAGTTTGCAACCTAACCATGGCTCTAGTTCTTTAAAGTTCAGGATATAGGTTAGTCAAACAGGGTCCATGGTTAATTTTCTGGATGCACAGCACGGAAGCCTTACCTTTGAAGGGTTGACGCGAGTGGATGGGACACCGGGAGTTAAAAAACTCGCTTCCATGGTTTGGTGAATTCAACATTCTCGGATTTACCCTTTGTTGCACAGAGCGTTCAGTCGGGTAGATGGAGCATGAATTCCCAGAGGGTTATGTCCATATGTAGAACACATATGGGTTTTAGAAAAGTGAGAAAAACTCAATAAGGAAGTAGGATCAAGCAAACAGAAAACTGGTCAAAATTAGAACGCATATTTCTGGCTCGGTATTGGAAGAATTTGGCGCCAGCAAACAGAGATTGGCGCCGGTTTTTGGCTGTAGCGCCTGGCGACAGAGCTGTCGTCTGGCGCTATAGTCAAAATTCTGGCGCTAATCTTTGTTGGCTGACGCTAGTTCCTACATGCCTCAGCAGCTTTCTGTGCTTGACAAAATTTTCCAGCTTCGCGCAGCATTATTTCGATTCTAATTGTGAAATATATTCCTCAAATTTCCTACGTGTAAAAATCCTATGTTTTTAACTCATTACGGATGGTCTTTCCAATGAGATCTTTTTTTTATGCATATGAAAATAATGTTAATCAAAATTACGCACATGAAACAATTAGAACTTTGCGAGTCTCATCCACTCATTCTAAATCATTGCCAAAAGAAATTTAAGGAATTAAAATAGAAATCCTCCCCAGCGGAGTCGCCAAAAACTGTAAGGAAAATTTCAAGAATTACCCCAAACTTGAACCCCAATGAGATCATACACTAAAGTACAATGGCGTCCAAAGGGAAGGAAGCTAGAGCAAAAGAGTCGCCAACAAGTTTTAGGAACTTGTAAACCGTTCACAGGGTGAAGGTTACACCCCTTAACGATCCAAGATATTGTTAACTCCAATAGGTCTGGAACCATGACTGGTAGTTCGGGGATGAAGGTACAAATCAAAACTAAATGAGATTGAACCTGCTCTAATAATAGGCCTCTACTTTATTCTAATCGTATTCATGTGCGCTTTCTGACTAACATGCAATCAATAGCTTTTACCCTAAACCTGTTTAATCTATGTTGGTTGAATATTAATGCGCAAACAAAACTATTATTGGCGATCACTTGAATTATAATCAAATTAACCCTAAACAATATTATTAATTATCTTATTAAGCGTGATTACAAGTACAAATTCCCTTTAAACATGCATAAAAAGTTTAATCAAGCAATAATATATATATATATATATATATATATATATATATATATATATATATATATATATATATATCAAGCAACATAATAATTATCATTATAACAATTATAAAAATAATCATAATCATGTTAAAGCATAATAATAGCAAGATTCTAGGCATGATTCTAACAAGAATAATAACAAATTCTAGCATGTCACTAAATAATAAAAATTAAAGCTTTAAACCTAACATGGTACTAACATGATATTAGAAAGAAAAGGAAGTATCGCATGAATCACAATTGTCATATTTGATATTAGAAATTATAGTTATTACCCTAAACATGATACTAGGAAGATCAAAACACCCTAACATCATGAAACTAGAAATCATAACAACCTAGACATGATTTCTATATCATAATAACAATGCAAGCAATTAAAGCACTTGCTTGGATGCCTCATATCTCTTTTTAATAACAAAATACATGCGTTAGTAACTTCAAGGAAAATAATAAAAACAAACAATTAAAATAAATAATTAAAAGAGAGATTTGGGACCAAACCCTCAGAAATTAAAACCTTTCCACGTCTAGGGCGAAGGCAACTTCGAACTTGGCTAAGTGTTTCTAGATCTTGTGAATGCGGAATTTTGTATGCAAAAGGCTAGTTTAGAAAAGAGAAAGAGAGATCAAGAGATTCTTGATGAGAGTTGGTGATTTTTGATGAGATTTGATGAGAGGAATTGGTGATGGAAAATGGAGGTTTTAGGAGGCTATTTATAGAGAAAATCAACCGGATGGATAAAAAAACAAATTAGAGTTTCGAAAAGAATAAAACAAATTGGCGCCAGACGCCAAACCTGGCACCAGGCGCTGGTCTTGTTGGCAGACGCTAGAAAACAGTTTCCACGCGTTTTCTTAATTTGATAAAATTTAGTTGTACAGGAGGGCAAAATCGTATTTTCCTTAAAAACACTTCTTTTATTCTAATTAAAACACTAAAAAGTCAACTAAAGTCAATTTATCAATGCTTATTAAATTAGGAATGAAAAGAACCTTCTAGAAGGATCTAGAAGACTATAATCAATTCTAATTGCATTAGGAATGATAAATCAATATTGGGCCCTCCTCTAGATCATTGGGCTGCACATAAATATCAAACCGGACCCAATTTAGTAATTTGGCCATAACTTCCTCATTATTCATCGGAATTAGGCTTATAATATATCGTTGGAAAGTTTTTTTTGAACCCGACCCAACTACACTATTATTATACCCTTGCCATGGACCAAACCAAACTTGATTGACTGTTTTCTTAAAATAGGTTTTCAAAAACATAGAGAAAGAAAAGAAATAAAAACTAACCGCAACACTAGACTTTCCACACTTTCACCTCATTCGATTATGATTCGACGTGAAAGGTTTTCATCACTGGGTTTGGTTTTGGGGAGACACAAATGGGTGTCTACAGTGGCTATCTGTTGTTGACTTGTTGTTTTACAAGTAATTTACCTGTGCTAATGTATGTTTTTTCCAATGATAATTTACTTATGCTAGTGATTTGTCCTAGTAGATTAGGGATGATATATAAATATGTTCTATCTTATGATAGTGTTTTTACCGTTATTTTTCCTAATCATGGACAATGTTTTGTTAAGCACGGAGTATGTGATAAGCTTGTAAGTGTCCTTTTTTAGATTAAAAAGGGATTTAGAATTATTATTTCTTTTAATTCTTTTGATCTTAATCAGCTTTGTTCACGAACTTGAAATATATGTAATTGGCTAGAGGTGTAGCAATTATTTTTCTTGTTGATGGTCTAGATAAGACCGGGTTGATTTCCGTGCTTATTAGCATAATAAAAAGGCTTGACTTAACGAAGCTCGAATGGTCGTGCAAGTTTGAAGTGTAAGTGCCCCACATGAGGTAAGGATGGGAATTAACAATCCATATGTCTTTAAAATCTATTAATATTCTGGGAATGTTAGTATTGTGGGGGTTGCAGATATGTTTCACATAAAGCATGAAGGCCTGTGGGACTGTAGGTGATATGTATGCTGAATATCTGCTACATTTATCATGTACGAGCTTGATATGTTATATCCTGTGAAATATCTCAAGTATATGTTATCCTATGGCATGACATGTTAGTTTTTCTCGTTCCTAGAATTTATTTTTGCCTTCTAAGCTTTCTTCTGGCCAGTAAAGTTGATGAGTTTATCATCTAAGGTTTATTTGATTAAAGCTTGAACTAGTTTTATATCATCTTGGTTTTACTTTCTTGATCGAAAATTGTATGTAGATGGTTTGTTGTGTGGTATATATTCATGTAGTGGTGAATGGAAAAATCCTGAACCATATGGATAAACCTGATTGACTAGTTGTGGAAAGAAGCATGTTAACGCGAGTTGTGCACTCTCTTTGAGTCTGATATGTTTGAGAAGAGTATATCATGCCTTGCTATTAGAAATCCATCTGTTGTAAGTATCTTTCAAGGTGAGTTGAAAGGCGGTTGATTAGAAATGAGCCAAAGGTAAGATACTGTGATATCAGGATTTATTCTATATGTTTGGTGCTTACCCACTTTTATGACTCGCCTGGTTTGTTCTAAGTTTGTCTGTTTTATAGTAAGGTTGCTTAAGCTTCCTAGCATGATTGATTATAAATCAAGGGTGTGTATTTAAAACGCATGCATCGGTGACAACTTAGAAGATGAGGTATTTTTTGCTCATGATGTTATATCCTTTGTGATAGGTATGGTGAGTGGGGGTTAGATTTGAGTACCCTAACTTGTTATGTTAAGTTTTTCTTGGCATGTGTGTTAAATTTCTTGATGCATGTGTGATGTTACTATAGTTCGTATTGATGGACTTCAGATGCTAGAATGATCATAAGATGTATATGTATCTCAAAGCCAAGAAACAAGTACAAGATAATGAGATAAGCAGAATTGTTCTAGGCAGTAAGCCAATGAACTAATAAAGGTACGCATCAATCTCATTATTGTGATGTAGAGAAAGTGGTTTGGTAAATTATATTTATCATGCCTAAGCCAGAATTATTTTTATGATTTGGCCTTGATGTTGGATTCAAATGTGCTAATGTTTTGCAATCTAAATAATGAACAAATTATTCTTGACGTGAAGTGGTTTTGTTGTGAACTATATTGTTCATTGTGTTTGTCAAGAGAGAATTACTCAATTATTGTTTGAGTTTCAGTTAGTACAGGGATGAACGTTAAAGTGAGAAAGTTTCTCAAGTACCTACCCAGTAAGTTGTAAGAGACAATAATTGAATGAACAACGATGATTAGTTGAACCTCTTCAGTGTATGGTTTTTACATGATGAAGGGCGGTGCTCTATTTTAAGTGAGCTGCAAAACAAATTGTTGTACACTATCCATTATGAAGCAACGGTCCATTAGATTGGATGACGTGTGTCAAGAAGATGATTGTTGCAAAAATTAATCTCTGGAAATTTGTGCATTATGGGGGTATGTTGATCCTCATGTTCTCTACATTATTTTCACAAGTTTCTATGTATGTTGTCAGGAACTACAGATGTAGTGAAAAAGCTGGACATATCTTGTGGAGGTGATACTCATGTTAGAGTACGTGAAAGCAAAGAAGAAACAAGAAGGTCCTTATACAAGGATGAAGCACAGGTAAGTGCCTGATTGTCTAAGAGAATATATTTAAGATCCTGTGGGGTATTTTAAATTATTCTAGTGACAAAGTTTTAAAATTAAGTCTACGCCCTGAAGTGATCTGACTTGATAACCCTCTAACTTATATGGTTATGATATGCTTTGATAGACTTGTTGCTTGATCTTTGTAGGTTGAGCTTTAATTGCTCATAATATGTCCATAACCCAGGTTAGGTGGTCAATTGAGACAGCTTACACGGACACACCACAGTGTTTTAATTTGTTGAACTTTTGTTCTGAATGGGTCTAGATCCTCGTTTTGGTTGACTGATTGCTTGATTTACACCATTTATGTTTATTGAATCTATAACTCGTTTTAGTGGTTTGTTGACCAGGTAGATAGATTCAGTAAGGTTGAGCGTGGCTCTTAATGTCATTTGTCCAGTTATTCTTTGAGCAGGGATTGATAATTGTTCTTAAGTAGATGTAAGACCGTTAGCCCAGTGGCTCTTAGAGTAGGATTGATAATGACACCGAAGGTGGAAGGTTGAGCATCGCTTGCTCTTAATACTACTAGCCTAGTTGCTTGAGAATTTGGAACGATAATGATTCTTAAATAAATTAGAATCACTAGCCCTGATACTACTTGAGTAGGCAACGATAGTGGTACCGAATGACTGAGGTTGAGAGTATCCCTTAATGCATCTAGCCTAAGAGCTCGTTGAGCAGTGGATTGATAGATGCACCGTCGAGTTGACAAGGTTGAACTTTACGTTCTTAATGTTCTTATTCCATTGCATAGATAATACTAGGTTTGCAAGGTGCTTGAATGTGTTTTAATCCTGCAAGGAATGACCCTAGATAAGCTAGGAATGTGTAAATAATGCACAGATGGAACACCTACGTGAGTATGAGGGGTGGCCTCCTTTAAGGGAAAATTGTGGTGTAGTTTTCCTGAAGTACTCATGAGAGCCCAAGGTGTAGGCCAAGATTGGCGGAGTTCCTTAAGCTCTAAAGTCAAGGTATGTGTATACAAGGTCCCTTCCTCGCTCCTAGGAGTTCAAATCTTAGGATACTCACTAGGGAAGTGTTGAAAACCTTGTGCATTAATGTGTTAGTTCAAACCTTTGGATACTAGCATTTAAGTACTAAGACTTTCATTTACTGTTCAGATTTCATGTCGTTGATCCGCTTGCATTAATGGGGGATTGTTGGAAATGGTAATGTAATCGGAAGGTTCTCGCGCCCAATCGGGCAGTGGTTCGCCCGACCGGGCGAAATTGGCTATGGAAAAAAGAGGGCTCTCACGCCCGACGACTGTAGACACCCGTTTGTGTCTCCCCAAAACCAAACCCAATGATGAGTACCTTTCGCGTCGAATCATAATCGAATGAAGTGAAAGTGTGGAAAGTTTAGTGTTGCGGATAGTTTTAATTTCTTTTCTCTTCTCTCTATTTTTGAAAACTTATTTTAAGAAAACAGCCAATCCAGTTTGGTTGGTCCATGATATAGGTCCAATAGTAGTATAGTTGAATGGGGCTTGACAAGAGCTTTCCAACGATATATTATAAGCCCGATTCCAATGAATACTGAGGAAGTTATGGCCAATTTACTGAACTGGGCCCGGTTTGAGCCTTATATGCGGCCCAATGATCTAGAGGAGGGCCTAATATAGATTTATCATTCCTAATGCAATTAGGAATGGTTTTAGTCTTCTAGATTCTTCTAAAAGGTTCTTTTCATTCCTAATTTAATTAGCATTGATAAATTGACTTTTGTTGACTTTTCAGAGTTTTAATTAAAATTAAAGAGCATTTTTGAGGAAAATACGATTTTATCCTCCTGTACGGCAATTTTTATCTGATATTAGGAAAACGCGTGAATTTCCAGATCAGCGCCAAACGCCAGCTGTAGCGCCTGGCGCTACGCTTGGCGCTTGGCGCCTGGCGCTAATGTTAGCGTCTGGCGCCAATAGCCAGCGTTGGCACTAATCAGATTTTATCTGCGCCAGAACTCTGTTTTGATATTTTATCTTTTTGACTGATTTTCTTTATAAATAACGTCGTAAATACTCTGTTTTCATACACCGACTCTCATTAAGATTCTCTTGATTACTCTCCCTCTCTTTTCTGAACTAGCCTTCTCACAAATATAAAAATTCCGCATTCATTAGATCTAGACACACCTAGACGTGAAAGGTTTAATTTCTGAGGGTTTGGTCCCAAATCTCTCTTTCAATTATTTGACTTTATTATTGTTTTGTTTATTATTTTCCTTGAAATTACTAACGCGTGTATTTTGTTATTAGAAAGAGGTACGAGGCATCAAAGTAAGTATTTTAAAGGTTTTTCTTGATGTTATGATATAGAGATCATGTTTAGGTTGTTATTATGATATTCTTAGTATCATGTCTAAGGTAACTTTAATACTAAATATGATCGTTATGATGCCTTTTATGTTCTTCCTAATATTTATGATTGTTAGTATCATGTTAGGGTTAAATATTTGATTTTTATATGCTTAGTGACATGCTAGGGTTTGTTATTAATCTTGTTAGTATCATGCCTAGGATCTTGCTATTATTATTATGCTTTAACATGATTCATGATTATTTTTATAATTTTTTTGATTATGATTATAATTGTTATGATTATTATAATTATTATTATGATGATTATTTATTATGTTGCTTGATGCTTATATATTTTTATTGCTTGATCACACCTTTTATGCATGTTCAAAGGGAATTGGTATTTATAATCACCCTTAATAAGATAATTAATAATCTTGTTTAGGGTTAATTTGATTATAATTCTAGTGATCGCCAATAATAGTTTTATTTGTGCATTAATATTCAATCAACATAGATAAACAGGTTTAGGGTTAACCTATTGCTTGTATGTTAGTCAGAAAGCGCACATGAATACGATCAGAATAAAGTAGAGGCCTATTATTAGGGCAGGTTCAATCTCTTTTAGGTTAGATTTGTACCTTCATCCCCGAAACCTATTTGGTTCAAGACCTTATGGAGTTGACGATCTCTTGGATCGTTAAGGGGTGTAACCTTCACCCTATAAACGGTTTACAAGTTCCAAAAAAAAAACTTGTTGGTGACTCTTTTGCTCTATCTTCTTTCCCTTTGGACGCCACCGTACTTTAGTGTATGATCACAATGGGGTTCAAGCTAGGGGATTAACGCTTGAAATATTCCCTACAGTTTTTGGACACTCCACTGGGGAGGATTTCTATTTTAATTCCTGAATTTGTTTCGGCAATGATTTAGAATGAGTGGATGAGACTCGAAACATTCTAAGTATTTCATGTGCGTAATTTTGATTAACATTATTATTATATGCATAAAAAATATCTCATTGTAAAGACCATCCGTATTGAGTTAAAACATAGGATTTTACACGTAGGAAATTTGAGAAATATCTTTCACAACTAGGACCGAAATAACAGTGCGCGAAACTGGAAAATTTTATCGAGTAAAGAAAGCTGTTGAGGCATGTAGGAATTAGCATCAGCGACCAGAGCATTGGCGCCAGACATTTAACTGTAGCGCTAGACGACAGGCTTCTCTCCAGGCGCTACAGCTAAAACCTGGCGCCAAATTCTTCCAATACCAAGCCAGAAATATGCGTTCTAATTTCGACCAGTTTTTCGCATTGTTTGCTCGATCCTACTTCCTCATTGATTTTTTTCTCACTTTTCTGAAACCCATATGTGTTCTACATATGGACATAACCCTCTGGGAATTCATGCTCCATCTACTTGATTGAACGCTCTGAGCAACAAAGGGTACATCCGATAATGTTGAATTCACCAAACCATGAAAGTGAGTTTTTTCTAAAACTCGCGGTGTCCCATCCACTCGCGCCAACCCTTCACAGTTAGGCTTCCGCGCGGTGCATCCGGACAATTAACCATGGACCCTCTATTGACTAAACCATATCCCGAACTTTAGAGAACTAGAGCCATGGTTAGGTTGCAAACTCATTGCATCATATTGTGCCTACTTGACTAATTATGCATTATTTATTGTGCATATACTATGTTTTTCTTAACCGTTTGTTTGACTTGTGTTGAGATTAAATAAATTAATGACTTAAAGAACTTTGCCTAATTAATTAACTAATTTGAGTCAATAAAGTCTAATATTTTAATCAGAATTGACCTAGTATGAATTTAGGCATACCCCTGTTGATTAATAACACCGAAAGCAGTCCTAGATTGAAGCTCCAGCATTGGCGCCAAAGTCTGGACTGTAGTGCCACTCTGTGGAGTGTGGCGCCTGGCGATAGCCCTGTCGTCTGGCGCTACACTACACAGTGCGACGTCAGTCCTGTCGCTTTGCTGACAGTTCAGATTATTGGTCGAGTCATCACCTAGTGTCTAAGTAACCAGTTTGCTAATTAATTCGGTTAATTTTCGTTGTCAATAATACTTTGTCAAGTCATTAATTGAGTTTAGGCACTAAGTCCCATGGTCTTACACAAGAGTCCAAATATGTCACTTACACTCAACGCACACACCAATACACATACTTTGACCATGTCTAAGAGAATCTTGCATGCGCGTTTTTTCCGTCATTTTTTAGGGGGGTAAGTCGGATATTAATCCTCCATTTTTCTAAAAAAAAAAAACTATACTTAGCTCTTAAAAATATACGCATTATTTTTGCTTATTTTTGCCAAAAATATACACCCATTTTTTTCATCTTTTAAAAAAAACCGTAAAGTCAAGTTGATTCGAGTCAAGTAATTAAAACGCAAAATGGTTTAAATTACAGCGCGTGGTCAAGAAAGGAAGGACGGTTAATCAAAGACAACCTCTTCGTACAAGTATAACTTATCGACAAACCCATAGCTCGCAAGAGGAAAGCTAGGACACTAATGGCAACACAAGAAGAAGTCAATGAGCTTAGGAACCAACTGGTTACCGTGACTGAGGCACTAAAGCTCCTCACACTTAAGATCGATGATCCCGTGAAACAACAACAGATGGACCTCATGCAAGAGAGTTTAAGCAAGCTATCTAGCGACTACAAGTTTCAAGGGCTTACTTCACAAGGGGTCTCGGTGGATAAAGACATTCTTCCGTAGAAGTTCAATGCCAACGACATCCCGAAATTCAAAGCAACTAATAACCCTTATTTTAAAAAAAAGAGCCTTCGAAACAATAATGAGTAGTAAGGGTATCGACAAGAAGGTTTTCCCCTCTATGTTCTCACTATCTCTCGAGACCGTTTGTCAACAATGGTTCTTTTCTCTCGAGAAAGAAAAGACCTCTACCTAGGAGTCCATAGCAAACGCTTTCGTTGATAGATACAAGTGCAACATTCAAGTTGAGACTGACCATAGAGAACTTGAAATCCTCAAGCAGAAATAGAACGAAGGCTTCACCTCTTTCTTTAACAAATGGAGAGAAACCTCAGCTAAGATGATTGAGGTGCCAAGTGAAAAAGAGTCTGCAAGATTGTTCATCAAAAACCTTCAAGAAAAATACTCCAAGCATCTCAAGTATCAAAATAATCTCCATACCTTCAAGGCCGTCTATGACATTGGGATCAATATTGAAGACGACCTGGCTAAGTTAAAAGCTTCCAACAATAACTCCAACAGTGGCTGGAAAGGAAAGAAGAACGACAATCCTTCTTCTTCCAAAACCACCCACTCAAATAACGTTAGCACTTTTAATTTAGGTGAAGTCCTTGCTATGAACAATCAAGGACAAAAGAAACCATTTAGGAGAAACTTTACTCCTATTAGCATGAGTTATGACACCGCATTTGATCGATTAAATGCAAAAGGTCTTATAACTCCTATTGGGCCATTTGGGGACCCACAGTCGAAAAGAGGTCGGCTAATTGGAACCCCAATGCACATTGCAAGTACCATCAAGGTAGGGGCCATCTCACCGAAAACTGTTGGAAGCTTAAGGAAGCTATCCAAGACTTAATCGACAACAACAAACTGCCAATTCCCCCTGCCAGTAAGAAGCCAAGCATTGATAATGTGCCTCTCGCTCATGCTTTGGCTATTTTTGATGAGGAAAACGAGGTTGAACCCTCGTCTCTCATTAAACCTGTCAAAGAAATCCATGCCATTGAAGAAGACGAGAAGATGTTCTTCGACGCCATGGATAGCCTTCCAGAACCGACAAGTAAAGAAGACATATAATCGCTCATACTGTCTATGATGGAAGGGTCGCATTTGCTACGTGAAACTATCAAAGCTATAAAGGAACATCAAAAGAAATATGACGAGGTTCCACCCTCGAAAATTAAACCCAAGAGAGAATTCACACCCATTGGAATGACCTATGATGCTACTTTTGATCATCTCTATGATCAAGGACTAATCAAACCTATTGGTCCTACAGAGGATCCAACACCAGAAAAGCGATCTCCAAGGTGGGATCCCAGATCCTACTGCAAGTACCATCAAGGAAACTTTCATACCACAAATGAATGCTACAAGATTCAAAACCTCATTCAAGATCTTGTGGAAGCCAATAAGATCTCATTACCTCTAGCTAGCAAGGGAACGACTAATCTGTGCCATTTATGGCACCTTTAGGCTATGTTTTCTTTATATTTCTATGCTCATTTTTAGTCGCTTATGTCATGTTTTTAGGGAATAATTCTTGATTTGCGTGTTTGTGTTTAGTTTAGAGAAATGCGTGCTTTTAATGGTTTTCTTATTATTTTATTCATTTCTCGGCTATTTCCCTCGCTTCTCTGTTTGTTTGACTTGTTTTGTAGGTGTGTCGAGCTTCCCGGGATTTAATCATCAAGGAGGGAGCTCAAGTGCATTCAAGGAATTTAACGGAGCCAAGTTAGGGAAGCCAAGCACGCAAGTCAAGTCAATCCAAAAAACAAAGGAAAATGAAGGCTTACAAAGTATCAAAAAGGACCTTTGTTCATTGTTTTGTCCATATCACGAGTTCTACAGATCGGATTGAAGTGATTCAAGTTGGGTTAGAAACTAGACTTGACGAGCTTTCCAATTATAGGTCGCACGTCTTCATACAATTCCTAGATCGTGAGTTACAGCCTTCCAAAGTGTGCCCTGAAAATCTGCCGCAACCTATTTCTGTCGATTTTGGGCAGTAACTCCCCGCGGGCGCGGCTTCCAGGGTGTCCGCGGACGCGGCCGATTTCTCCGAGGGCGCGGACTTATGGGTCTTTTACGATTTAAATTTATTTTCTCCTTTTGTTTATATATTGTTTTTGGGGGGTTTTATTATCATTCATTCACATAATTCTTAGTCTTAGAATAGTTTCTCTCTTAGGTTGAGAGCTTATCTCTCTAGATTAGGCTAGATTAGGAGTAGTTTTAGAGAGAGAAAGTGAAGGATTTCAATGGTGATTGAGAGATTGAAGATACAAGGGTGACAATCGTGTTCAAGATCTTCTTTATTATCAATAAGCATTCTTAACTCTATCTCACCTTATTGCTTTGTTTAATTTCATGTTTGTTTGGTTTAATTTTGATGTTTGATGCTTAATTAGTGTAATTTTTCTTGATATTTTGTTATTCTTTATTTCCATAGTTGTTAGTTGATAGATGATGATTCTTGAATAGTTGTTTGGCTAGGAATTGGGTGAAACTTGTATGATTGATTAATTGTGATTAATTTGGGAATTTTGTTGATTGATTGTTGAGATTAAAGTGATTAGTGAAGGTTTGCATGTGTGTAATTCAATTAGGTCTTGAGAATTATTCTAGATTGCATTGTAATTGCTAATGACATGAACAATTGATTTAGGAATTGCAATTATCGATTGGTTTTGATTGTGATTCTCTTAGTTTGTTATTCATAGTGAACCCTAGCTTAACAATTAGGAGATAGCTCTTTGATTCCTATTGATTGCTCTTATCATTAGTCCTCACAACCTTTGATTGGCATGCTCTTCCCAAGTTGTTGCAATTGACATGATTACTTGTTGATCCCCGTTCCTAGTGTTTTATTTCCTTAGATACTTGTTTTGTTAGTTGTAAGTATTCTCTCTAACCTTCGTCTTTGACCTAACTTAGGCGCATAATTGAAAGTGTTTGAACATTACCGTTCCTTTGGGTTCGACCCTTGACTCTATACTCGTATTAGGGTTTGTTAAGTGTTTATGAATTTAGTTTGACCGAGGGAAGATTAGATAACGACCTAGTTTTCCCCTCGTCAAAATGGCGCCGTTTCCGGGGAACGGTGTCTATGTTTGAGTGTTTTTTATTGCTTGAGTCTAGGTCTTTGTGTATATTTTTACTCTTATTTGATTTTTGTTTGTTTTAAGAAAAAAAAATGGCATGTCTATCATTTCCTCAATATAGCAATGAGCATTTTGTGAATATTTCATTAGACTTGAGGGATTTTTGGACAATAATTGTTGTAATATTTGGGAGGCTTGTGAGATTTGTTATTTTGGTTTGAATGAGCAAACTAGGGATGAAGTTGAATGTATGCATAATGGTGAATTTAGAGCATTGTCAATTGATGATGCTTGGGGTTTTTATGTTTGGTTTGCTAGGGATGTTTATGATAGGGGTAATCATGAGTCTAATATTGATATGCAATGTCTTGATTCTTCTAATATTAGCATGAATTCCCATGATTTGTCACATGATCCCTTAAGTGAACCTAGAACACATGATTTCAACTTCAATTCTCCTTTTGTTCATGATAATGAAGTGCAAGCTCAAGTTGATGCTAATGGTGTGTTTCAATATTCTTGATTATTTATCATGCCTTCTTGTGATGTGCTTCATTCCCTTAATATGAATCTCATGTTATAAATTGTACCCCCACTCCCCAATGTGATGTATATGCTCATGATCTTAATGTTGATTCTTCCAATCTTGGTTGTACTTCTTCTTCTCTTGTTGAGCCTCAACCTTCTATATCTTTTGAATCTCTTGTTGATACATTTGAGTCTCAAATTAGGCGCATTGAGCTTGATAATGAGTTTGGGCCTAGTAAGGAGATGATTCTTAATTCTTTGAGAGGTCAATTAGAGATAATGAAAAAGAATGAGGAGCGTATTAAGGAAGAAAAGAGAAGAGGAGAAGAGTTAGAAAGCCAATTGTCATCCTTGATGCTTGTTTGTGATAAATCCCAATTTAATGTGTGTGTTGAGGATGATGATGATGATTTTGAGCAACCAAGAGAGTGTGAGGATCCCATTGGTGAGAATTTGAGTGATGGTGAAGGAGTTGAGAATGAAGAGAGTGTTGATATTAAAATTTCTAACCCTCTTTCCCATCTTGATGAGTCTCATTTGCATGTTTGTGACTCTTCTATCCATGAGTATTTCGACTCGATTGAGGTTATGACCAATGCATTCTTTGAGAGTCAAAAGAAAACCCATAGCCTTTAAATGAGTTCATTGAGGATGCTTCATGGGAGAGAGATGAGTTTGAAATGAATTTTATTTATGCATGGTTTTGAGACCTTGGGCTTTAAAGTTGTTGAGGGAGTTGTTGTTCATAGTTGTGATGGAGGGGATTATGTTGTTCCTCTTGGAGTTTGGATGTTTGAGGGAGATGGATATCATGAGTGTTCTTCTTTTGAGGACTCTATGATTGATTTCCATGCTCTTATTGGTGAATTGAGGCATGGTGGTGAGAAAAAGTTCATTTGTGAGACCATAGCCCCTTTTCTCTTTTCTCATACCCCTTTTTCAAGAAGATTCAACCATATCCCTTACACTCCTATTTCCCTCCCTTCTTTTGTCAATGAGCTTATTGGGGACCCTTTTGTCTATGATGATTTGTATGAAGCTCATTTGTCCCCAATTGAGGAAAAAGGTGATGTTGCCACCCAAAAATATTTTGAGGAGAGTTTGCCTTCTTTTTCTTTTTCTTCATATTTTGTTGAATTTTCTTTTGATTCTTCCTCTTCCTTTTCTTGTCATCTCTCTCCTCATTTGCGTGCACTATCCTTGTTGCACGTACTCGTCGCGTCATTTTCCTACCTTCTCTCCTATGAAATGCGTAGTAGTGCATTTGACAAGGTCTTGCGCGCGTTGAATTATTATTTTCTAGAGCGGTCAAGCTTGGACCTTGAGCAAGCCTTTCTCGGGAAGTAACCCGTGTTTTATTGCTTTCATTTTCTTTTCTTTTTAGAATAGATTTTCTCTCATGGAAATGTTTGTGTTCCTTTTTCTAGGTACATGACTTGATATACTTCGGTGCTTCTATTTGGATCGAGAATCAAGGAAGATTGGCACCACATTTGCTAGCATATAGAAGGCAAGATTCAATTTTAGAGGTTGTTAGCTTTGAAAGGTTAAAATTGGGTCAGTTGGGGTATTTACACCCACCTAATATCCGGTAATATCCTTCCTTCCTCTTTCTCTAGTGGATGATGACTTGTTGGACATATATTGGTTTGATTGGATTAATCTCCTTGTTTTTCCCCTCCCGTGGAATATTTGATTTATGTTTGAGCATGTTGTCTCATTCAAGCTTGGGGGAGGGTATTCTATCATGTTTGGTGGAATGTTGATTCATATATGTCATGCACCTTTGTATATGCTTTTCCATGTTCTCATATTTTGAAAAACTCCAAAAAGATTTTTGTTTTTATCAAGGCAAATTTTCAATGTGTTTTGTTTTGTTCTTGCTTTGGACATAATAACAATTGGACTTGTATACTTGAATGCTTTTCTTCCTAAATGGTAGTCGTGTGCACGGTTTGAGATTACGTTTGGTTGATTCTAGGATAAAGCATGCTAAGGTAGTTGTCTAGAACTAGGGGGATCATGAAGCCGGATTCTACTTGTTTGTGGCATGAATGGTAGTTGCTATCGAAATACAAATCATTATTTTTTTTTTTTTTTAAAAAAAAGAAGAAAGAGACCACCTATTCAAAATAGGTGGTCTTAATTTTTCATAAACTGAGACCACTTATTTGAAATAGGTGGTCTCAAATTTCTCATAAAACTGAGACCATCTATTCTAAATAAGTGGTCTCTCTTTTTAAAACAAGAGACACTTTTGATGAAATGGTCTCTTAAGCCAAAGAGACCTGTGAGCTAGAGACCACTCCTAAAGTAGTCTCTTTGGCCATTTTGATATGGTCTCTTTGGCCAATTTTGTAGTAGTGATAGGGAATAAACTAAAGTTAGGATAGATATTGGCGAATGAGCCAAAGTTAGAATTAATGGGGACAATTTTTCCTTTAAATAAATAAAAATCAGAATTTAATATTTTGTAAAATAATATTTTTTTAGTTGTTTAAAATTCTTGTTATATATGTTGGAGATGTTAAACTCATATATATTTCTCTCTCTCTAGATTTTCTCTCTAGACTTTTTGTTTTTTCTGTGAAGTTGGCATGGTGGATTCTACAGATCCACCGGATCCATCTATGAGTTCTGATCAAGAGATGAATGACCTTGATCAAAAATCTCCCTCTCCAGTTGTTAGTTTCCGTGAAGTGGTGGCTAGTTCATCCCAATGGTTTGAAGAGGCTAGGAGGATTATAGCAACATCGACAGAGTGGTCTCAAGATGAAGATATAGGTCCAGTTTCTGGTCTAACTGTCCGATTTGATAAGGATACTTTAGATCGATTGAGGAAGCCTTGGGGTTTAACATTAATGGGAAAGTGTCTGGGAACTTCAATCAGGCCGGCTTTTATGCTCAATCGAGCACGAATTATGTGGAAAATTAAGGGCGGATTGGAAGTAATTGATCTTGGTCATAATGTTTTCCTGTTCCGTTTCACTATGGAGGATGACTATGAGAGGGCTTTGTTTGGAGGACCTTGGTTCGTTTTTGACCATTATTTAATGATGGCGAAATGGAGGCCGAATTTTAGAGCTTCTGAAAATCCTTTTGACAAGATGAATGTTTGGATTAGATTCACTGAATTGCCAGTGGAGTATTATGATAAATCAGCTCTATTCGAGATTGCAAAACTAGCAGGAACACCAATTCGAGTGGATTATGCAACGGATAGATTGACTAGGGGAAGATACGCCCGGGTCTGTATTGAAATTGATTTAAGCAAACCTTTGGTGACAAAGGTTTGGATTGGTGGCGCGTGGCAACACATTTCCTATGAGAACATCACTTCTTTGTGCTTTACATGTGGCAAAGTTGGTCATGTTCAATCTCAATGCATGTTGAATAAAAAGCATGAGGTGGAAGTCAAAGGTACAGGTGTTGATCAAAATGCGTCATCAGAAGAGCAAATGAAGTTGGATTCTTCAGCTAATGAAGTTAATGGGCCGCAACCTGATATTATAAAGGCTACAAAGCCCACAAGCTTGGTTGGATCTCCCTCTAAATCCAACTCATTTCAAGTTCTGGCGGAAAATGATGTTCATGGAGAGTTTGGGCCATGGACTTTGGTGACAAACAAGAAAAAGCATTTCAAATCTGTTGATAATAATAATAGAAGAAGTGTTACAAAAAATAATGCTCATAATAAGGTTGATAATAACAATCAAAAGTCTGTTAAACAAATTATTGTTGATAATAGCAACAAAAGAAAGATCTTAATAATATGAAAAATAATTATGTATATAAAAAAAAGAATAAAGTTTTTGAAAAAGTTAGTTCTATAAATCAGACTCCTAATTCAGAAGGTCCTACTATTAAATCAAGAAAGGAGGATTTTGTTCCTATTTTAGAGGATAATAAGGGGGTTAGTGTGGAAGTGAGTAATAATATTTCTACTCCCAAGTCTAATCAAGAGGAGATTACTGAGCCTAATCAGGCTTTAGAGGAAATGTTAGTGGATAATTCTTCAATCAAGGTTTTAGAATCAACAGGTGTCGTGATTGTGCCGCTGTCAAATTCCACTAGACACTTGGAAGAAATGCAACTTGATGTTCCTTCTACACCCTTGATTTTAAATACTCATCAGTCTTATAGTAAAGCCCTCACAGAGGATCCTCTCTCTTCCCCTCTTTTAATAGTCCCTAATTCTGATTTCATTTCAACAAATCAAAACCATCAGACCTCCAACCATGCAAAACCAAAAACATCCACAGTTCTCCCAAGCTCTACCAATGATAACCTATCAGAGGCGGCGAGTTTCAGATCAGGAAATCAATTCCAACTCTCAGGGGCAGGAGCCGATTCTTCAAGGGATTCCAGTTCACGAATTGCAGCAGGGATCGAGGTCGACCTCGAACACCCTTCAGTTGTTTCCCGCTTCCCCAATGATAAAAACATTGTTGATCAAAAAGAGGTCGGGATCCCCGACGGAGATAACCGGTGCAGTGAGGTTGTTAGATGCATTGAAGAGGAAACAGGAGGCATTATCAATTCACTTCTACAAATCCCTTGTTTTCTAGACGCTATTGGCTCGACGCTATGTGTGAGGCGTCAACCCAAAAATAGATTTCCGCTTTTTTTTGACGTTTTTTTGTGTCGAATTAATTTCTCGACAATGTACATCGTCGAAAATATAGAATGCATTTCACGTGACTCAATGCAACCCACAACTTTAAAAAAAGCGGTGTACAGGGAATTTAAAAAATAAAAAAAATTCATATACTGCCCAAACACCCTAACACATAATAGAGACCTAGCAAACCCCCCCTCCCCCCACCTCTCTCTCTCTTCTTTAGCTTTCAGATCTGAAAAACTTCATACACTAAATCGAATTGTTCATCACTATCCTTAATTCTTATACAATCTAAGTTATTTTTTTAAAACAGCTTGAAATTCAGCGAATTTGGGTCGAAGTCGTGTTAATTTTCTTCTGCTCCCTTTTCAATTTCTTCAATTTATGGTAATCTCGTTCTTTTTCTCATCAATTTCCTTACTTGTATGCTTAAATATCATTTGGATATACTTAGTTCTTTTATAATTACATTAAATTTTTAGTTATTGTGTAGTAGAAAGCCATTGTATTTAAATCTAGGGTTTGATCGTATGGCGTGTTGGGTGTAGGGGATTTAAAAAGCGAATTAGTTTATTTATGCTTCATTTATTGAAGGTCTTGGTCTAACTGGGAATCTCAATTGTTGTAGAATTTCATTTGATTTTGTTTTATTACTCAAATAAACCCTTTGGGCTGGTTGTTACGCTATGAACTCAGAAATTGTGTAGATCGCATGTCTTTTGTACCTTATAATTTGTTGATCGAACCCTCTCTATTTTCTTGGTTTTTTTTTATAACTAAGATGTGCTTCTAGGTGATTAAAGATGCTGGGATGGGTTATTTGTTTAGAATGTTTTTTTTAATTGCATATGTATCAACTTTTGTCTGTAGACTAGAAAGTGGGTGAAAAAGTGTAAGACTCCTGTTTATGCCTCAATTATCCTTACGGATTGAACTAGTTTTGGTTGAGATGCTCGTGTGTGAGTTTATGATAATTTGATTTGTTTGGAAAATATGATAATTTAATTTGTTTGAAAAAATGCTTAAATAGTATTGGTACTTGTTGTCTTTCTCTGCACAATTAGGTATTAATTCATATGGTTTTATTGGAAAAGATGAATTAGATGGTGATAGTGACTCTTTTATAATGCCTAAATGGATCGAATGTTACTTTGTAGCTTGACATCTTTTCTTAGTTTCCACCTTTTTTGCATTTTGTTAGGTTTATATTATGGATAGTATGTACAAGTTTTCTATTGTAGTATTTAGAATTTTGTATGCTGCTTGTTTTCTAATTTGCATATGCTTTTTCCTTCTCATTATTGTGTTTTTAATCTAGTGATTGATGTTATTAATGGAGATGGACATCCTATTCTTAATATGGCTTGTAATAGATCAAGTATCTTTGTTTTTGTTGGATAGTGTAGCATATGTGGTTGGTGTTATAGCCATTAGTATCTTATAGAAGAATTTGTATTTAACACATTTTAATTATTTTGTCAGAATATGTATTTTAATTATGTAAAACCCTGCTCACTATGAATATATTTCATTGACCTTTTTTTCCCCCTTTTGATAATTTATCTGACACTGCTGGACAAGGGGCTTCTCAAGGAGAATCTTCAATTTTTCTTATTGTTCCCATGTAGTAGATTTCATTCTAAAAAATACTGGTCAGATCACATTTAATTTTGTGATCCTTACACTAGGTACAAAGCTGAATTAATTTTGCTTCACTTTAATTTTAGCAACCTTGATTTCAATTTTTACATTATTTGTTTACATGTCCTGTTAAATATACAGTTTTAGCATATACAATATATAAATAATCATGGTGACAACTTATAAGTGATGCTTAAGTTTAAGGTCCTATATATTGCGTGTCAGAGTAGATTAACTAAGATTAATAACTTTTGTCATTGTTAATGAAATATAGACTCTAAGATATGTTTATGGATTATATCTTTTTCTTTACAACGCAAAAAAGAACAATTTAAAATGTGATATTTGTGATCATCTTGGTTGTCAGGAACAATTTAACATTTGACATACGTCTTATAGGAATTGGTCTTTGCTATTTTGTTTTGAAAAATGCTTCTTCTCATAATGATTGGTGATGTTTCGTCATCTTGGATTAATGTTTTTGTTTTTAGTTAAGAATTATATAGTTAATTTATATATATTCACATGTAGGTGTTTAAGTAATAATTAAGCTAGGGTCTGACTATATTTACTAGTGTTGGGAGCATTTGATTTGCAGAAATATAGTGTATAACATAATGCATGGTTTTATGACTCATATCTACTTATTCTATTTAGCTGCTTATGTTTTTTATTTCAAATACAAAATTTTAACAATTTCTTACATATTTGATATTTTGGTTGTCAATTATATTTTTCTTATGAGTGTTTAAACAACGATAATGTTTAACTTTTCAATTTCATCGACTTATTTTATTCTATCTCTAACGACATCTGGTCACCTCTCTTTGGGTATTTCTAGTTACTACTAATACTTTACTCGATTCGTATTTATTTGAGATTGCTCTAATTATATTCATATGATTTATTTGGGATTGCTCAAATTATATTCATCTGATTTATTTGTCAATTTAAGTGATTGTGAATTTGTGGTGTATTTCAAGCTTCTCTGAATTGTTTTGATTGATTAATGTTTATATTTTAATAATATTTTAAGCTAATTTTCTGTATTGGGGGTTAGGGGATTTAGATGAAAATTAAACTACAAGTCACAACTTGGATGAAATGTGAATTCGTGGTGCCTATCTCATGTGGGGCATATGGTTGGACAGAAACATTACAGTTTTCCAAGGAAAACCAACCCCCATTGCAGTTTTGGTGACTCGGGTTCAGAGATGGTGCAAGGATAATGAAAAAAACAACAAGGCAATCCATGCTTCCCCTGCTCCTGCTCGTCAAACCAGTTCGAAGGTATGGTTACTCCCCCTGCAGGCTGGATTAAATTGAATACTAATGCTTCTCTATATGAGTTGGAACTGGGGTTGTAGCTCGTGATTCCTTGGGCAATGTCCTGTTTTCAGCGTGTAGAAGACTGAAAGTGTGGTGGCAGCCTGAGATAGCTGAAGCAAAGGCTGTTGTGTGGGCTTTAAAGCTGGGCAGATGCTTTGGTATTGACAAAGCAATCGTTGAGACAGACTGCCGGGTAGTCACTAACAGGTTGGTGAAAGGAGCTACTCATTTGACAGATTTGGATGTTGTTCTTTGTGATGCAATGCGCTTGGGTACTACTTTTGAATGAGTATGCTGGTCTCATGTTTGCAGGGAAGGAAATGAAGTGGCTCATAACCTTGCAAGAGTTTTTCCTTATGATGTAGAGCAAATTTGGGAGAGTAAAGTTCCCTTAGAAGTCTCCCCTTATGTACTCATGGATCCTCTTATCCTCTTATTTTGAATTATTAATCCTTGCTCGCCCTTTAAAAAAAATTATAAGTTGGATTTATATTTGTTATAATAGAAAACTCAATACTATCATGAGATATTGTAAAAATACTATAATATATTTGTATGCAATAAAAAAATTTGTCCTAATTTTGTTGGATATATATTTTTTTATTTTAGTAATACTAGTATTTTTCAGTGATTTTTTTTTTTTGTTAAATATATTCTAGATTTTTTATATAGAATATGGAAAAGAAAAAGTGTTCCCTACATATTAAACACCAAATATATTATATTCAAGACCCAAAAAGGCGTCGCCAATTTTACAAATCTAGACATAAAAAAGCGTCGCTAAATTTGAGAAAGTGCGCCAACAAATGCAAATTTCGGCGCTTCGTATAAAAACTAGGATACAATTAAGCGTCGAGATTTGCGACGCTTTTTGATGTTGTCGAAAAAAATATTTCGACGCTTTTTAGCGCCGCAAAAAAGCTTTAAAAGCGTCGCTAAAACGCGGATTTTGTAGTAGTGATTCTTCGAGAGGAGGAGCGAGATCGAAAGTTCCCATTTCAAATTCCAAGAAGAATTCCGGTTTTTCACTTGCGATTAGAAACCAGAGGTCAAAACATGGCAAATCACCTTATCGCAACGTTCATCTCTCAGGAGGCGGTGGTGGGAATGCAATTGCAGGTTCGATTTTACCGATTTCTTCAAGGTCCGAGGGAAATTGTGGCTCAATAGACCCCCTTGTCATTGGAAGATCTAATTCCAATAGGAATGTCGGCACATTGGAAGGATTGGGAGGTGTACTACCTCCCCCTGAATCCGGGTCCGAATGATTGTCCTTGAGTTACCTTGTAGCGCCCTGTTCCTAATTTAAGGATGAAGTTCATTCTCTGGAATGTAAGGGGTGCTTGTAGGGATGAATTTATCCCACATGCACGTCACTTAGTCAATATTCACAAATCGACTGTTTTTGTTTTTCTGGAAACTAAATCTGATGATCTTAGAGCAAGGCAAATCATGTTACAACTTGGTTTTCATGATTTTAAAGCAATTGAGGCTAATGATAAGAGAGGGGGTATATGGCTCCTTTGGAAAAGCACCGTTGATATTGCTGATTATAAGGAGGATTTCTCCTTTTTTCATGTTTTGTTTCACTTTAAAAATACCAACAATGAGGCTTTAATTACTGGCATGCATGCTCCTTCCACGCCTAAAGAAAGGCATGAAATGTGGAGGGAGATGCAATCTGATCTTCCCCCTCCAGGTACCCCGTGGCTCTTATTTGGTGACTTAAATGAGGTTACTTCTCAAAATGAAAAATCTGGAGGTCGTATTTTTAGACATGCTCAATGTAAAGATATGAATAATTTCACTAATGCTGCAGGACTTTTTGATTTGGGCTATAATGGTAATCCATTTACTTGGAGTAACGCTAGAGAAGGAGCTACTCTTATAAAGCAGCGTCTTGATCGTGCCTTGGGGCAGCATGGGTGGATCAATTTCCTCACACAAAGGTTTTTCATCTTCCTTTCACCTATTCTGATCATTCACCTATCTTGATAGATTGTACTAACCCTAGAATTAATGGTCCATTTCCTTTGCGTTGTAAGGAAGTTTGGCTTTCACATCCTGATTTTAATAGTTTCTTTGTTAGCAATTGGCTAGAGCCTTGTGATGATTATTTTTTAGGTATGTCAAATTTTCAAAATAAGATAAAGGATTGGAATCATAATATTTTTGGATGTTTAAAATATAGCAAAGATATACTTTTGGCAAGATTAGGTGGTATTCAGAGTTATTTAGCTAATAAACAATCGGCTTTCTTGATGAATTTGGAAAAGGATTTATTATTGGAATTAAAAGATATTTATGATAAAGAGAGAGTAATTTGGGCGCAAAAGGCTGGAATTAATTGGCGTAAAAATGGTGATTTAAATACTAAATATTTCCATATCTTAGCCAAAATAAAAAAGAGTAGAGGAAAAATCTTGTGCCTTAAAGACTCGAATGATATTTGGATTACAGATGATACTCTTTTAAAAAATATGGCTACTGAATTTTATAAAAATATTTTTCAATCAAAAATTAGGAATAGAGGAGGGTCTGGTTGTTTTGAGCCTTTTAATAAGCTCTCGGCTATTGATAATGGCTTGTTAGCTAATTATATTCCTAGTATGATTGAGGTTAAAAATTGTTTGTTTAGTATGGAGCCAATGAAATGTCGGCCTGATGGTGTTCAACCAAGATTTTTCCAAGCTCACTGGGATTCTTTGAGTCATATTTTATACAAGCTATGTGCTGATAGTTTTTCTAATGCTTCTTTTAATCCGGAGATCAACAAATCTTATATTTCTCTTATTCCTAAGGTTGATAATCCGGTTAATTTGACTCAATTCAGACCAATAGGGTTATGTAATACAGCTTATAAGTTGATAACCAAATTAATTTCTTTTAAGCTTAGATCCTTTCTAAATAATTTGGTTAGTCCTCTTCAATCCAGTTTTATTCATGGAAGGGGAATTGAGGATAATGTTATCATAATCAAAGAGATGTCTCATATTTTCCATAAAGCTAGGATAGGAAAAAACATAATGGCTCTCAAACTTGATCTAACTAAGGCTTATGACAGTTTGGAGTGGAATTTTATTGAAGAAACCTTAATTGGTTTTAATTTTCCTATGAACTTTGTTAAATTGATTATGTTTTGCATTACCTCTCCTCAAATCTCAGTGTTATGGAATGGAGAGATTACTTCTGAATTTACTCCCTCACGGGGTATTAGGCAAGGAGATCCAATGTCATCTTATATTTTTGTGTTGTGCCTAGAAAGACTTTCTCCCATGATAGAAAACAAGGTGAATCAGAAACTTTGGAAGCCGATTAAGGTAACTAAATCTATTTCCTTGTCACATATTTTTTATGCGGATGATGTGTTCCTTTTTGGACAAGCTTCTAAAAGCAATATAGGAATAATTATGAAGGTTTTGCAGGATTTTGGGGATATTTCTGGTTTAAGGGTCAATCAAAATAAATCAACAGTTATTTTCCCAAAAAAAATGAATTATAATATAAGAAAGGATTTAATCACTGAATTTAATTTCACTTCTACTTCTTCCTTTGGTAAGTATTTAGGAGTTGAAATTCATCCTAATAAGTTAAAAAAAGGTGATTATTTTGGTTTGCTTGATAAAACTTTTAATCAAATCAAAGGTTGGCAGTCCAACTTGTTAAATATGGCGGGAAGGTGTACCTTGGTTAAATCTGTTCTTTCTTCCTTTCCTGTTTATTTAATGCAAACTAGTATTCTTCCTTTTTCAGTATGTGAGGATATCGAAAGAAACTGTCGGAAATTTCTTTGGAATAAGGTTGATAAATCTAGATACTCCACGAGATTAGGATGGAATCATATCACTAAGCCTATGGAAATAGGAGGATTAGGGATTAGAAGATTAAAATTGTGGAACATGGCCTTCATGGCTAAGTTAGGGTGGATGATCCTTACTAAACCTGACAAATTATGGGTTAGGATTTTGAGTGAAAAATATTTGAAGAGAGGAGGTCTTTTCGATTGTCATGTTAGCCCTAATCATTCTCAAATTTGGAAAGACATTCTAAAGGGCAGGGAGTTATTAGCCTCGGGTTTAAGGGTAGGAATTGGTAATGGGAGTTCTACTTCATTATGGTATCATCATTGGCTAGGTTCCTCAATTTTAAAAGATGTGATGATTTGTGATATTCCTCCTCATATGGATAATTGGAAAGTGTCTAATATAATCAAGGATAGAGCTTGGTATTTGAATGACATCCTTCACCTTTTACCTCAGCATGTTATCAACATGATCAAAGCCACACCTTTGTCGAAATTTACAGATTTAGAGGACTTTATCACTTGGGATTTAAGCAAGGATGGTATTTTTAGTGTTAGATCAGCTTATCATTTTCTTTTGAAAGGAAAGTGCCAAGCTTCTTCTAATATTAATTCTTGGAAAGGTTAATGGAAAATTCAAGCTCCCTTTAAATATAGAATGTTCTTATGGAATTGTGCTCATTCGATTTTGCCCGTGGCAGAAACTTTGGCTACCTATATGCCGTTAATATCTCCTATATGTTCTAGATGTAACATTTACTCAGAATCTCATATTCATATCTTTAGGGATTGCTTCTCTTCCTCAATTTTGTGGAATGATATTTTTAACAAAGTTTATCTTCCTAATAATTTCAATTTTGATATTTTTAAAAATTCTTCTTGGGAAATTTGGATAAACTATAATCTTGGTTTAGATAAGAAGTGGAAGATGAATTTTGTTACAGCTTTGTGGCACCTCTGGTTGCATAGGAATAATACTGTTTTTGAAAAAAAAAAACAGATTGGTCCGATCTCTTTATTCACTAAATTCCTCTTTGATTATAAAATTTTCAAGTTCAATGTTACAGGAGTGCAAGAGCAGGAAGGGTAAGGAGCAGATTTCTTCTAATTCCGATTGGAAGGCACCTAGAGAAGGATTTTTCAAGATAAATACGGATGGTGCTTGGCTTAATTCTGCTGTCTCTTCTGGAGGAGGGGTAATTAGAAGGTCTGATGGTTCGTGGTATGTGGGATTCTCATGCAAATATGATGCAATTTCACCTTTTCTCACTGAGCTCTATGCTATGAATGATGGCTTATCTATTGCAATGGATTTGGGGATCAAAAAGGTGATTGTTGAAACTGATGCCAAAGTCCTTCGTGATATGCTAATGACATCAGGTCCCAATCCTCATCACGAGTTAGCCGCAACTATTTGTGATGTTGCTGCTGTTCTGTCTAAGTTTGAGGTTGCTGTGGTTACTCATATCCCAAGAGAAGGGAATGAATTGTCTCATCGTCTTGATGTATTTGGACGAGAGATGGTTGTTGGCTACAAGACACACTATCTGGTTCCAGAATGTGTTTCTGAATTGTACGAGTCAGAGAAAGCAAATGTCGCAGAAGCAACAGCTCATTAGAGACAGAGGTTCTTTCTCTTTGCATATGGATGATGATGTTGATATAGTTATTGCTAGCTTTTGGGATCTTCAGATGAATGCTGCCAGTCTATAGATTTCAGTTATGGAAGTACATAGCTTTTGGATAATTACTGATGTATATACTGTTCTCTATAGGGGTTCAGTTTCAACTTAAATCTTAGCCCTTTTAATAGGCTTATTTTGCTGCTGCATCAACTTTCCTTGTATATATCATGGGATGTATAATGTAAATATCAAGGCTATAGCCTTTTAATATATATATATATATATATATCTTTTATTTGTGTTAAAAAAAGAGTTGTTGGAGATGTTAAAACTTGTTAGATTATAGTATATATCACTAGATCAGGTTTATCTAAGCTAGTAATTGGTATATTTCTATAGCCAACAAATAATTGGAGGCATGTACCCTGAAATCCTCTTAGCTACAAAGAAGCGACGTGAGTGAGGGTCGAGGGATGTACCACGCTGTAAGATCTATTCAATGATTGTTGCTTCAATGAAGAAAACCTATGTTTGACCTTTTTTTTTAATGTACAAGTATTTGTTATGTTAAATTTTGATTTCATATGTAGATTTCTAGCTATGACAATTTAGTAATGAATTGGTTATTAGGGGGCTATATAGACCGTTTCCCTTTAGAAAAAAGATTTTAAAACCAATAATGTATTGGCACATTAAACAAAATAACCATGCACCAGATACGTACAACTAGTTCCTAATTATATATATTTGACTTATTTTTTGGGACAAATAATGTTTATTATCTTAATCTCTTGTAAATTTGCTTTATTTTTTTTGTTGAAACCCAATTCTCATTCCAATTTCCTTATACTCATTCCTCTAATTAATTTTGTGTTTACCATTACTCTTATTTTTTAGGATCATCATTAATTTATACACTTTATTGGAGTATATTCCATTATTCAACATCAATTAGAGCACCAGCATTCAAGAGGAAGCAGCAATCCTTTCCCAGTTTCTCTCTCCTTTCCTCCACTTGACACATCACACTCTATTTCTTCCACATCACTTCCCACTATCTCCATCCTTTTACTTATCTTCTTTCTTAAATATTTCCAACATCAATGAGTATTATACCCCATTTAGTCTCTCCTATTTACATCAATGAGTATCATTTCCCATTTACTCTCTCATATTTACATATACCCCACCATATATTCTCTCTCCTATATACACACTTAATTATTATTAACTTTGTAAAATATGTTTATTATTATTATTATTATTATTATTATTATTATTATTGATTAGGGGATTTTTATCCACCAATCACCGTCTGACAAGTGGACCAACCAGGTTCCGCCACGTGTCCTTCACGTAGGCCAATAGGAGCCTGCCACGTGTCAATCACAGATACGTCCTCTACGGACCAATCGAGGCACGCCACGTGTCCACCCATGCCAAATGGGAAAACCGGCCAACAAGGCCCAATCCTGTCTAGAGGCCCGGCCAGCCCTAGGTTTACCCTAAACCTAGAGAGTGCCACGCTTCTCAAGACTATAAATACTTAATTAATCCTCATTAATCCGGGGATCAAGAAATCAAGAGAACATCAAGCAATTGAGAGAGCAATTGATCAAGCAATTAATCTCACCTGAAGAACAGAACAGAAACATTACGGAACACTAATAACCGGCTAATCTCGCTAACAAAGCAGATTACCAACATTAAACACTCTCACCTAGAGAGATCTTATTACTTTAATTTCCGTATTAATTACTCCTTAATCAGGTACTAACTTGACCGTTGGAGGCGGAGCTCTCAGGAGTCTCCGTTATTTTGCAGGTACAGGCGTCCGGTTCCAGTCTCGGAATTGTAACTCTCCCGCAGGACATCAGAAAACCCCGAAACATTTGGCGCCGTCTGTGGGGAGAGTACTTCAGAGATGGCATCCAAGTCTGTACCGACTCCTGAAGAGAGGCGTCCCCTAAACGACCCTCAAGTTCAATCGGACCATGACACCGAAAGTGAATTTGAAGTTGAAACTCATACAGCTCCAGACGGGACCCTAAGGGCCCGACGTACCCGTCATACCGAAAGGAGGGAACGGGAGCATCTTCAAACAGGAAGCGAGCCAGCAGGCGCACCGCCTGCTCGGCAACAGCCGACTGATGGGTCTGCTCCCATCACAAGGAACGAACTCATGACCTTCATGAGGGACTTCAAGGGAGAGATTCAAGAGTTGATCAACAAAAAGCCGCCTGCTTCAGTCAAAGAGCAGTCGGCCAAAAAACCTTCCACTTCACTGAAGAGGAAGCCAGTTCAAGGGCGAGAGGCGACTCCTCATCCTAAATCCAAGAAGCGGGAGCCACCTGCTCTTGATTTCACAAAATTCCGTTATCCTACGGGAAATAGGAAACCGGTTCGTCATATTCAGGCGGACGGGTCAAAGCAAACGTTCACAGATGCTCGGCTACTGCTAGAGCAGAAGAAGAGTGACCGATTGTCAGAGTCGGATTCTACTTCAAATTTTCAAGATAGTTTGCGAAATGCCTCGATGAGGCATACTCAGTCGTACCATGAGAGTCAGTCAGGCGGCACCTCCCGTCAGTCCGGCTTTCATAGTGCCCAGGCGGTACCAAACTTACCATTTGTGCCGCAACAACAGTATTTTATGCAGCCACCTCCATTTGGTGGACCTGCAGCAAAAAACGTCCAACCTATGGACTGGCAGCTACGGTTGCTTAGACTTGGTGAACAGCCGTCGGCCTTCTCCAAGGAAATTACTGAAGCCGCTCAGCCGGCCAAAGTAAAAAATGTACTAGTAGGCGCCTATGACGGCACTACTAACCCAGAAGACCATCTGATGGCATTCACCAACCTGATGTACCTTCAAGGGTTGGATGATCCCACTTGGTGCAAGTGTTTCCCAGCGACTCTCAAGGGAATCGCACAGCAATGGTTCGGCAACCTGCCGACTGGTTGTGTAAACAGCTTCAGGACGCTTGCTTACTTATTTGCCTCCAACTTCGCCATGAACATCCCTGCGAAGAAAACGACCCTTGATTTGGGAACAATTCAGCAGGGCGAGAAGGAGGGGCTTCGTTCTTACATCAGGCGGTTCAACCTGATGAGAATACAGATTCAAGGGTTACCGGATGAGGTAGCTTATACTGACTTTTTTAGAGGTCTCAAAGACGGGTCTACCTTCAAATTTGATTTAGTTCGAAAAAGGGTGGCGACTCTTCAAGAGGCCTTGATTGAAGCAGAAGCCTATATACAGGCGACTGATCTGTGTACAATAAAACAGTCGGATGGGAAAAGGTTCGACAAAAGAGAAGGACGACAGAAACAGTCGTCTAACAAAGATGAGAAAAGAAAAGAGGTCTGGGCGGCTGATTCCTCTAAACAGCCGGCCCAGAAAAAGAAAAAAGAATTCAAACCATACTCCCCAAAGTATGTGTTTAACAAGGATAACCAGTTTATCCTAAAAGAAATAAAGGGACGGTTCTCAATTGAGAAGCCGGTCCCCATGAAGGGTTCTGCAAACAACCGGAACCAAGACAAAATCTGTGCTTATCATGATGACGTTGGTCATCACACCAATGACTGCATCAGTCTCATGCGGTACCTAGACCGCTTGGCTGAGCAAGGTGATCTTGACACTTATGTCAAGAAATCTACGGGGAACACTTCCTCAAAAAAGCAGTCGGCCAAAAAGAATCAACAGGCCGACAGTTCCGATACAGATGATGCAGTCGTCTACACCATTGCAGGCGGCTTCTCAGGAGGCGGCCCCACTATTAGGGGCAACAAAGATAATATAAGGCGGTTAGATGTAAATTCCGTTCACCAAGAACGACCGTCCAAATATACATTTCCTGAGATTGTCATCACTGAAGAGGATCTAGGAGGGGTAAGGGGGCCGCATGACGACCCTCTCGTTATTGAATGTAAAGTGGCCAACCAGAGAGTTGGCCGAATCCTCATAGATACCGGGAGCTCCTCAGATCTCATCAGCAGCAAATGTCTGTCAAAACTGAAATATCAGACGGACTGCATACATCCGGCCTCCCACCCTTTAATAGGGTTTGGAGGAGGAGTCGTCCACCCACTGGGACGAGTAGATTTACCCATTCGCCTGGGCGAAAAAGGGGAAGGACGACACATGGTAGTCCGGTTCCTAGTAGTAGAGGAACTCTCGGCCTACAACATGATTCTGGGTCGACCAACCCTGAATAATTCCAAGGCTGTTATAATCCCGTCTCTTATGCTGCTTAAGTTTGAGAGGGATAATGGAACAGTCGGCTCCCTAAGGGGAGATCAGAGGATGGCCCGAGAGTGCTATCTCTCGGATGTCAAGCCCACTGTTATGGCCACTGGGTCAAGCGGAGAAAAAACAGACCTTGACAATGTCAAGGAGAGTGCGCCTGTTCAAGAAACAGGCGACAAAAAGAGAAAGGCGTCCCAGACAGAGTCCGCAAGAAAAGCAAGAAAATAGCAATCATTGGCAGAGGAGCGGCCGGATGAGTTCCGCCCTCAGCCGGCTGGTGAGCATGCGGACTTGATCTTAGACGACTCACGTCCTGACCGAACAGTCAAAGTTGGGACGACTGCTCTGAGAAACCTTGGTGACGACTTTCACAACTTATTGAAAGAATACAAGGACATCTTTGCATTTGAAGTCCATGAAATGCCAGGCATTAGTCCTGATCTGGCAGTACATAAACTCGCTGTGGATCCGAAAAAGAAGCCGGTACGGCAAAAGAAGCGGAACCATGGCGAAGAAAGAAGTCAGGCGGCAGCCGCCGAAGTTAAAAAATTACTTGATGCAGGGTTCATTCTGCAATGTTACTTCCCAGACTGGGTTGCAAATGTGGTACTTGTTAAAAAGCCGAATGGCACCTGGCGAATGTGTGTAGACTACACAGACTTAAACAAGGCGTGCCCCAAAGACAGTTACCCTCTGCCTAAAATTGATAATTTGGTCGACTCAACAGCCGGCCATGCCTTGATGAGTTTCATGGACGCCTATTCTGGTTTCCATCAAATTCCCTTGTGGAAGAAAGATCAGGAGAAGACGGCCTTCGTCACTGATCAGGGGTTATACTGTTACACGGTCATGCCGTTTGGTCTTAAGAATGCCCCGTCTACCTTCCAACGAATGATAAACACTGTGTTCTTTGATCAGATTGGGAGAAACGTCGAGGCATATATTGATGATATGATTGTCAAGACTAAACTTCAGAAAGATCATCTGACGGACCTCCGAGAAACTTTCGCCACACTCAGGCGGCACCATGTCATGCTCAATCCCAAGAAATGTGTATTTGGAGTTGAGTCTGGGAAATTTCTCGGATTCCTTATCAATCAGAGAGGAATAGAGGCGAACCCTGAGAAGGTGCAGGCGGTCATTGACATGCAGTCGCTTCGTACCATCCGAGAGGTTCAGAAGTTAACAGGTTGTCTGGCGGCCTTGGGGAGATTCCTAAGCCGATCAGGCGACAAATGCCTATACTTTTTCCAGGCAATTAAGAAAAAGGCAAGGTTTGAATGGGGGCCGGATGCTGAGGCCGCCTTCCAGAAATTAAAAGTTCACTTGCATTCCTTGCCGAGGCTGGTCAGCCCTTTGCCCAAAGAGGATCTCTACATGTACCTGGCCGTCTCTGATCATGCGTTAAGCGCTGTTCTCCTTGCTGAAAGGGACGGCTGTCAGCACCCGGTTTACTTTATCAGCCACGTACTGAAAAATGCCGAGTTGAGGTATCCCCTAGTGGAGAAATTTGGTCTTGCACTCTTCATGGCTGTTAAAAAATTGAAGCCCTACTTTTTGGCACATGCAGTCGTCGTGTATACCGACCAACCAATCAAGCGGCCCCTTACCATCATGGAGTCGTCAGGACGAATGATCAAATGGGCCATAGAAATACAGAGCCTCGAAGTTACTTTCGAGCCTAGAAAAGCAGTGAAGGGGCAAGCCTTTGCTGACTTTATTGTAGAGATGACTCGTCCTCCTGACTCTCAAGTTCCAGACCAAGTATGGAAGGTATATGTGGACGGAATCTCTACTTCAAATGGTTGTGGAGCAGGCGTCGTATGTCAATCTCCAGAGGGCGACAGGTTCGAGTATGCTCTACGCTTCAGTTTTCAAGCTTCAAACAATGAGGCGGAATATGAAGCTTTACTAGTCGGGATCCGCATGTGCAAGGCGGCAGGGGCAAGAAAAATAGACGCCTGTTCTGATTCACAATTGATAGTGAGTCAGTACAATGGCGAATACGAAGCAACCCATCCGGCCATGATCAAGTATTTACAGGCGGTCCGACAAGCAGTCGGCTCCCTTGAGGATTTCCATCTGATCCAAGTGCCGAGATCAGAAAACAACCAGGCGGATGCACTGTCAAAATTAGCATCATCCGCCTCCTCCGATACTCCTCGAACTGTTTTTTGGGAAGTAATGGAGAAGAGAAGCATCGAGGAAAACCCTATTGGAATCCTAGACAGAAGCTCAACCTGGATGGATTCAATCAAGGCATATCTGACAAACGGTACACTACCGGATGATCCTCAACAGGCGGCAGCACTGAAAAAACGAGCCTCCTGTTTTGAAATGATACAGGGAGAACTTCACAAGAGGGGGTACCTTCAACCCTTCTTAAAGTGTGTTACTCCTGAAAAGGGACGAGAGATACTAGATGATCTTCACTCTGGTTACTGTGCTTCTCATATAGGTGGTAGGATGCTTGCTCAAAGGGCAAGGCGGCAGGGCTACTTTTGGCCTACTTTGGAAGCAGATGCAATGGAGATGGTGAAAAAATGTGACAAGTGCCAAAGGTTTGGCAAATTAATTCACCGTCCGGCTACTGACCTCACTACCATTCACAGCCCACTACCGTTTGCTAAGTGGGGCATGGACATTCTGGGTCCATATACGCCTGCTACAGGCGGTAGAAGGTATATACTTGTTGCCGTTGACTACTTCACTAAATGGGTAGAGGCGGAGGCTGTAAAGGGAATCAAGACGAAAGATGTAATTTCATTCATTTGGAAAAAACGTCATCACTCGGTTCGGGGTTCCATGTCTATGGTTTTTGATAATGGTCCCCAATTTGAGACGCCTGTTCTCAAAAGCTGGTTGGGAGACCAAGGAATTGCACACTACTTTGCATCTGTCGGCCGTCCACAAGCAAACGGCCAGGTAGAAGCCTTTAATAAAATCATCTCAGACGGTCTCAAGAAAAAGATTGAACGAGCAGGCGGCCTATGGGCGGATGAACTACCACATGTTCTCTGGGCCATTAGGACGACTGAAAAAGGGGCGACTGGAGAAACTTCATTCCTCCTAACTTATGGTGCGGAAGCTGTTCTTCCAATAGAACACTACGAGCCGACTCTTCGAGTAATGCTATATGACGAAGAGGCAAACTGGGAAGCCATGCGCCTGGCATTAGACTCACTTCCTGAAAAGAGGGGCAATGCTGTTTTGCGCCATGAGATCTATCGCCTGAGAATGACTAGATCATACAACAAAAAAGTACACAGGCGTCCACTCAAAGTAGGGGACTTTATACTTAGAAAAATGGAAGCAGTTGGTAGGGCTAATGAGTCTGGCAAACTAACTCCCAACTGGGAAGGACCCTACCGAATCTATGAGGAAGTCAGGGACGGTACCTACCGTCTGGAAACACCAGACGGACAACCGTTGCCTCGAACTTGGAATGTAGATAACCTTAAAAAATATTTCTTCTGAATGATGTAAAGTAAAGAGCTACTTAATAAAGTTTGCACTTACTATTCAATTTTGTATTACGAGGGGCATGCCGTCTGTACCTTTATAGTCGGCTACTCTCCATTGAGCTTTTTCACTCTATCTTCAGAGGGGCATGCCGTCTGTACCTTTACAGTCGGCTACTCTCCATTGAGTTTTTCACTCTATCTTCAGAGGGGCATGTCGTCTGTACCTTTACAGTCGGCTACTCTCCATTGAGTATTTTACTCACAATACTTAGCTAAAAAGATTAGGGCCTGGCCGACCCTGTGCCTAACAGGCGGCTACCCTTCTTTTACTTAGCACCTACGTTCACCAAGAACTTACCAAGGCCACCGGCCGAATGATCAGACCAGGCGCCAAGCCACCTGATCAAATCTACATTACTAATACGACCTGTCCCAACATCATAGCAGGCGTCCGACGGCATCCCTCCGGATGAAATTCGTCGCAGAGAGCAGCTCCCTTTTGGGTGGAACATTGTTCTATAAACTAATTACACGGCACCTATACGACTGTCCCCAAGGGCAACCACGTAGCCGTTTTTGAGATAAGGATACATACTACTATACAGTTGACATCTGAGTCAGATGACCGCCTGTATTACTTGGGATAAATACAGGGCGTACCTATTGAGTTAATAGCCAACAAACATTGGCAAATCAAGGGGTCTAGCCGGCCTACGCGCCTGGTACCTCTACTTCTCAAACAAAAGTGACGGCGACTGAGTAACTCCAACGTTAACTCATAGTCACTCCATCAAATTTGGTATGGAACCTAAAAGGTTTGAGTCGTCCGCCTGTTTTAAACAAACAAGGGCACTCAAACCCCTATTCCTACTAGGTAACCTATTGAGTTAATAGCCAACAAACATTGGCAAATCAAGAGGATCAGCCGGCCTCCGCCGCCTGGTACCTCTACTACTCAATCTAGACTGTGACGAAGACTAAGTAACTCCTATGTTAACTTAATAGTCACTCAAACTTAGTATGGAGCCTAAAAGGTATGAGTCGTCCGCCTGTTTTTAACAAACAGGGGCTCTCAACCACTACTCTTGCTAGGTTAACAAATTACGAGTTAAAAGCCAACATTGGCAATAAAGGGAAACAACCGGTACCCGCCGCTTGTTATCCTACTTAATTCCTTGCGACTAGGTAATACTATTTACTTGGTCAGACCGATTGAATAAATAGTTCGAATACCGATTGAATAAATGGCCGACTGATCGTCTATCCTGGAAACAGACAACCAGTCGTCCAGGGGTATAGGCGGCGTACTTACTATTTGTACCTGTCTGCAACGTTCGGCCATGTACAACAGTCGGTCTAGTGAACAATGGGATATTAGATATGGAATACTTAGACAAATTTGAATCAAAACAAAAATTTGATTAAAAATAAGCCGGTCATTAAGACCAGCAGAATATTCAAAGCCCCGGCCCCCTGGCCGGGTAAATACAAAGCAAACGGCACGCAGGCCGTGGAAAAAATACTTTAAGCTTAAGAAGGGGGCAGTTCAGATATTAGCAGTTGCCGCCTGGTCAGCACTCTTCTTGCTGACTCGGCTTCAGCTGCACCCTCTTTTGATGCCTTACCCCAAGTGGCACAAGCGCCACAACCGGCTCTTCCTCCTCCTCCAACGTATCTCCCAACGCCTCTTCTTCAGCAGCCGCCAGGATCTCTTGATTATATGTTTCCGAACACTGGCGTACGTTCTTTCCCATGAGGCAAAGTCGGCATTGGGAACAGGCGGCCCAGGTCATGCGCTGGATTTGAGCAGAGTCTTCCACCATCTCCCGGACGAGCTCTTTCTTCTCTTGCTCGGCCTTTTCCGAGAGCTCTTGGGTAAGACTCTTCTCTTGGCTCACCAGGCGTTCTTTTAGGTTGGCCAAAGATTTCTCCATGGCTTCGTAAGAGTGCATTTTTTTGGCGAAGAGGTTTCAGCTCGGCCTTAAGATTTGTGACGGTCGCCTCCAGCTCGTCATTCTTCTTCTGGGCCGCCTCTAACTGAGCCCGAACAGCGGCGGTAGCCTGCCGCCTGATAGTAAAGAATATCAATGGTCAGTACTTCATTTTGGGCAATTTGAAACATTGCCTTATCACAGTTGGAGGCGGCCATAGCTTTTGCGGCCTTTACCTCTTTGTTTTTCCGATCAATCGGCTTGCGAAGGCTGTTAACTCGGAGCAGGGCCTAAGTACAAAAAAAAAAAAACAGGCGTCAGTTTCCAAACAAAAAAGATAACAGGCGTCCTGGAACTCAAATACTCAAAAAATGCTAAGTATACCTCAGCAAGGACCCCTGCAATCCCATCAAGGTCAAGGGTGCCGGCACCCCTGACCGCCTCCCTTTCAGATGGAGGAACTACTTTGATCATGGACTTGGCTACCTCAACCAAGTCAAGCCCCTGAGGGCCGGCTGCATCAAGCAAGTTAGACCTAGTCAAGAAGGAAGCAAGTGTGAAAGTTTTTACAAGTGATTGTCCATACTTCTAGGCGGGCCCCGCCGGGGTTTTAGAAGAAGTGGCCGGCTGCTTCTCAGCCGCCACTGTTTTCCTGGAAGACCCAGGAGAGCTTGCAACAGTCGTCCTCCGGGCCTTGGGGTCCGGCTGTTGCGAGGAAGAAGCTCTTGGAGTGCCAGACTGAAAACAAAAAGAGTTAGTATATGCATAAGACAACTCCTAAAAGAGGAAGAGTTTTCGAAGCCTACCAAGGGTGCCCCCTTGTTGGGGGAGTCGGCACAAGACTGTTGCATGAGAGAGGCCCGCAACATGGCCGCCGCAGTCTTGGATGCTGTTATTTTACTCATGGCGTCAGCTGCAAAAAATAAACAGCAAAGTTAGTAAAATCCCAAGTAAACAAGGCGTGAAAAAAAAAACAGAGTATTTGTCAGGCCGGCTACCTCTAGAGCACCGACTGCTGAGGCCACAGGCGGCCAAAAAGTACTCGTCATAGAGCCACTTGAAGCTCGGGACGCAGTTTAGGGGTACTTGCTCTCGTACCCCTGAAGTAGAGTTCACCCTAGTCTCTACTTTGAAGAGTCCTTTGTCTAGGATCTCTCTTTTAGCCTTTGGGGAACAGGCGGCATGCTGCGGCCGCCTGCGAGAAGAGGCGGATCCCTATTCCACTTGTTAAAACGTTGGTTCAGCTCCGTGTCTGAACCCTCAATGATAAGGAAGGTGTTCCGCCAATCCTTCCATTTGTTCGCCTTACCTCTCGTCATGAGGTAACCCCTATGGCTTGTTAATTGATACCAGCCGGTACCTCCCGACTTAGGGGTCCGGCTGAGATAGTTCATGTGGGCGAAAGCCTCAAAGCTTGGCTCCACCCCGTACATTTCGCACCCGGCCACATAGCCGAGTACGTTTACCCAAGAGTTGGGGGCTAACTGCCATAACCCCAAATCATACCCATCTAAAATCCGCTGAACAGCCGGATGTAATGGGAAGCGCAGTCCAGCTTTGATGGCCGCCACATAGCAGCCAAAGCAGCCGTCATCATAGCTGGTACCAGCCGGCCAGACGACAGTGTCTTCTGGATCCGGCACGAACAGTAAAAATTCCGGGCCCATTCTGTGGTTAGCAATAAAGCTCTCCACTTTGTCTTGCATGGTTGCGATCCGGCCCCGGGGTACCATGCAGTAGTAGGGGGCGTTTTCCTCTCTGTAAGAGGCGGACGGCTCCGCCCAATTGTCCCCCTTCTCAACTGCATGAGAAAGTCTCGCCTCTTGTAGGCGGCTGTTTCTTTCTTCTGAGCCTGGAGAACTGTGGCCAGAAGAGCTGGACTCGGACTCGTCCTCTGACGAGTCCGAAGAGGACGACTCCTCCCCTCTCCCAGAGGGGCCCGCCTCCTCTCCCTTAGAAGGAGCAGGAGGAAAATTAGACATATCAACGGTAAGATGGGAAGGGACCACCTTGGCCCCTCTCTCAGAACTGTCGGCTTGGCAGCCGCCTCGTTTCAATTCTACATCTGGCGCCTGGTCAGATGTTTCACTAATGAGCACCCTTTGGGAGGAGCCGTCTGAGTTTGATATCATAGCAGTCTTTTTTGTTCTGGCCATCACGTTCTGCATAGACACAGATACAGTCGGACTTTGTATAAAGGGCAAAGATGGGTCCAGAAAAGGGCAGGCGGCACTCCTAGTCCTAGATTCAGCCGTCCCCGGTGACCGGCTGATCACTAACTTAGGTCGTGTCGTGTGCTTCCGTGGTGCCATTTCAAAAAATAAAAAGAAAATTAAGAGTAAGAGAACTGAGTTACCTGAACGAGTGACGGTTGATGAAGTTCTGGAAATCCGGTGCAGTCGGCTTGTCAGAACAGGCGGTAGGCAGAAAAGGTCCGAAATGTCAGAGCAAGTTCAGGGGTCCGAATGTTCTCGCAAAGTTCTCAAATGTGAAAATGACCGAAGTCAGCACTTCCTTATATAGGCAAAGTGAGAAGGCGAAGGGTCGCTTCCAAATTCAAAATTTGGGCGGGAAAATCTCTCGGCCGTTTGCAAGGTGACACCTGTAGCAGGCCGTCGCCTGTCACCGTGCGACACCTGTCACAGGCGACACGTGACCAGTCACGTGCCACCTGTGAGGGGCAAATGATTAGGGGATTTTTATCCACCAATCACCGTCTGACAAGTGGACCAACCAGGTTCCGCCACGTGTCCTTCACGTAGGCAATAGGAGCCTGCCACGTGTCAATCACAGATACGTCCTCTACGGACCAATCGAGGCACGCCACGTGTCCACCCATGCCAAATGGGAAAACCGGCCAACAAGGCCCAATCCTGTCTAGAGGCCCGGTCAGCCCTAGGTTTACCCTAAACCTAGAGAGTGGCACGCTTCTCAAGACTATAAATACTTAATTAATCCTCATTAATTCAAGAAATCAAGAGAACATCAAGCAATTGAGAGCAATTGATCAAGCAATTAATCTCACCTGAAGAACAGAACAGAAACATTACGGAACACTAATAACCGGCTAATCTCGCTAACAAAGCAGATTACCAACATTAAACACTCTCACCTAGAGAGATCTTATTACTTTAATTTCCGTATTAATTACTCCTTAATCAGGTACTAACTTGACCGTTGGAGGCGGAGCTCTCAGGAGTCTCCGTTATTTTGCAGGTACAGGCGTCCGGTTCCAGTCTCGGAATTGTAACTCTCCCGCAGGACATCAGAAAACCCCGAAACAATTATTATTATTATTATTTATTAATCGAACAAAAATACGTCAACTAATACATTTTCACATTAATATAAAAAATTAGTAAAATACAAATGAATTAAAAGACATAAATTAAAAATATGAAATACACGGATGAAAATAAGCAACGAAAATAACACACATAATTTAAAATTATTAAAATGCTAATTTTCAACCGAGCTCCTTGACCTTGCCTATAAATGCTCAACAAAGTCGTTCTTTAATGCCTCATGAACTTGTCTATCGCAAATCTCCCCTCTTGAAGCTATCAATCTACTAAAGTTATCAGGATCATACTGCCCAGGAGTTACGGTAAATGTTGTTGCATATTTGGTTGAGGATGGCATATTTTCAGGTTGTTCTTGGGTGAATTCAAGTGGATCTTTATAGTTGAAATATGTATCACGCTCGTCTTCAACTATCATGTTGTGGATGATGATGCAAGTCATCATGATTTTCCACATCAACTCTACACTCCATGCCAAAGCAGGCTTCCTAATTATTGCAAATCGAGCTCGTAACACACCAACTGCACGCTCAACATCCTTCCTAGCACTCTCTTAACGTGTAGTGAACAACTTATCCTTTAAGGTTTGTGGGGCTTCAATAGCGTCTATGAATGTCCACCATTTTGGATGAATCTCATCTATGAGATAATATCCTTTGTTGTAATTATTTTCGTTAACAGTGAACAGAACTTGTGGAGCATGATTATTTATAATATAAGCAAACACCGGATAACGTTGAAGTACATTAATGTCGTTAAAAGATCCAGGCGTCCCAAAGAAGGCGTGCCAAATCCATAAATCCTTGGAAGCAATCGCTTCTAAAATAACAGTCGTCGTTTTAGATCTTCTTTAATACATTCATTTCCATCCAGCTGGACAATTTATCCAGACCCAATGCATGCAATCAATGTGGCCCAACATGCCAGGGAAACCTTTATCCTCCCCTTCTCTAAGTAGGCGTTGGATATCTTCCAATGTTGGCTTGCAAAGGTACTCAGTTGCAAATTGAGCAATTACTCCGTCGACAAATTGTGCAAGACATTCTCTAGCAGTGCTTTCACCGAGCTTCAGATACTCATCTACTTGATCAGCAGAACAACCATAAGCTAACATACGTATGGCTATTGTGCATTTCTGAAGGGTGAAACACCAAGACGCATGGTAACATCGCATCTGGGTGTTGTTGGAAGTAACGGTTAGTTGCACTTAATGTGTTGACAATGCTAAGAAAAAGGGGTCTTCGCATACGAAACCTCCTTCGAAATGTGGTTTCATCGTATACTGATTAGTCACTAAAGTAATCTCAAACTAAATTGTCATGAGCTGCTTCACGATTTCTCGGCACAGTTATTCTTCACTTTCTTTGACGTTTTTTGTTCATTTTGCTGTATTGAATTGTTTACAGCTACAAGTACTGCATTTTGCATTACTAAATGCAGTACTTGAAAACGATGACTCTCGTTGATAAAATTCATGACCATTTGATCATAGATTTCATCAGTTGAACTTGAAGACGGAGAAGAAGAACTTGAAGAGTTTAAATCGAAATTCATATTATGTTTATTACCAAACAATATTTGAAATAGAAGGTTTTGGATTTTTTTTAATGCTAAAGGGAATATAAGGTTGATATTAATAGATGTAATGTTATTGGGAGCAATCTGATAAATTATCTAGACAAAAAAACGATAAGGTTAGTCAGAAGATAAGATTTCAGATAATGATATGTGGTCATAAAACAAATGATGTTAGAAGATAATATTTTGGTTAGATGAAATGTCATGGGAGCAATCTGATCCAGACCAAAAAACGATAAGGTTAGTCAAAAGATAAGATTTAAGATAATGATATGTGGTCATAAAACAAAGGATGTCAGAAGGTAAGATTTTGGTTAATTAGATGAAATGTCATAGGAGCAATCTGATAAATTATCTAGACAAAAAAACAATAAGGTTAGTCAGAAGATAAGATTTCAGATAATGATATATGGTCATAAAACAAAGGATGTCAGAAGATAATATTTTGGTTAGATGAAATGTCATGAGTAGCAAGCTTATACATTATCACAATAATATAAAGTAACATTAACAAATTGAACTCAATTTAGTAAACATAAAGTTCATATTAATACATAGAAATTACGTTCATATTAAAAAGGAACATTGACAATAATTCTTCAAAGTTACAATAATAATAAAACATACAACTCATAATTGTAATAACAAATCATGATTACTCGGTACAATCAGGTAAATTAAATCAAATCGAAAATCACTACTGAATTGATGAATTCATCTCTAAGTTTCTTATACATATCTAATTCAACTTCATCAAGAACGGCCTTCTGCATTAACCTTTCTAACATTCTAAACTTCACGGCCTCATCTTTTTGCCTTTTCTTTTCTTCAACTTGTGCTTTTTTAAGTTCATCTCTTTCCTTCAACTGATCCAGAAGTCGCCCACCCAAATCATTCAACTTATCACAAACTTCGTTAAAATTTGTGTTTAACGCTTCAAGATTTATACTTGAAGATGAAGTAGTATATGTTTTACCTTTCATCTTTACTTGTTTTATGCTAGTAGGTCTTTTACCTCTTCCTCTAACCTCGGATGGTGAATCAGGTTGTGATCTTTTACCGCTTCCCCCACTTTCGGTTGACGTTTGTTGGCCACCGGGTAACATATTCGATTGATCTTTGGCCAAATATGGATCCCATTTCGGATATTTTTTCAATTCCTCTAAACAGTGCAATAAACAAAACATCTTGTTGTTAGTTGTGTAATAATCTTTGTGAGCAAATTTCTCCAAATTTTGCTCGGACTCACCACTACCCTTGGTTCGATAATGATACCCATATGCATCTACCCATTTACTACAATGTAAATTGATATGATTCCATTGATTTTGCATAGATGTAATGTTTCTTACCTTTATCTCATCGGGGTTTTCTATTATAGAACGTTCGTAACGGTCATAGATGTCAACTCATAACCCACTTCTCTTTGTCTTGGTTCCTCTCACTACGTCACCCCCTACGTTATGTAGGCCGATACAAGTGCTTTGTCTTCCGCTATGCTCCATGATTGGTTTTTCCTTTGCCCGGTGGTGTTAACATTTTGTTCGGAAACAATTTCGACATCAACATCGTTAATGTCTTCTAGGTGTTGTGCCCCCACTAATTGTTCCACATGTTCATCACCACTCTCCTCTATTGGAGTTGCATTGCTACTACCAAAACCTCCCAGTGATTGATCAATGTTCCGAGTGAAATGTTCAGAAATGGGAAAACCCGGCATATTACCTAGAGATTATTGAGATGACGAGCTACTTTGTGGAAAAGGGAAAGAAGGTTGACATTGTGGAATGTTATTGAAATTTATTGGTCTTGATTGACTATTAAACCGTTGCAAAGCAGCTTGAAAATGAGGATTTCTTAATAAATTTGGGTCAAAAGGAGGATTATTTTGATTATATTGAAAGTTTGGATTATTTGGATTTGAATTATTGCGATCCATATTGAAGGGTATTTGAAATTGGAAGTGAAATTTGTGAAAAAAAAATTTTAGAGTGATATTAGATGTTTTCGACAATAGATGAGATTAAAGGGGAAAAATGCAAAAAATGAAAGTGTGTGAAAATATGGAAAAATTATACTCATTTTATACAGAAAAAAAATTTTGATGACCGTTGGTGTTTTTGGTTTTCTAAAATAAGTTATCGTTAACAAATTATAGTCATTTTAAATATTTAAGTCATAAAAATATGTGACCTCTAAAGTTGTGACAAGTGTCACAACTTAACTTGTGCTTGCTTTGACAATTTACCGTTCTTTTGGTCGTTGCTTTGGCATTTTGCTCCCAACGTTCGCTTTTCTTTTTTTTTTCTTTTGTTTTCTTCTTTATATTTTGGCACGTGGGTCGAGGCTTGGTTTCCTTTCCACATAAAGGAAATGTTGGTTTCCTAATGAAGATAGGAACCTTTTAGCAAACTCAATATTCATGAGGAAGCTAAAAAGTACATAAAATGAGAGCTAAAAGGATAGATATCCTCTTAAATGCTGGTGCTCTTAGTATAATTATCACTTACCCAGTACTAAATATATAAATAATAATAAAGAGTCAGCTTTTTTTATGAATATTTTATAAATAATAATAACTATAGCTAATGAGCTACTCCTTTCGTCCCGAAAATTTTTCCCCATTGCTAATAATACGGTCAAATTATTAAAATTTTGACCATGAATTATCATTAACCTATAAGTAGAAGTGAGAAAAATTTTCGGGTACCTGATCAAATTGAAATTGAAACCAGTTAGGAACCAATAGTTCTCTATCACCCATTATTGTTTAGTACTTTTTGTTACTTTCTTTTCTCATTTTGTTAGATGCAACACTACAAGTTAAAAACAAATATGTTAAATAAATGTGGACATCACCTAAGGTACCAACTTTTTTATTTTTTAAAGTATCAAGTTAGTTCTTAAATGTATGAACATGCATGTTTAATGCATACAAGAAATTATATATTAGAGTATCAGTGTATATCCACAATTAATTTTACTTGACATGGATTAAGTGATTATTAAAAGAAAAGATCCTTCTAATGCGCCTAATGTTAAGTAAAATAATTGTATTCAAGATGATAAGAATGCTTATAAAGTCTATTACTTCCTCCTCCTTTTTTATTTAAGTTGACACTGGTTAATTTTTACGCTATTCGCACACTATACATTTTGACTCTCTTTTGTGATTAATAGAAATGATTAAACATAGTCACGTGGGCTCTTATTTGAATTATCTCCATGTATATTTTATTAATATCTTCTTTAATTTTTTTACAATTTTGATAATTAGAGATAGAAAATTTTGTCAAATACTACCATTTAAATGACCAATTTTGATAACAACTATCATTTTATTTTTATTTTTTTTAAAAGAAAGTACCACAAAAACCCAAATACTTGAGTAGCACTACCACTCTAAGTTTTCCGACAAGAATCTCTGATTGATGATGTCCACTTTATAAATTTTCCTCCAAAAAACCTATACAAAATAACAAAATTTCTCCTACAAATATTAATCCTAAATTGAGTAATACAATTCAATTGCACAAAATCCCCCAATTTTGTTAAACCCTAAATTCAATCTTTGAATCATGAATCCAAATTTAAGATTAAATTGAGAAATTAAATAAACCATAATGCAAAATTAAAGACAATTTACCTATAATTGTGTTCGACAACTGAATTTCCTTGTTGTCCCTAACTCAATCGATCGAAATTTTATAAAGTGGGCCTCACCCGTCGGGGATTCTTGCCGGAAAAATAATGGTAGTTCTACTCAAAGTGTTTGTGTTTTTGTGGTATTTTGTAAAAAAAAAATGATGGTTGTTCTCAAAAGTGATCATTCAAATAATAGTTATTGGCAAAATTCCTTAGAGATATCAATCTTTATAAAATGCATTGGCAAGCATGATACTCCGTAATAAAAATGTGTCAACTAAAAAAACAGAAGAAGTATCATTTAATGTATTCATGGCTTCCACATCAAATATTAATAAATTAAACTTGTTTTCTTGTAAAAATCATTCAACTTCCCAACACTTGACAATAAGCTCATTACGTATAACTTAATCATTCAATTGATAACTTTTCTTAATAATAAATATATTTACATTCAATTTTTCCACACTTTCATGTGACAAGTGCTCTTAAATTGTCTATCACTCCTTCTAAAATGGAAAGAAATGAGAAATTCATGCCAATGATGTAGGATCCATGAACCATGAATGTTGTAATATTTTAACCCATAATGCTTATTTCATGCTTCTTTCCACCAACCTTCATACCTATAAGTTAGACCTTCTTTTAGCTATATTAACGTGATACATGTATATAACTAGACCATCCTTTACTATACATCATATAAAATTTCACTATGGAGTCCACTATAGTAGTAACTGACCAAGATTTAATAAAAGATAAAGTAATAACATTGATTTCTCCAAAACATCCATTCCCTCAAGAAACCATGTTCTTGTCAAATATTGATCAAGCTGTAAGCTTTCCTGTAGAAACCTTGTTCTTCTTTCAAGTTCCAAAAGACAAAAAATTGTCAACAAATGACATTCCTGAAAGAATTAAGAAGGCAACTTGTGAACTACTTGTCCCATATTATTATATGGCCGGTAGGCTTAGTTTTGATTGTGAGACCAAAAGATTAGAGCTTCTTTGTAATAATGCTGGAATTTCTTTTGTTAGTGCAAAATCAAGACTTACTTTAGCAGATCTTGGAAATCTTTCTCTTCCCAATCCTTCTTTCGGCCATTTTATTCTTCGTCAAGGATTGTATAAGAACTTATGTGAGTTATCACTCTTGACCATTCAGGTAATCTTTTACATCACCTTTGTTTGTTAATATGTAATTAAACACTTATTTTCTTTTTTTATTTAATCTTATATAGATATATAGGCATTGGTAATTATAAAAAATGCAACACCAAAGTAATAATTTGAATTTTTTATGTGCACGTAAAAGAAAATGTTTGTACATAGTAAGATTGAAAAGTAGTTACATACATTGATATAGATTGAGTATCATAACCTAAATAATGTCATGCAATCTAGTACAATACCAAAAACAAAAAAAACAAAAAAAAATCATTTTAAGTAAGTTTTTAACGATTTTACATAGATGTATATCTTGGGATGATTGTATAATTAATTTTCTCCTTTGTTTTAGGTTACAAGATTTCAATGTGGAGGATTTTCAGTTGGATTTTTAACAAATCATGCAATACTTGATGGAAAAGCTGCTAGTCATATGTTTCTAAATCTTGCTTCAATATGTAAAGATGGAAATTTGAAAGTTCCACTTATCCACCATGATAGAACACATATAAAAGCTAGAGATCCTCTTATAATCAACTTTCCTCATCAAGAGTATATAAAGTTACCAAAAATTTCTTCAATGGCAACAGCCTTTACTACCTCTTATGAATCATCACCATCTCCGTTGATCTTTGCAAAGAAGTATAGTCAAAAGCTTTTCAAATTTGATAATGAAATTATTAGTCGCCTTAAAGCAAAGACAATGGTGAATTGCTCAAGTTTCGAAGCCATTGTGGCACATATTTGGAAGGAAAGAACAAAAGTAGTATTCGAAGACCCTAATGAGCTCTCAACTGTATTTTTTGCAGTAGACATAAGGTCCAAAATCTCACCACCTCTGCCAGATGGTTTTGTTGGAAATGCCATCATCACCGCCTTTGCCACCTCAAGGGTTGCTGATATAGTTAAAAACTCCATTTCATTTGGTGTTAAATTAATAAAGGAAGGCAAAGAAAGGGTTAATGAAGAGTATGTTAGATCTGTGATTGACTGGTTAGAAATTTATAAAGGCATACCAGCAACAATTAATGGGAACTTTTATGTATCAGCTTGGTGGAAGCTTCCATTTGGTGACCTTGACTTTGGATTTGGGATGCCAACACATGTAAGCCCAATTGTTAGTGGAAATGATGAATTTGTGTTGTTACTTTCCGAAAGAAATGAAGGCCAACATGGAGAAGGGGGAGGAGTTAATGCGTGGATAAGTCTCGAGCCTCAAAAGATGAATCAATTTGAGGCTAATATCTACAACATATGATCTTGGTCAAAACATGATTGATTCATAGGTTATGTCTGCATTTTATTTAATTTGTATGTAATATGTACTTGTTTATCGCATTTTTAATGAATTTAAGTCATTGCTCATAGTACGGTATAAGTACAAATTATAGTAATCTAATGAAATAAACCAACATCTATGTGTCACTTGTTAATATCATTTTTGTTTCTATAAATTAATATAACTATTTAAAATATTCTAAATAATTTTTAATTTTTTAAATTTATACTTGTCTTCAAATGGAAGCTTTCTTTTTAAATTGCATGTAAAAAGTTATTTAGTTTATACTAATCTTTAAAACACAAGCTTTCTTTTTAAATCACTTAATAAAATTAATAGATAATTCTTAATTAGGAAATTTATCAAACAAGAAAGTTTCTAATTTTAGATTCATTTTAAAAAGAAAAACTTGCATAATTAAAGCTTACTAATTATGAAAGTGCTGTAACACACATGCATTTTAATGTATTTTATAAATTAGTTAAGAATTTACATAATTTATTTAAAAGGGTGTGATATTTTAATCGTTAAATATAAATAGAGAAAGTTTGGTTTTGGAAATAGTATAAATAGAAGAAGGATAGGAAAGCAATTTATTTCATTAATGACGTTTTTTTAAATAATCATGCCCTTGTTCATATAATAGTCTATATACTCATTGGTAATGACCTTACCATTCTTTGCTCTTAGTCAAGGCTTTAAATATAATATTGCTAGAAATTGGCCCTATGTACTAGTTTAACGTTTCAATTAATGAAAATTAATTACCCGTTAAAGAAAAGTATTAATAAGGGTTTCAAATTAATTTTTTTAACTATTTAATGAGGTTTTAAGATTGTAAAAGTTGCCAAAAATTATACAAGTGTAGTAATATGGTTTTGTTGTCTTTAATTGTAGGTGACTTTATCCTAAGTGAGTTCTATACATTGTGGCTTTTTTGCAATCATATTCGAGGTATACCTAGGGTAAGTATTAGAGAATTTTTCATATATAGGTTTTAAGATAGATTAAATTAGATTACTACAATGTTGCTTTCAAGAAATTAAGTTATTTCAGGAGTTATTGGTGAATGCATATACAATGATGATTGAGTTTGAAAGATTATCCTAGAGCTAACCAAAAGAATTTAGGTTTGAGATTTACATAAGTATTCATTAGGTGTGGCACCTAGTTTTTTTAGTGGACAAAGATTAGTCTATAAAAGGTTCCACTTAAGTGACTAATAAGACTTATAATTAAAGACTTAGAGTCGCCACCTTATTTTTATCCGAATAAGGACGGATTTTAAAACAGTAAAAAAAAATAATCAACTGTTAACTCCATAAAAAGAAATAAGGCATAGGGTTCGGGGTTTAAGTTAAGAGAATCGAACGTTTGGAACTCTTCTTCCCTTCCGTTCTAAGGAACGGGCTCTTACTATTGCGTTGTTAAGAATCAAGTTTTAAGGCATGTAAACCACAAAAAAAATATTAATATAAGGTAGGTTGGAGCACCAATGTTGCACTACGTACCGATCATAGTGAGATTTTGAATTCACTCACGGATCAAAACCTTCGTAGTTCGGACGGATGCCATGTTTTAAATAACCAATTCCATTGGGTTTTTAATTTGGGTTGTTGACATAAATATCATTTTTGTAAGTGAGATTTTAGTGATCTTTGACGGATTCAGGCATAAAAGTAAAATGAACCACCTTGGTTGAGGAAAATCACCCCGATTAGTGATCACCAAAAATGTCTTTTGAATAAGACAATTCAACAAATGCATCAT